>NC_056631.2:6437675-7050175 GCF_002870075.4 Lactuca sativa
GAGTCACAAGTGTCACTCCTCTAATGGCTCACAAACACCATAAGCAAGAGGATGAAGAGGAGAGAGGATGGAGGCTGCCAAAACCGTGTGAAAACCCTAGCAAGAAGCTTAGCCACGTTTTTGGTCCTTAAGGGATCTATATATAGTGAGGCAATTAGGGTTATCTAACATGGAAACCCTAATTTGGATGCTTAAGCCCTAAGCAACCCATGGAGACCTTTCCATAAGGCCTTGGACGATTTCATATGGGCTCCCCCCATAGAATTCGTCCACCTTATAATAAAAGGCAATCCATGGCCCAAATTGCAATTATCTTATAATTACAATTCCAGTCCCTTAAGTTTAATTAATCTCTTTTAGTCACAAAACTAATTACCAATTAATTATTGACTAATATTAATTAAAGAATATGATTTTCTCCTTTAATATATTATTCTCATAATATATTAATAAATCATATTTAATCCTTTCTCTCCATAATTCATCCTATCAAGTTGCTTTGGTGAAGGCAACCCAAAAGGACCATGCACCATCGGGTCAAGTACATACCAAAATAGTTATGGACTTAGACACTAATCCAACAACATTCCACCACATTAAGCATATATGGATAATATGAAAATGGTGTGAGATTGATTAGAAGGTTCTGATTCGACTTGATGGAAAAAAGAGTTGATCGAGCAGAAGTTTTATAGACGGAAGAAGATTCTGCCATTGTTGAAGCTTGACGAAGAAGATGATGAACAGAGGAGGAAAAATCGTTGGTATTCGCTGTTGAAAAGTATGAGAGCAGTAAAAAGGGTAAAGATAATTTGAGAAAACCCTTTATACTGTCAATCAGGAGAGAGAAATCGTAATCATATCAAAAGCGAAAAAATCTAAATCGACGCCTAGAAAATCGTGATTGGACAACTGTTACACCAAGAAAGGCGGAGACAGGCGTGACATCAACTATCGTTTCAAATTCACACGCCTTTCCATGTTTATCTCAACCTTATCATTCTAGATTCCGGACCCTTCAAATTCATGCTGACTCATCCTTTCGCTTTTAATAGCCTCCATTCCATCGTAATGAACTGAAGCTATATTTCTAAAAATAGCTTATGAGAAACCTAACAAGACTTTGGAAAATCAAAGATTTTCGAGAAAGATAGTGTCAAAGATAAAGAAATAAAGCAAATATTTTTTGGGATATATGTGATGTCTAGGAAGACATAAAACAGTGGATCCCGGGCATGAATCTCTACCTTCAAAGTTAAGAGAGACTTCAAAGTGCTTGTGTGGTTTCCCGTTGAATTACGATCAAATGCATGTAAAGAGACATTGAAATGCATCTTTTTATATAAATCTATTAGGGTGGCTTGCGCTACAACCATACAGGGTACTTGACATAAGACCGAAAGTGGAAGAAGTACTTGTGAGACCGGTGTAGCCTGTTAAACAAGTAGGTTTGGATCTTCTTCAGTGACTTGGTGGTATAAGGAAATCTCAAAAAAAATGAAACTGGATCTTATGGGAAGAAACGTCTTGGTGTTAGACAATTTCATAAAGATCACGCAAAAATAAAAAGAGATTTCTTGAGATAACAAGTAATAGCTTGAACGTGTACGCAATCACCGTCAATTCATTTAAGGTTTTGGATTTTGGGTTTCACTTAGCACGTGTTGAACGTATCTAAGATCATCAACACATATATTGTGTAACCACAAACCTCAGTGGTAGTTGCTGAGAGTCTCAAGGGTTACAATTGTGGAGTGAAACGAGATGGAGAAATAAGATAAGGTGGTTAAGGAGTCGTAAGTACCTCTGCTATTTGAGAATGACAAAGTAGAAAACTCTTAACTTAAAAGAGAATAGTAAGGTAGCTCATGAATTGAGTGAATTTAGCAGCCTAGTTGGAAAGAAACGATTGGTGTTGATCGAATCATGAAGGCTTCGCTCATAGTCTTGGAGCTTTCGGTCTACATACAACAACATGCTTCTAGGGACACTTAACTAGTACAAAGATAGAAATATCATACCTACCCTAACGCCAATTGATATAGCTTCTGTGATCTTCAAACAAAATAGAGAAAAGAAACAAGAACGAAACGAAACAGAAAAGAAAAATATTTTTGAAGTTTTGGATTTTTCTGAAAAAGATAAAACAAAAAATAAAATATTTTTGGAGTTGTGAAATATTAAAAAAAACATATTTTTGGATTTTATGAAAAGTAAGAGAAAAACATAAAACAAATTAAGATACAATAAAGTGTACAAAAGGTACAACCGAAAAGTCACCATTATATATTAGGCGAAATGGACCGAGCGTTCGGTTCATTTCGGTTCCCGAAAAATTAGGACCCAAAATAGATCGAGCGTTCGCTCTATTTCGCTTCCAACTTTTAATGTGGCGAAAGTGATTTTGGTATATACAGATTCAGCTTCCATCATTCCTAAGCCTTGTAAGATTTTATTAAAATTTGCTTCAGGCAAGGCTTTTGTAAAGATGTCAGCTAATTGATCAGTGGCTCTTACAAAATGTATTTCGACATTATCGTCTTCCACGTGATCTTTAATAAAATGATACCTCAGTGCTATGTGTTTCATTTTGGAGTGTTGCACTAGGTTGTGACATATCCTTATTGCATTGTCAGAGTCATAATATAATGGAATTTTCTTCATGTTCAGGCCATAGTCTCGAAGTTAACTTTGTATCCAAATGACCTGTGATGTACATGATGCTGCAGCTATATACTCTACTTCGGCTGTAGAAAGAGACACACAGGTTTGTTTCTTCGATTGCCAGCTGACAAGTTTGCCATCAAGGAACTGACATCCTCTAGTAGTGCTCTTTCGGTCCAGTCCACATCCTCCTAGATCAGCATCAGAGAATGTCTGAACAAAGAAACCTGATTTTGCTGGGTACCATAGACTGAGAGAAGAGGTTCGCTTCAAATATCGAAAGATATTCTTCACAGCCAACAGGTGAGGTTCGCGTGGATTAGCTTGAAACCTAGCACAATAATAAACATAAAACATTATGTCTAGTCGACTTGCTGTTAGATACATCAAGGACCCTATCATTTGACGATAGAGTGTCATGTCAGTAGCCGATTTGTCCAGAGAAGGTGTTAACTTCGTGCCAAACGCCATAGGAACCTTCACTTTTAAGTCTCCCATAATTCCAAACTTGGCAAGCAAGGTCTTCGTGTAAGCCTCTTGATTAATAAAAATGCATTCGGGTCTCTGTCTAATATTTAAGCCAAGGAAGAAGTTTATCGGACCCATTGAGCTCATTTCAAATTTAGTCTCCATCAACTTCCTGAATTCTGCCATTAAGCTAGGATTCGTGGAACCGAAGATGATATCATCGACATAAATTTGAACGATCATAAGGTGGTCACCCTCTTTCTTATGAAAGAAGGTTGGTTCAACCGAGCTATAGCACCTGGTTCCTGGTATGTATTCTTGGTTATTAACTCTCCATATATATTGCATTTTAACCTTGGACTCGGTGAGTTGAAGGACTAACTCGCCAAGTAGAAGCGGGACTAGACGCGGGATCTACTCTATCTACTCGGCGAGTAGCTCGTGGGACTCGGCGAGTAGACCCTGTCTGAACTAAAACCCTAACCCGGGTGTTTGCACCCTATTTAAACGATCTAACCCAGCCTCCAGACTCTGGAGGATATGTTTCGGGCGTGCGTGCTAGACTTCGGTGGTAGCTGGGATACTTATCTTCCCTTGGCTGAGTTCTCGTACAACAACAGCTACCACGCGAGTATCGACCGCCCTCCATTCGAGATGTTGTACGGACGGAGGTGCAGGACCCCGATATGCTGGGGGGAGGTTGGTCAGAGGGTCATGGGGAGCACCAAAGTGGTGCTCAAGACTACCGAGAGGATTCAGCAGGTTCGGAGCAGGCTTCAGACCGCGCAGAGTCGGCAGAAAAGTTACGCCGACAAGCGCCGATCTGACCTGGAGTTCCAGGTTGGGGATATGGTTCTCCTGAAGGTGTCGCCTTGGAAGGGCGTCATTCGATTCAGGAAGCGGGGCAAGTTGGGCTCGAGGTATATTGGGCCGTTCAGGGTTGTAGCCCGGGTGGGCAAGGTGGCGTATAGGCTGGATTTGCCAGCCGAACTCAGTCAGATACACAACACTTTCCATGTTTCTCAGCTGTGGAAGTGCCTGGTAGACGACTCCGCAGTGGTTCCGTTAGAGTACATTCAGGTCGATGGCGGCCTGAATTATGTTGAGAGACCAGTAGCAATCATCGACCGGAAGTCGAAGGATTTGAGGAACAAGCGAGTGGAACTCGTGAAGGTGCAATGACAGCACCGGAAGGGATCAAAGTGGACTTGGGAGCCGGTGGAAGAGATGATGGAGCATTACCCCGAGCTATTTTTGGAGCAAGCAACAGACTTCGAGGACGAAGTCTAAAATAAGTGGGGGAGATTGTAGCACCTGGTTCCTGGTATGTATTCTTAGTTATTAAGTCTCCATATATATTGCATTTTAACCTTGGACTCGGCTAGTTGAAGGACTAACTCGCCGAGTAGAAGCGGGACTAGACGTGGGATCCACTCTGTCAACTCGGCGAGTAGGCTCGTGGGACTCGGCGAGTAGACCCTGTCTGGACTAAAACCCTAACCCGGGTGTTTGCACCCTATTTAAACGATCTAACCCAGCCTCCATTTCCCCTAGCACTCCCAGAGATCTGTAGAACGAAACCCTAGCCCCCTTTGTGTCCTTGTGGGTGATTTTTAGCTTTGTGAAAGTGGTTTGGAGCTTGGGAGAAGAAGGAGAAGGTTGAAGAAGTGCAAGAAGGGAAGAAGATCCAAAATCTACTCTGTGAAGGGCTTCTATTCAGGTAGAAAAGTTCCTACCTTGATCTTTAGTTCATTAAATCCCCTTTTTGTCCCTAAAAAGTGGTTTTAAGCCCTAAGAACCTAAATCTCTATGTGTTTATGGTTAATGTTCTGCAAGGACTTCGGATTTGGACCTTTTGGACATCCTAGTAGCATAAAGTCTCTGTGGTTGAGGTGATTGAGGTCCCTATTGAGTGTAGGACCTCTTAAAGAACTTGGAATTGCATGTTTGAGCTCATAGGGCCATGCATGCACGTAAAGTTTGCAACTTTACATGGTAAACATGCCCTAGGACCATAGATCTGTGGTTTTGAAGCGTTGCATGTCTCAGATCTGGCCTACTCGGGAAATGGGTCGAGGGACTCGGCGAGTCCCAAAGGGGAACTTGGCGAGTTCTATGAAGATGGTCCTAGACTCGGCGAGTCCTATGAAGATTGCCTGGAGCTCGCCGAGTTGTTCTTCAAACTCGGCGAGTCATATGAACTTTCACAGAGCAAGAGGGGTTTAAGCGTTGAAGGTTCAACCCTTCGTACCTGCACGCGGAATTAACCGTGTAACGTAGTCCCAAAACCCCAAACCCTCGTATGGGGTGTTCTGGTGTGGATTGGAAGCGAGTAGGGGATCCGCTCGAGGAACTCGGCGAGTTGCTCACGGACTCGGCGAGTCGGGACTCGAGTCGGCCCCATAGTCTTGAGTGGTGAGTCAAGGGTGACTCAGTGAGTGGGGAGAGGGACTTGGCAAGTAGGACCGGATTAGTAAGGGAAGGACTCGGCGAGTTGCTCGCGGACTCGGCGAGTCCAGTCAACTGGAAGTTGACTTTGACTTGGATTTTGACTTGGTCAAGGGTAAAAGGGTCATTTTACCCTAAGTACATCTAGCAGGGTTTGACTGATCGTTTTGTGGGAATTATAGCCGGAGGACGTCCGGAGCAGTAGCAGTAGACAGTCAGTTCCCGATCAGATCAGCAGCTACTTTGAGGTGAGTTACCTTCCAGTAATGGTGGGTCTACGGTCACAATACCGGCCCACCAGTAGGAGTTGTATGTTAGATGAATGTCTTTGTGATATCATCTAGGCTTGCTACTACACTATATGTTATATGCTAGCATGATGTGTTATATGTGATAGAAGTAGAGTTCGGTTGTTAGGACCGAAGGGTAGTTCAGACACCCCAAATATGTTTGATAATTTGTTATGTTATGATATATGTGTAAGTAGCAGTAGGGGGTGAAATAGTCCCCGAGGATCGGTTGTCAGGACCGACGGGTAGTCAGCACCCCAGAATAGCTTGACACGGGTAGACGGCACCCCAGAATGGCCGCACGGGTAGTCGGCACCCCAGAATGGCCGTACCGAGTAGTCAGGCACCCCAGAATAGCCTGACAGTATGTATGTTATGTGTTTGTATGGTATGTGGTACGATGGGGGGACTCACTAAGCTTTGTGATTATGTTTTTTAGTTGTTGTTTCAGGTACCTCTTCAGCTAGGGGAAAGGAGCCGGCACGGTAGCAGCATATCACACACACTCTTGTTTTCCGCACTATGGATTTCTGGGATGTACTCTGAATTATTACTATGATGTTACCGGTTTTCAAACATGGATTATTGTTATGAATGTTTTTTAATGATGTTTGTATCTATTAACCTAAATTAAAAATGAAATTTTTAACCGATATTTTTGGGACGTTACACGAGCCTTGTTTAAACTTTGACATTTTTAGAAATCGAGTTAATGTTTCATACCATGCTCTTGGTGCTTGCTTCAGACCATAAACCGCCTTGTCCATAATGTAGCAATGATCTGGATACTTCTCATTCACAAAACCTGGTGGTTGTTCTACATACATCGTTTCTTCTAATTCTCCATTTAGAAATGCACACTTGACGTCCATTTGATATACTTCAAAGTTCTTGTGAGCAACATAAGCCAGAAAGATTCTTACTGATTCTAACCTTGCTACTGGAGCGAAGGTCTCTTCGTAGTCTATCCCTTCTTCTTGACAATATCCCTTTATAACCAGTCTTGCTTTGTTACGAATTACATTCCATTCTTTGTCCATTTTGTTTCGAAATACCCATTTAAGTCCAACTACATATGCATCCTTTGGTGTAGGAATCAGTCTCCATACCTTGTTTCGCTCAAACTCGTTGAGTTCGTTTTGCATTGCCTGTACCCAATCAGAATGATCGAGTGCAATGTTGACAGTCTTTGGTTCAATTTTGGAGACAAACGAATTAAACATGCAAAATTCCACTTGGGAGAATAATGCAATTTGCTTCGCTTTCAGTTGAGAACGAGTAAGAAATCTTTCTGATGAATCACCAATGATTTGGGTTTTTGGATGATCTTTTGTCTATTTGGTGAGAGGAGTGCAATTTGGATCATAGGAGGGGTCCAACTCAACATTTACTTCTTCTTCAAAATCTGACTGAGTATCATCATCATTTGTATTTGCATTCTTCCCCTCAAATGATGAGACAATTTCAGCTCCAGGCATTGAATTCTCCCCCTCAATTGGACGTTCGGTTGATATGGTAGTTGATGGGTTCTCCCCCTGGAATGGTAATTCAGGGTTATCTGATGAAGATGAACCCTCCCCTTGAAATGTAGAACTTTCTTTTGGAGGTTCGCTTTGACTAGGCTGTTTGGTAGACCCCGGTTTTTCTTTTTTCATATACTTCATTGCGCCATCAATGATTTGCTTCAAGGCATCAATCTTATTGTCAGTTGCCTTTGCTTCAAAGAGTATGGCTTTCTCTGGTTCATCGAATAATAACATGTATTGCTCAAATAAATTCGAAATGGAAATAGTGACTTGACCAGACGTTGGAAAGATTTCCTCCATTCAACCTTCGGTTGTTTGTAAAGACTATTGTGGATTACATCTAACAAAAACAAAAAATAAAATATATTAGGTTTACGGATATAAAAAATGTGCCTTTTGGTCTAAAAAAAACTATTGTGGATTACATCTAACAAAAACAAAAAATAAAATGTATTAAGTTCATGAAAAAAGTAAAAATTAAAATGTGTTAAGCTTTTGGGTTTACATCTAAAACAAGATCAAAAATATTGATGAAAATTTGTTTGGTATTTATTGTATTTATAATATTATTTATACTATTGTATTTTAAAATAATATTATTGTTATTTTTTATCTTAATAAAAAATGAATTTAAAATTAGTAATACTAACAAAGTTGGTAATAAAAACATAACTATTAAATAATAAAGTCAACAATCATTAAGTTATAATAAAACAAAAATACAAAAGTTACAAAAGACTTATCATATGATAATGTGAAAAAAAAATAAAACATAAGATAGAATATAATAGAATAGAACGATGTGTATATAAAAGGACCAATAATACAATACAATATACACTTTCGGATTCATATTCCAACTCCAAGCATCTTTAATAAAACTATGGTAATATTACCATACTCTATGGTAAGCTATAAAGTCAAATTGATATGGCTTAAAGTGGCCAACTGTTAGGAACATGCATGGTACATAATGAATTCATGAAAACATTGCATGTATTACTATTATGTATATGGGGTGACGCTTCATAAAGTGATATTAATGACATGTCGTTGGTTGAAGTTCAGCTACAATTTGGGCTTCTTTTTTTTTTTTTTTTTTTTTTAAATATATTGTATTTATTGATTTAGTTCGATCCTTAGTGGTTCAAAAGATAACCTTAAATTCAAGAGAACTAAATAACATTAAAAAAAAAATGATAAGCCACAACATCTGTACCGTCCATACCAAGACTTATATAGAAGGTTAATCGCGAAACACTGACAATATTTTTGGTATCAGGAGTTGAACCTTGGATCTTATATATGAAACATCCCTTAGTAACAACTATTCTTCCATCATGAGGCTGAGAACTAGATAACTTAAATTGGTGTGTTGAATAAAAAGAAATGAAGTAATTACTATAAAAAAAATAAAGTATATTGGTTCGATTGTTTTGTTGTTTTAATGAATAAATGATGGGTTATTGTCATGGGCCTATAATAGTCATTCATGATAGATACTCATGAACCACGGCTGTAACTGTAATGTTTTGATCAACAAATCCACAGTTAAGTCCAATGTTTGTTAATACTGAGTACTGACGGAAGGGAAGGTCGGAAGGAGAGGACCCATCACCCAAATGGCCATAAAGAACGGAGTCAATGGACCACCCATTCATTATAATGGTTGAAGGACATGGCCCATAGTGGTGACATCTTGGGTTACATTACACGACCAAACAAAACAAAAAAGTAAGTGACAGTGAAATCCGATTTCATTACATCCACATGTTTACAATTTTTATTTCATTTTTAAAGGTCGAAAGTTTGAGAGATTTTTTTTCCTGATTTATGGTCAACATCATGTTACAAATGATATTGTCGGATCTTCCTACAAATGTATTTGATTGTGACACTAGTTAAATAGGATCCTAGGATATCTGGCTAGAGAAATTGTTGGGTCTTTGTGTGCGATGATATATCGAGCAAAAAGCCTGAGAAAGCCGAGGCCCAAATCCAAAAAAGTTTTGAAGGCCAGAGTCCCACAATGAGCCTGGAGGTAGCACAACACTCAGGCACAAATAACCACATTGAAGAATATCAATAATCAAAACCATTAAGACATACAGAGCCTCAAAAAAATTATATTCGGCCAATTACCAATCCATCTAGACCCAAATTGCACGTTGGGTCACTCAATCCAAAGTTCTTTAATAAGTTTCAAGTTATTTGTACAACACCATGTTTGTATTGCTAATCTTCCAAAATACATTCTATATAATGAAGGACACCTCCAAAATTTTGGGAGGGACACGATAGTGAGACTACAATACAAAAAAAAAAAAAAAAAAAAAAAAGGTAACCTACATTTTCTTGGTGGCCCAAGTCGAATCCGCTTTATGGCTCATCATGTGGGAGTAACTAGCAGATTATATACAACATTTTTCCGCTTGCAAAGTTTGAACCTTGGACATCCTATATTGAATTTTGTATCTCAGTCTTTAAGCTTGTTGGTGATTTTATATCACTAATGTTATTTAAGTGTAATGAAGTTAATTTGTTGATCAATGTCACTTTGACAATTATTGAACAAATCGGTATGGTACGGAGTGCACATTTGTTTAATTTTGTCTTTGTTGATAGTATACTGTTATTTAGGGGTGAAGCCCCTAAACCGACGGGGGTCCGGGGGCAGCGCCCCTGGGAGCGAAGTCCAAGGGGCAGAGCCCCTGGCTGGGGTCGAGCTATATTAAAAATGCATCAGAAATCCGGATTTTTGATAAATGTACCCGGTTTTGTGATCCATATTCTAGACCTGAATATAAGTTAGTTTATGACGTTTTGACAGTTTTAGGACATAAAACTGTCATTTGGCAGTTTTAAAGACTGGAAGTTTTTTTGGTTATATGATCATATCTGAAATTTATTGTTGGTACTATTCTTCTTCATAACATCTTGAACATTTTCTCTTTTGTTTTCTCAATTCTGAGTCTTATCCGATTAAAGATTAGGAGTACCACCAAAATACTTTAATCTGAAAGTGAAAACCACAATTCTTAGAATTTCTAATCCTTTTCTATACCCCAATTCTTACAAGGCTCCCATTACAGGGCATGGGGTGAGGCTACGATATGTAATAGGACATTTGGAATGACATGTGTCCATTTTACTTATAAGGGGATACAAACCATATTCATAGTTCACATGTGATGCAGAAGAAAAGAGTTAAGTTGGAATAAGGTGATTCTAATGAAAGGTTGTATAACATCCATTAAAGGTATGTGTCATAATAGTGTCTGTTTTGTCCACTCGACAAGAAAATTTCTCAGGGGTCACTTATCTTGAAATTGCTCTCGTTCGGGCACATTTAATTGTATAATTCTTATGGGATTTGTTGCCCTCACAACTTTAAATTGTGTTGTGTTAGAGAATATATATGCACCCTTTATAATACAAAGCTCAATTCTCTTTCATAGCTAATATGGGATCAGACGCATATACCCACCCACCTTATAAATCAATGCTTAGTTTTTATTCTCTGCCGATATGGGATCATGTGGGTAGCTACCTATACCTGATCCTAAATCAGATGGGAAAGAGAAATAAGCATTGTCTTATAGGGGTGTGGATACATTCCATACTACAACACATTTAAAGACGTAAAGACAATATATCTTATAAGAACTGTGTAGTTAAGGGTGTCCAAACAAAAGCAATTTTAGTGTGGGTGATTCTTGGGTAGTTTTTGTTTTGGGATGCTTAAAGAGGAGAATATTATGGTGTGTGCCTTTAAAGGATGTTATATATATATATATATATATATATATATATATATATATATATATATATATATATATATATATATATATTCAGGGCATAATATCATATATAAATTTCAATATGCTCATAATGACGACTATAAAGAATCTTCAATGACAATGATTTCTTAATTCTTATGGGATCATCTATTAGAAAAGCATCACAAACAATGTATAATGTATAATTGAACAAAAAATAGGCCCTATAAACCTGTAAATAATTTTATAAATTCCATACTAACTACTTTATAAATAATTTTATCCAAAAAAATGTTATTATCCTCTATAAACCTGTAAATATCAAAAATCAAAATTTTATTGGAAACAATATTGTTATCGTGTCTTCTATCAAAAATCAAGGATTGCTCTTATGTCCACTATAAATTTGTAAAAACATTTAGTATCCTCTATAAACCTAGAAATGAAAATTTTATTGGAAATAACAAACAAGAAAGAAAAAATTACAAATTAGAAAAAGAAACTACATTCAAAAATTCTGAAACTTGTAAAAGAACTTCTGACTTATCAAGGATCTGATTTGTAAAACCTTCTAAATTAGAAATCGCAAAACACTTTGATATTACTTCAGAAATATAAATAAAAATTAGAAAAATTAGCAATTAGAATAGTTTGATATCAATATATGCTTCTCATTTTCGAGGATATCAGGATATTCATCTCATATTTGCTTATGATATTCGAGGATATAAGGGATTCAAGATGTGCTTATCACTTGAGTGCTTCTAGTTCCAGGAATCAGGAAGTGAGGAATATATGCTTATGAAGTTCTGATTAAGTGATTTTTGGTGGAGAAGAAGAAGTAAGGTTGTAAGAAATCAAAGGCAAGCTTCTGATTTGCTTCATCATCCATTTGATTTTAAAACAAAAAGTTGAGAACGAGATTGTTGCTTGATAATTTGTAACGCCCGTGTTTCTAGCTAAGTATTATTACGATGCTGTAATAGTTAGGGTCAACAATTGTAACCTATTTTATGTAATAAAAGAGAATTATTTGAGTATTATATGATTTATGTGATCTATGTGCAATATATATGCTTATAACGATATAATAAATTAAGAATAAAATACACGTTCAAAATAAAATAATAATTAGATACAATATATTTGAAGAAAGCTAAAGTAGACTTGACGAGGATTCCAGAGACGTAAGGAACGTTAAAATTCGACTTAAAACAAAAAAGTTATGACCCGTTGAAGTTCTGTGATTAAATCGGCATAACTCAACGTATCATAAAAAGTAAATTTTTGACAAAATACTTTCTATCCTTAGCGATCTAAATGAAATTCGTAATAGACATTAAACCGAGAACGTGCATATATGGAACGTCCAAATCTGACTTCGTTAGAGGAAGTTATGATTTTTCTAAGATTCAGAGTAGCAGTATGCAACTCGGAAATCGAATTTTAGATCGATCGATTATTAGCCGACACAACCTAAACGAAGATTGAAGATCTCGTTAATAGGAGATCAACGATTTAAATATAGTCGAGAACGGACATCAATTTTTAACGGACTTTAACTGTCTAAGTCTGTTAAAATATAAAATTAAAAATAAAGTCAAAATTAGCCGACGGAGTCTAAATGAAAGTTGTAGATCTCATCGATACCTACACGTGGATATAAATAATGTCAAAAACGGAGCTCGTATGTGAAAGTTACGGATTTTAGAAAATAATTAATTTTCAGATTAACCATCGCGTGACATGTGGCAAGATCTAGTCCATCAAATCTTCCACACGGCTTGGAACGAGATCGCGACACCTGGACGAAGTATGCCCAACGTACTGAATATACCTGGCGTAGTATTCTAGTATGCCCCGTGTATGCACTTCCTCCAACCTATAAATAGAGCTCGTTTCTCACTCAAAATCTCACACTTTCTCAACCAATTCTCTCCCAAACACCCCCAAAGACTCTAAGCCTTTCCCTAGAACCTCCCATGTGTTAGTAGCAAAGCCAAGAGCGTCGAAAATCCCCAAGAATAAAAGCTTTAAGTATAACTTATGTTTAAGTTCATTATCGTTATTAAGAACCTATAAACAAGATTTATCATTGATTCAAAGTCGCTATATTGATTGATCTACTTACGGGATAGGTGTCTAGAATGGTCACGTTGGCTTGGTTGTTGGATTTCAGAAAGGCTATACGCTGAAATGGTCCTGCCTGGCTCATCCTTACTTGATAGATCTTGAAGTAGAATTTGAGTTAATGATGAATCTATACTAATAATTAGTCTCAATAATTTGTAATAGACTAACATGTAGTGATAATGATACTAGGTTTCGTTAAAGGAAAAGACAATTGTTAGAAGCGAAGCGCTGCCCGAATTACGAGTCGTCACTTTAACAAGTGACTGCATAGTTACTTTCATCTTACACATAGATATGAAGTATTTAATATAAATTACTTTCAATATGTGCCAATTATCTGTGTTCCTGATATCTATGCTAGATGAGCGATTTATACATGTTTTACTCGATTTAAACTGTATATGTATTTTATACCTATAATTATGTTGGGTAAAGATGGGTAGATGATATAGATGATGAAATATGAAATAAATTATGAGAGGGCTTGATGTTTAAGCTGATTCAGTCATCTAGCGTAGTATATATGACAACCACAAACTATTCTAGACAGTCTAGTGGAACGCTGGTAGGCTCGTAGCCTGTAGGTGTTTGTGAACGATGTGTTCACTAGGTGTACTCCATCCCCCTCATGGTTGCCTTACTAATATTTATTGCTGAGGAATCCCCTAAGCATTATTGGCAATCCCAAAGATAATCCTTAGGCTAGGTCCCTTAAATTAGATGTTTTAGGGACAGAATGTAAGGATAACGGGAATGGGTAATCAGGTTGAATGATTTGATGAAATTAAAGAACTTAATTATTGTGGGTTGAAAACCCTATGTGCTCACCAGGCTCCCAAGTCTGACCCACTCAGTTTCTTGTATTACAAGTAGTGGCACAAGAGCACCGGTGTGATGATCAGATGAGAGATTTATGGGTTATAGGTCTGTAGAATAATAGATGTTGTAAGGCTTATGTTATTTCCGTTCATGCTTATGTACTGTATTGACGATGACATCCCAACATTTTAAATATAATTAAAATACCTTTCTTCGGAAATGCTTTGATAATATATTTATTCTATTTTGGGAACAAATCCCGCAATATTATTATTCAAAGGGATACTCTGATTTTTAAATAAAGCATAAACAAATCGGTTTTTTTTGGTCGTGAAATTGGGGATGTCACAGTTGGTATCAGAGCATTAGTTTAAGCGAGCTATGAATTTGTAGGATTTGTAGACTTAAACTTAGAATGTTAAGCGATGATTGTGAGATGAGTGTCTGCTATATTTAGAAAATATATAGACACGAGTACTAGCTTATTTACGGAAGATGCCTAAATTGCTTTTATGTGTTATATGATTTATATAAAATGCCTTATATGCTATTATTTTCTCGGATCTATGGTCTATTGCCGACCTGATCTGGAAACTTTATGTGTTCCAATTCCTAAATGTTTAATTACGATATTAGAACTAGCATGTAACTTTTCGTAGAGACAAGGAGGAATTAAACGTCTATCATAAATAAAGATCGTAATTAATTTGCCTACTTTGGTGTATAGGTCGACATGGTGAGAACTCATAACGGATTAGGAAACGCTAATGGAAACCTGCAGCCTGAGCCACGAGTGATTGAGCATGCACCAGAGGTAGTAGGTGCATCCGAGCCAATCACAATGGCAGGAGTCCAAGAAAAGATTCACTCTATGATGGCCGAACAAAGGGAGGAGATGAGACAAATTTTGCATGATAATAGGGATGAACCTATTGTACCCATTGTACAACCTGAACTGAACATTGAATAGTCAGAGGAAGGAAATTACAGTCGTACTGTGAGTCAAGTTGAACCCCGAGTGTTAAGAAGGAATGACCCCGATAGAGGGATTGATAGGGATGAGTGTATGTATAAGAACTTCTTGGATGCCAAACCACCAAGTCTTTCTGGAAGCCCAAAGCTAGTAGATATTATGGATTGGATCTCCGAAATGGAGACGCTATTTGAAAGCTGCAACTGCAGCAACAAGCAGAAAATCGTCTTTCCAGTCAGACAACTATGGACTGGAGTTTTAAGTTGGTGGAAGTTGTTGGCAAATACAATGCCATGGGGAGAAGCTCTAAGGATGTCTTGGGAAGAATTCGAGGAGCAATTGAAAATGCAATACTACTCAGAGGTAGATCTAATAGACCTAAACAATGAGTTCCAGAACCTAAAGAAAGGGAGGATGAGTGTCAATGAGTATGCCACCGCATTCAACGAGAGGATCAAGTTATTCCCCTACTCGGTGCTGACTGAACTCTCCATGATAGAGAAGTTTGCTAATGGATTGCCAACAGACACTGGCCCAACGCTCAAAATGGCAACTACTTTGAAGACAACTGTTAGAGTAGCCAAGAATATGGAGACCCGACTTCGTAAAAAGGGTACAGAGAGAATTGAGGTAGGGGAGAAGAGGAAATTTAAGGGATCTTAAAGGTCCAACAAGAAAAGCAGGTTCTCGAAGTCTGATTCTAAGAAGTTTTGAGGAGGAGGAGGAGAAGAAAAATGGTGTGAGAAGTGCAAAAAGAAACACTTTGGAAGATGTGGTGAGGCGGTGACTTGTTTCAAGTATGGGAAGATTAGGCATTACACCAACGAGTGTACATTCAACAAGAAGGTGTGTTACAGATGTAATGAAGAAGGGCATATTTCTAGGGACTACCCGAAGAAGAAAGAGGCGGAAAAGCATAATGTTTCGCCAAGGACAAAGGTAAGAGCATTCCAGATGACCCTGGACGCAACAAGGGATGAAGCAGATGTCACTCCAGGTACCTTTCTTGTAAATGGATTGACTGTCAGTATATTGTTTGATTTTGGAGCTAATTACTCATTTATATTGCATAAATTTGGTGTAAGACTTGCATTGCATGTAAATAAACTTGATAATGCTCTAGTTGTAGAAGTTGCTAGTGGAAAATTTGTACATATTATCAATTGCATTAAAAACATCGTCATCGACTTGAACGGGAATAAATTCCATGAAGAGTTGTTGCCCATTAATTTGAACGGTTTCGACATAGTACTAGGAATGGATTGGCTTAGTGGGAACGATGTCGAGATACTATGCGTGAAGAAGATGGTGAGAGTAAACCCACTTGCAAAAGAGTCGTTTATAGTGTACGGGGACAAACATAAAGTAAATTCTAAAATCATTTCCCATATGAAAGCTAGAAAGTGTTTGTCTAAAGGATGTACATCACACTTGACATTTGTGATCGACGCAAAGAAGAAGAAGAAAAAAATGCAAAGAATACCAGTGGTGTATGACTATCCAGAAGTCTTTCCCGAAGATCTTCCTGGATTGCCCCCTGATAGACAAGTAGAATTTCGAATAGACTTGTTGCCAGGATTAATGCCAATAGCGAAAGCACCGTACCGATTAGCACGGACATAGTTGAAAAAGCTTATGATGTAGCTTCGGGATTTGTTGGAAACCGGTTTCATTAGACCTAGTTCTTCACCTTGGGGAGATTCGGTGTTATTCATGAAGAAGAAGGATGGGAGCATGAGAATGTGCATAGAATATAGAGAACTAAACAAGGAAACAGTAAAGAACAAGTATCCATTGCTACGGATTGACGACCTATTCGATCAACTGCAAGGTTCAATCTATTTCACAAAAATCGATCTTAGGTCAGGATATAATCAGTTGAAGGTGAGAGAGCAAGACATCAGGAAGACCGCATTCAGAATGAGATACAGAAACTATGAGTTCTTAGTTATGTCATTTGGACTAACCAATGCTCCAACATCATTTATGGATTTGATGAACAGGATTTGTAAACCATTCCTCGATAAATCTGTAATAGTGTTCATAGATGACATTCTAATTTACTCAAAGAGCCAAAGACCATGGCAAGCACTTGTGGGAAGTAGTAGAAGTTTTGAAGAAGGAGAAGTTGTACGTAAAGTTCTCCAAATGTGATTTTTGGATTCGAGAAGTCTAATTTTTAGGTTATGTGGTTAACTAGGAAGGAATAATGGTTGCTCCAACAAAGATTAAAGTTGTGATGAAATGGGAATGACCAAAAAGTCCCACTGAGATTCGTAGTTTTCTGGGATTAGCTAGATATTACTGAAGGTTTATCCAATGCTTTTCTTTGATAGCTGCTCCGTTAACAGCTTTGACCATAAGGGAGCTACATATACATGGAGTGAGAAACATGAAGAAGTATTCGAGAAATTAAAGAAGAATTTATGTGAAGCACCGATTCTTTCTTTACCCGACGGAGTTTCAGACTTCGCGGTCTATAACGATGAATCTGGAGTTGGGTTAGGTTGTGTTCTGACCTAGAGAGATAAAGTGACAGCATATGCATCTCGACAATTGAAAGAGCACAAGAAGAACTACCCCACTCATGATCAAGAGTTGGCAGCAGTAGTATTCACATTAAAGATAAGGATTCATTATCTTTATGACACAAAGTTCAAATTCTTTACTGATCATAAAAGTCTCTAGTATCTCTTTGATCAAAAGGAATTAAATATGAGGCAACAACGTTGGCTAGAGTTACTCAAGGATTATGACTGTGAGATACTTTACCACCCTGGTAAAGCAAATGTGATAGCTGATGCTCTAAGTCGAAAAGTAAATCTGGAAAGGAAAATGCCAATAGTGTTAAGAATATAAGTTGTCTAAAAAATTGTGGAAAGCATCAAGAAACTCAGGAAGAAGCTTTAGAGAATAATGACCAAAAGGAAGAACGTTTAGGCAAAATGTTGGTATTCGGTACAAATAGTCAAGGATTGAAGGTATACCAAATCAGGGTTTGGGTGCCTAAGATAGGAGAAATAAGGGATCTTCTGATGGAAGAAGCTCACAAGACCATCTACTCGATTAATTCTGGTAACACTAAGATGTATAGGGATCTGAAACCTTACTACTGGTGGCCGACAATGAAGCTTGATGTTGCAAAGTATGTGACAAAATGTCTAACATGTGAAAGAGTTAAAGCGCAACATCATAAACCGTATGGGAGTTTATAATCTTGTCATGTACCCATGGGTATATGGGAAGACATCACCATGGATTTTGTGACTAAACCACCCAAGATGAAGAACGGTCATGACATGATTTGAGTAGTCTTGGATCGGTTCACAAAGAGTGCACACTTCATAGAAGCAAATGAGAGGTGATCTATGGATAAACTTGTGAATGCCTATGTGAAGGAGATAGTAAGACTTCACGGTGTTCCCTTAATGATTTTATCAGATCGTGACAGTCGTTTCACATCAAGATTTTGGAAGATTCTACAAGAGGAAATGGGTACGAAGTAGTGTTTAAGTACAACCTACCATCAACAGACTGATGGTCAGAGTGAAAGGACAATTCAAACACTGGAAGATATGTTAAGATCATATACCCTATAATTTCAAGGTAACCGGGATGAGAATTTACCCCTGGTAGAGTTTTCCTACAACAATAGTTACCACTCAAGCATAAGATGGCACCTTATAAAGCCTTGTACGGAAAAAGTGTCCTATGGCGTCTTTTTGGATTGAGTGTAACATCCATAAAATTTCAATAAAATTTAAACCTTTCAAAACAACCCATTTATTAAAGAGGTGTTTACAAAACCGTTGTTTCCAAAACATTTATTTTAAACCGGAATCATTTACACATAGTTTTCAAAAACATTCACGTTATCAGAGTATCCCAGAAACCATAAGTCCCAAAAACACGAGGATGTGTATGGTCACGCCTTCACCTTGCCACGATCCACTGAAGTACTTGAAACCATAAACCAAAAAATGTAAGCACAAAGCTTAGTGAGTTCCCCTAAAGTACCAACACACAAACAATAGCACTTATACAAAACAACATACTATGGGTCCAATCAACCATCAGGTTGGAATACCCCACGCCCTCAACCATCGGGTTGAGGGGCCAACATACTATGGGTCCAATCAACCATCGAGTTGGAATACCCTCGGCCGTCAACCATCAGGTTGGAATGCCAGCATACTATGGGTCCAATCAACCTTCGGGTTGGAATACCCTCGAACCTCAACCATCGGGTTGGAATGCCAGCATACTATGGGTCCAATCAACCTTCGGGTTGGAATACCCTCGAACATCAACCATCGGGTTGGAATGCCAGCATACTATGGGTCCAATCAACCATCAGGTTGGAATACCCTTGACCCTCAACCATCGGGTTGGAATGCCAACATACTATGGGTCCAATCAACCATCAGGTTGGAATGCCAACATATTCTGGGTCCAATCAACCATTGGGTTGGAATGCCCCGGCCTATTGGCTTACGCACAAAGCAGAGAAGCCACAACCACCAATCAAACATATGCATATATCAGATAATCATATAACAATCTACAGCCAATCAAACAGATCTAACATATCACTAAGCATAACATCATCCTATCTACGAGGATACCGATCTAACGTATCATAACAACACAAGAACATGCATAACATGATATTAATCCACTGGGCCAGCATTGGTGTCTTCGACCTGCAAGTACAATGAGGAAAACTCAACTCACACTTCTGAGTCATGCAGACGATCCGTGGCTGTAAATACTAAGCCAACACTCCATCTACAGTTGCTCCCTCGAACGATCTCTAAGTGCAGAACCGCTTGAGCCCGCGCTATTAAATACCACAAATGACAACCCACCAATAACTAGCTCCTGACTCACATCATGAGTACAATTTAGGGTAAAATACCTTTTTACCCTTCCTCAAACTTGGCCAAAGACAAAGGCCCAAAATCCCAAGATCCAAAATAAGCCTCTAAGGCCCAATTATGGCCCAATTTTCCAAATCGGGCCCAATCCCTTTCACGACCTTCACTCAAGAAAATCCAACAAGAAAAAAGCCCAAACCATAAAATCCAGATGGCCCAACATGGCCCAAGGAAAATTGAGTCCATAACCGAAGCCCAAAACAATGAAGCCCATTACAGTCGCATACGCGGGGAGTACACCGGAGGTACACTCAGTGTACACGAGACCTCGCATTGACCAAGATACGGGGAGGCTAACCAAGTATGAGGGGCATAATCCTCCTTATGCGGGGCGTACCATCATAGAGCCCAAAACCAAGATAAGTGCTTAATGACTTAAGCACTTAAACCCAAACTTCAGATCCATGCTCTAAATGTACTCTAGAATCATAAAGTATCAAACTTTAAGACTTTAGACATCCAAAACCGCTTAATACATGGTCTTAATCCATTAAGACCACCCACAAGGAACATGGAGCCAAACTAGCTCAAGGAACCTCATTTTTATAGCTTAGAACCCTTCCTAGGGTCTGAAAGGACAACTCAAATCGTCCGAAACAAAGCATGAATGTCAAGGGGACTTTTTGGGACCAAAGAATCCCATAAAAGCTACCAAGATGAGATCTAAGAAAACCAAGCATAAAGGTAAGAACTTTATATCTTTGAATGTAGAAAAGGAAGCCCAAACTCCAGATCCAAGCCTTGCTTCACGTTCCTAAGCTTCTTGATGCAACTTCTTCCTCTTCAAACAAACAAAGATCACCTCTTAGCTCACAACACACACTTATGAAGGTTAAGGTTTTACCAAAATGACCCCAAGGACTTGGAGGTTGGAAAAAGATGGGAGAAGTTGTCCATAAGATGCTTAAATACTCCACAAACCCTAAGAATCAGGATTTTCACTCGGACACACGTACGCCTTGTGTAGATGCACGTATGCCCAACGTACTAGGCGCGCCCTAGTACGCTTAGCGTACTCACATGTATACCTAACGCACAACTCCTGCTCCATAAATTACCTTTTTGCCACTAGGGCTACCCATGGCCACTTCATTCCTAACCAAACATCAAAAGTGACATAATTACAACTCAAGGGATGGATTTGAAATTGCTTAAAAACTGGGGTGTTACATTAAGACCAAAGAAAAGCAGTTTATGGGTCCCGAAATAGTCCATCAGACTGCTGAAAAGCTAAAGGTGATTAGAGAAAGTACGTTAGCAGCTTAGGATCGCCAAAAGAGTTATGCTGACAAGAAGTGATGACCAGTGACATTCGAAGTTGGAGATTTGGTGTTGCTCAAAGTCTCACCATGGAAGGGACTTATAAGATTTGGAAAGAGAGGAAAGTTGAGTCCAAGATTTATTGGGGTCTATTTAAGGTTCTTCAGAGGATTGAGAATCAAGCTTACAAGTTGGAATTGCCGGAAGAACTGGATTATATTCATAACACTTTCCATGTGTGTTATTTGAGGAAGTTTATGGGAGAAGTTCCTGATATAATTCCACTTTTAGAGTTAAGGATTGATGAAGATAGGAGGTTAATCGAAGAGCCTGAAACAATTGTTGACCATAAGACTAAGATATTCTGATGCAGGGTGGTCGGATTAGTGCTAGTGCGATGGAAACATTTGAATAAGCCGAACCTCACCTGTGAGACAAAGAGTAACATGATGAGTCGATATCCACATTTTTTTGCTGATGCATGATTCCAGGATAGAATCATCTTAAGGAGGAGAGCAATGTATGTCACACCCCCGGACAAGACGGAGGAAATGTCCAGAGGCGGGCGACTTCATTGTGCAGTATCATAATTGTATATAAATGAAACATAGCAAATCCAAACATCATACATTAAGATAATAAACTTACATTGTTTACAATACTTGTTTTCTTCAAAAGTTAAACATGAAATAACAAAAGTAGAAATAACATAATGCAGCGACGCCCGTCCTCGATCGTGGTGATTACCTGCTTATTAGATCCCTGAGAATAAAAGTCATTTTGAAAGCGTCAACATAAAATATATTGGTGAGTTCATAAGCATTTTTTAAGAATTTGTGATAGTTTAGAAATCCAGAAAATTCCAGTGTTTTCTTGTCAAAATAGTTGTAAGTCTTGTTACTAATCAAGTATAGTTGCATGTGTACGTGTTTTAGTTTATCGTCTTTCGAAATTGTATGAAATCGTTTTCTCCCCAAAATCCTATATTTTCTTATATAAAATAGTTTTAAACCTTGGTTCCAATCGAATATAGTTCCATCTGTGTGTTTTAGTTTATCATCTTTCGGAATTGTATAAAATCGTTTTTCCCCAGAAAATTCTATATTTTCTGTATGCGAGTAGTCGTTTGTGGTCTTAAAAAAATCCTAAGACTGGAGAGGTGTGAGAAATCAACAGGCGATTGTGGACATTCTGTATAGTGCAAGTGGACGATCAACACAACGAATGTGGACAATCACTAACATGCATAGGGGCGGTCAACACAATGTGCCAATTTATTTGTAAAGTTTTCCCTACATAAAAGATATTTGTGCTACTAGTTGAAATCTGTTATTTATTAAATAGATAACAATAGTTGTACTAGTTTATTAGATATATCGTTCTGTTTTGTTTACTGAAAAATAATCCATAATGAATCATAGTTATAAAAAATGATCCATTATTATCGATATTGGCAAAAGTTGCCATTCTTTCTATAAAGCATAAAATAAAATTCATATTTGTCAAAAGGTATCATAAGTGGTCAAAAACTTGGTGAATTGCTGAAAATGACCCATTTCTTCTAAAATACTCATTTTAAACTTATATTTGAGAAATTGTTCAAAAAGCCCTTGTTTATCCAAAATTTCATTTTTGGTCCTTTTAAAATTGAGATGTTCAATAATTTCCTAAATTTATCCTTGTTCCAAAAATTTTATATATATATATATATATATATATATATATATATATATATATATATATATATATATATATATATATATATATGGGCTAAAATAGTCCAAGATATCAATATTTTCATAACATAATATCTTCAAAATATTAGTTCCAACTTTTTGTTCAAACAATTTCTTTGAGCAAAACTTTATGGTTCTTGATATAACGATTTATGATTTATATTTCATAAATTGATTAGTTATTGTTTCTAACATCTAATTTGTGATATATAGTTCAAAACCTTGAGACTTGCTAAAAATCTCGAGTACTTGAACCAATATATATATATATATATATATATATATATATATATATATATATATATATATATATATATATATATATATAGTTCATAACTTTAACCACATAAATCATAACATACATGCATAAACAAGCAATTATACTAAGATTTCACAACACCCTTGACTTGTATTCTCCCCCAAAAACAATGAAAACTCAAAGGATAGGGGTATGAAGCTCACCTTGGGTTGGTTTATGGGATGTTTGGAGTGATGGTGTGAATATCTCAAGTCTAAACTTTTGGATGAGTTGAGGAACTTCCTTGGAAGAAATGTTGTCCTAAGAGTTTTTCTCATATATCATTATGGGTGGAATAATGTGAATTTATCTTGAAAATTATATAAAATACTACATAAATGGAATAACTTACTTAAAAGCTCTAAGGAGAACTTGAGGAGTTAAGCCTTCAACAAGATCCTTGCTCTTACTCTTGAGAGAAGTATTAGAAAGAATATGGGAAAAGTGAGAGAAATGGTGGAGTTTAAAGTTCTCTTATTGTCGTTGCTTGAAGGGGGTAATAGGGGATATATGTGCATGGTAATCTAATGGTTCAAAACATTGTTATTTGGTGGGTAATACATGAGTTACAGTGAATTGCATGGGGAATGGGAATTACATCAAATCACAAAGTCAAACCCTCTTATCATTATCTTATTCCCATCTTGTAATTAAAACAATACCTTTATAAATATTGAATATCATTTTATGTAAATATGTAATAAACATTCAAATTTGGCATAAAATTGGGGTTTAAGGGGTCTAAGTTATGAAAAATATGAGTTTGGTGGGATTCCCGACGTCAAAATATCTTAAAATGATGAAATGGTCCGAAATGGTCTAACATCCGGAGTCATAAGGTGAATTCTGAAGTCAATCTTCGAATTCCAAAGTCAAATGGTGAGTTCCGGAGTCAAACCAGGAGTTCTGAAGCTCTTCTCAATTTCCGGAGTGGGTTCAAGAGGTTCCAGAGTCAAACCTCAAATTCTGGAGTGCCTTCTTCCGAGGTACCAAAGGGTTCCGGTGCGAGATGGCTCGGTGGTTAATCCTTCTGGAGTGATGCGAGATTGTTCGGTCCTCTTAGAAGGTCCGAAGTCAGAAGCTCCGGAATGGTAAGAGGGGGTTTCCGGAGTCACTTAGAAGTTCCGAGATCAGGATGTTCTGAACTAAGAAGAGAGACTCTGAGAATGAATAGTGTATTCCGGAATGGACTTGTTCTTTCTAGTTTTCTCCTTTTGTTTTGAGTGGGTTTCGACTAAGGGAGATACATAGAGAGATTTGGGAGAGATTTGATATACATAGAGATTTGGGAGAGATTTGAGACACATATAGAGATTTGGGAGAGATTTAAGACACATAGAGAGATTTGGGAGAGATTTGAGATATATAAAGAGATTTGGGAGAGATTTGAGATACATAGAGAGATTTAGGATATATATATATATATATATATATATATATATATATATATATGCTTTGTATTATAAGAATACATGGTTCACTAGGAACCCTAATGTAAACTTTAACGTGCTAGTACAAGTCTTACACTAGTTGATGTTTACATGAGGACAAAATTTCCTAGTTAAAAATGTTAGCTGTGACATCATCCTCCCGTTAGAGGGAATTTCATCCTGAAGTTCTTTTGAAAGGTAGGATCATGATCGAGAGAATAAGTGAGGGTGCTTTTGCATCATTTGATCCTCGCGTTCCAATGCGAATCTAAATCCGCGCTTGGCATTCCATCCAACCTTCACAATGGGGATGCGGCTTTGTTTCGTGCGCTTAGCTTCTCTATCTATAAACTCGATAGGCTGCTCAACGAATAGAAGGTTCTTGTTCCCTTTAATCTCGTCTAGCGGAACTGTGAGGGTTTCATCCGATGGACACTTCTTGAGGTTTGACATATGAAATACAAGGTGTACATTACTAAGTTCTGGGGGTAGTTGGAGTTTGTAGGTTACCAGACCGATCCGGGCAAGGATATCGAAGGGTCCAATGTATCGGGGATTTAGCTTCCCTCTCTCTCTCTCTCTCTCTCTCCGAATTGTATAATTCATTTCCACGAGGAGACTTTTAGTAAAACCCTAATCTCTTACTTGGAATCCAAATACTTTAGCCTGCTATCTACATATCCCTTTTGTCGGTCTCTCGATGCTTAGAGACGTGCCCTGATTTGGACTTTCTTTTCCGTTGTTTCTCGAAAAATCTCGGGTCCAGTGAGTGTGCTATTGGGCGTTTGTCCTTTTGCCAGCTGAGTGTCTCCCACCTCAGTCCAAAAGAGGATGATTTGCACCTCCGGCCACACGGGGCCTCAAAGGGTGCTATTCCTATATGAGTACTCGATTAGAGGCAGGTGGGTATCCCAATATTTTCCATTGTCTATTACACATGCTTCTCTTTGGGGTGCGGGTTCTTATTTACCTTGATCCCGTCGAGGGGGATTTCTATAGATTTGGTGGTTAAGCACTTATGAGTGTTGAATACGTGGAATGTGATATGTACGAAACTGAGTTCTTATGGTAACCAAAGGTCGTAGGTTACTGGACCTATATTGGCGAGGATCTCGAATGGTCTTCTAAGGATCGTGCTCCTGGTGTCCTAGGAGTAGAGTTTGTAGGCCTTATGGGTTGGCACTATTATCTCCAACGTTGAGGTTGCGTGTGGTGTAGCTGACCTTACGAGTCTTAGGTTACCTTGGGAGTTTTCTTCCTATGGTGTTCTGAGCTAAAGGTAGGTCAGCCTCTGCCAGTTCTTTGTTGTTGGTTGAACAAGTCTCTGATTCGGGGTAGGGAGTATCGATTCTTGAGGATGGGTTTGTTTGACTTATTAGTAGTTAGTCGTGCTATGGGCAATTTGCCTTTCCCCCTTATGAGTCAGACGGGGGCTTCCCGCGGTTAGAGGCTTGGTCTGATGGTTCCCTTATTTATAAAATAGTTCTTGGGATCACATATTATCTGTTTCTATGGCTGTGCTAAGTGGTATCGGGGGTTTGGTTATTGGGATTGTTCTAAGAGTCGAGGCGATTCTAACTCAACTTATCACATGGTTGAGGTTTCCGAAGGGATTTTAGGAATATCTGGGGGAAGGTTGGAAGCCTTTCGAATTCCCTTGATGTCTTTTGTTTTCCTTTCTTTCAATCTTTATTGGGGCTAGGAAGGAGTGTGGTATCCCTTACATAGGGGCTCATGGGTCTGGATGCTAGGGATTTGTCGTTACAGGTTGGAAGAGTTTTGTTATTCGATTGGGTAAGACTGGAGTCTCTTTACAGTGCTCGAAGTTTTTAAGGTGAGAATCAAGCCAGTCTGTGTCAATTGATGACATTGGACTCCTTACTGTCACATATGTTACAGTGATTGGGAAGGGATGGTTGTTAGGAATGATAAGGTGTTCTGCGTTCATGTTCTTATCACTACTAGTTTCGTTTTTGTTGTTACTATTGCATCTATTTTGTTCCTACTTGTTGGGTGTTTTAGTAATATGAGAGTGCTGATATAAAGTGATGGAATTCGTAATTTGAATTCTGCTAGGTTTTTCTATTATAGTTGGGTGTGACTTAACCGTACATACTTAGGATTTAAAGGATAATCGACTGTGTCAAAATCAAACCAGGGACAGGAAATAAGGTAGGATCGCACTCTCTTAGTTCGTAGAATCCTAAATATATATGATACTAACATTTATATGGAACCATCATGGTCCATTCACAAGGATCTCTAGTTTCTCCGTGATTTACACTATTTGATCGAATGAGGAAATAGTTTTTGATTATGTTTCTAATTGGAAAAACCTTTTTGTGAAAATTCAATGCATAAAGTTTATTGTTGGGAACGTACCAAAATCTTGGTAGGGTTGCCTGACTAGTTGTCAACTCCTCTATCATTCATCTCCGTTGGACAATTTCTCTAGATGTGTCTTGTTCCACAGCATGTGTGGCATACTGGACTTACTTCTGGGTTCAGGGTTGGAGTGACGCATGGGTCCAGGGCCCTATAGTAGCGGGAGATGTGACTCATCTTGTTGCACCTTCTGCAAATAAATTCCCGACAGACTCCCTAGTGATGGTATTTGCATTTGTTGCAGTGTGGAAAGTTCCCAAGATATGATTTTCACAATGTGGGAGGAGTAGAGTTAGTAGGGGTAAGGAATACTCCTGCTTGTTGCCTTTTGGTAAGCCTCTGGGTCGAATTTCCTCCTTCTTCATTCCTGAACTTTCTCTTCATGACCTTATGTTTGAAATTTGGGGTGTCTTGGTAAGTTGTCCTTCGTTGGTTTCCTTAGTTGTTATTACGGTTGAAATTATCGACACCGCTTCCATTTCGTTTGTTTTGTTGGCATTGAGGTGTGCCATGACAGCTGCTACGACATCCGTTACAGCGGCTTGGAAGGTCGTGGGGTCTATCTGCAGAATTGGTGTTTCGCCGGCTAGCTGGTTATTTCCATGGAAAGACATGATCCTGTTGCATGATGGGATATAGGTTGGAGAGTAACTATGGTTATTTCTAGTCATATCTTATCTATGATTATATATATGAACTTATGCATGAAAGCATATAAACCACATGTTTCATTGTACGTGCCTCGTTGTTTCGACCTACATCCCTATGATATATTTACGATTGAGAGTATAATTAAGCATCGCATGAATGTTATGTTTTATTGGAATATGGTATAGCCACCTATACAATGATTGGATTTATGTCACATGGGTTCTTAGAGGGCGTACCTCTCTTGTCTTACTACTACTGGTTGCGGTTTAAGACATTATAAACCTAGGGCGAGTAGTGTGGTGATTTTCTTATGCTGGAATGGCGTGCAAAGTGCTCGGCCATTTTACTCATTTCATGAGCAACCCCTTCCGCTCTTTGTTCTGCTAAGGTTTTCATAGTCTCAGTTGTAATCGGATGTCGTCTCACGGTGGTCACTTCCTCCTTTATGGAGTGTAGATGGCTCGTGTGGTTTGCTAGTTCTACTTGTTGGTTCCATAAGGCTTTGGAATGGTGCTCTTGTTATTCGTGGGGGAGTCATATTTACATTGTCGTATATCAAACTTCGCCTATGGTATCCATTATTCCACGATGGAGAGTCGTAGACTGAGGGTCTAGATGGGTCACTTGTGGCCCATATGGGGTGGTGCTTGGATTGTGAGGGTGTTCGGGATCGGAGCACGGTGCACGTCGATTGTGGATCGTTGGCCATTAGGGGGAGTTGGGTTGTCCTTTGTGGGAATGTGCCGTGAACTTGGTAGGTGCCCATCACTAAGTTTGTCTTTGCGTGGGTATTATTTTGTTACTATGTATGTCTACACCAGGAGTCCTTATAGTGGGTGTTTACATATCTGGGAAGAGAGAGGTGGAAGGTCTCTTTCCTACTCCCAATAGGGTAAAGCTCGCTAAGGGTTTCCTCGGCGCTTTCATCCTTGCTTGGCTCTTAGTCAGAATCATCCCTTTCATAATTCATCTCTTGGTATTCCTTAGGATCCACCTATGGGTTTTCCTCATGGGTCTCCTTTGGTCCCTTCTTGACCCATCCGCAAGTCACCACGACAGGGTAGTAGAGGTCCTTGTGAGGAATTTCATCTATGTTGTTTGTGCGAGAATAAGGATATGAGATATACGAGGACGATTTAGGGGGGGAGGGGGGATGGTATCCTAAAATACTCCTATAGTATTTTAAACTTGATGTTCGATTTTGTTGTTCTCTTGCATGTATAGATGATAAGTTTTAAGCTTGTTGCAACACTATTATCACTCCCAAGCACATGTTGGTCGTATCTCAAATAAATATAGTTGATCAGGCTATATTTATCCCATATATGATTACATAACTGCCTAGGTTTGACCGTATTGTCCAACCTTTAATTACATGGGTTTTCTTCTCATTATGATACTGCTCTAGTAAGTATGTATACTTTTTATAAAATACTTGTATTTTAAAGTATACCATTAGTCAGAGTGTTTTAGTCCCGTTGTATTTATAGTTGTATATCTTGTATGGTTTGATATACTAGTTCACTATAAACAATGCTCTGATACCAATCTGTCAAACCCCTGGACCAGACGACGGAAACGTCCGGAGGCGGGGGACTTCATTGTGCAGTATCATAATAATTGTATATAAATGAAACATAGCAAATCCAAACATCATACATTAAGATAATAAACTTACATTGTTTACAATACTTGTTTTGTTCAAAAGTTAAACATGAAATAACAAAAGTAGAAATAACATAATGCCGCGACGCCCGTCCTTGATCGTGGTGATTACCTGCTTATTAGATCCCTGACAATAAAAGTCATTTCGAAAGCGTCAACATAAAATATATTGGTGAGTTCATAAGCATTTTTTAAGAATTTGTGATAGTTTAGAAATCCAGAAAATTCCAGTGTTTTCATGTCAAAATAGTTGTAAGTCTTGTTTCTAATCAAGTATAGTTGCATGTGTATATGTTTTAGTTTATCGTCTTTCGAAATTGTATGAAATCGTTTTCTCCCCAAAATCCTATATTTTCCTATATAAAATAGTTTTAAACCCTGGTTCCAATCGAGTATAGTTCCATGTGTGTGTTTTAGTTTATCATCTTTCAGAATTGTATAAAATCGTTTTTCCCCAGAAAATTCTATATTTTCTGTATGCGAGTAGTCGTTTGTGGTCTTAAAAAAATCCTAAGACTGGAGAGGTGTGAGAAATCAACAGGCGATTGTGGACATTCCGTATAGTGCAAGTGGACGATCAACACAACGAATGTGGACAATCACTAACATGCATAGGGGCGGTCAACACAATGTGCCAATTTATTTGTAAAGTTTTCCCTACATAAAAGATATTTGTGCTGCTAGTTGAAATCCGTTATTTATTAAATAGATAACAATAGTTGTACTAGTTGATTAGATATATCGTTTTGTTTTGTTTATTGAAAAATAATCCATAATGAATCATAGTTATAAAAAATGATCCATTATTATCGATATTGGCAAAAGTTGACATTCTTTCTATAAAGCATCAAATAAGACCCATATTTTTCAAAAGGTTTCATAAGTGGTCCAAAACTTGATGAATTGCTGAAAATGATCCATTTCTTCTAAAATACTCATTTTAGACTTATATTTGAGAAATTGTTCAAAAAGCCCTTGTTTATCCAAAAATTTCATTTTTGGACCTTTAAAAATTGAGATGTTCATTAATTTCTCATATTTATCCTTCTTCCAAAAGTGATATATATATATATATATATATATATATATATATATATATATATATATATATATATATATATATATATATATATATATATATATGGCCGAAGATAGTCCAAGATATCAATATTTTCATAACATAATATCTTCAAAATATTAGTTCCAACGTTTTGTTCAAACAATTTCTTTATGCAAAACTTTATGGTTCTTGATATAACAATGTATGATTTATATTTCATAAACTTATTAGTTTTTGTTTCTAACATCTAATTTGTGATATATAGTTCAAAACCTTGAGACTTGCTAAAAATCTCGAGTTCTTGAACCAATATATAGAGTTCATAACTTTAAGCACATAAATCATAACATACATGCATAAACAAGCAATTATACTAAGATTTCACAACACCCTTGACTTGTATTCTCCCCTAAAAACAATGAAAACTCAAAGGATCGGGGTATGAAGCTCACCTTGAGTTGGTTTATGGGATGTTTGGAGTGATGGTGTGAATATCTCAAGTCTAAACTTTTGGATGAGTTGAGGAACTTCCTTGGAAGAAATTTTGTCGTAAGAGTGTTTCTCACATATCATTATGGGTGGAATAATGTGAATTTATCTTGAAAATTATATAAAATACTACATAAATGGAATAACTTACTTAAAAGCTCTAAGGAGAACTTGAGGAGTTAAGCCTTCAACAAGATCCTTGCTCTTACTCTTGAGAGAAGTATTAGAGAGAATATGGGAAAAGTGAGAGAAATGGTGGAGTTTAAAGTTCTCTTATTGTCGTTGCTTGAAGGGATAATAGGGGAAATATGTGCTTGGAAATCTAATGGTTCAAAACATTGTTATTTGGTGGGTAATGCATGAGTTACAGTGAATTGCATGGGGAATGGGAATTACATCAAATCATAAAGTCAAACCCTCTTATCAAAATGTCTTAAAATGATGAAATGGTCTAAAATTCGGAGTCATAAGGTGAATTCGGAAGTCAATCTTCGAATTTCGGAGTCAAAAGGTGAGTTCCAGAGTCAAACCAGGAGTTCTGAAGATCTTGTCAGTTTCCGGAGTGGGTTCAAGAGGTTCCAAATTCAAACCTCAAACTTCGAAGTGCCTTCTTCCGAGGTGCTAAGGGTTCCGGTGCAAGATGGCTTGGTGGCTAATCCTTCCAGAGTGATGCGAGATTGTCCGATCCTCTTAGAAGGTCCGAAATCAGAGGCTCCAGAATGGTAAGAAGGGGTTTCCGGAGTCACTTAGAAGTTCCGAGATGGCTCGGTGGCTGATCTTTCTAGTTTTCTCTTTTCATTTTGAGTTGGTTTCGACTAAGGGAGATACATAGAGAGATTTGGGAGAGATTTAAGATACATAGAGAGATTTGGGAGAGATTTGAGATGCATACAGAGATTTGAGATACTTAGAGAGATTTGGGAGTGATTTGAGATACATAGAGAGATTTGGGAGAGATTTGAGATGCATAGAGAGATTTGGGAGAGATTTGAGATACATAGAGAGATTTGAGATACATAGAGAGATTTGGGAGATATTTTAGATACATAAAGAGATTTGAGATACATAGAGAGATTTGGGAGATATATATATATATATATATATATATATATATATATATATATATATATATATATATATATATATAAGCTTTGTATTATAACAATACATGGTTTATTAGGAACCCTAATGTAAACTTTAGCGTGTTAGTACAAGTCTTACACTAGTTGATGTTTACATGAGGACAAAATTTCCTAGTTAAAAATGCTAGCTGTGACATTGTAATGTCCGCTTTTCTAGCTAAGCATTATTACAATGATGTAATAGTTAGGTTCTACAATTGTAACCTATTTTATGTAATAAAAGAGAATTATTTCAGTATTATATGATTTATGTGATTTATGTGCAATATATATGCTTTTAACGATATAATAAATTAAGAATAAAATACGCGTCTAAAATAAAATAATAATCAGACCCAATATCTTTGAAGAAATTTGAAGTAGTCGTGACAAGAATTCCGTAGATGTAAGGAACGCAAAAATCCGACTTAAAACAAAGAAGTTATGACCCGTTAAATTTCCGCGATTAAACTGGCACAACTCTGCATATTGTAAAAAGTAATTTTGACAAAATACTTTCTAGACCTAGCGATCTAAACAAAAGTTGAAGTAGACGTTAGACCAAGAGCGTGAATATAGGGAACGTCGAAATCTGATTTCGTTAGACGAAGTTGTGATTTTTCTAAGATTCAACGTAACAGTACACAACCTGGAAATCAAATTTTAGATCGATCGATTGTTAACCGACACAACCTGAACGAGGATTGAAGATCTCGTTAATAGGAGATCAACGATTTAAAGACAGTCGAGAACGGACATCGGATGACAAAGTTATAAATTTTTAACGGACTTTAACTGTCTAAGCCTATTAAAATATAACTTTAAAAAATAAAGTCAAAATTAGCTGACATAGTCTAAATGAAAGTTGTAGATCTCGTCAATACCTACGCATGAATATAAAGAACATAAAAAACGGAGCTCGTATACGAAAGTTACGGATTTTAGAAGATAACTAATTTTTGGATTAACCAACGAGTGACATGTGGAAAGATCTAGGCCACAAATTCTTCCCCACGACTTGGAACAAGATCGAGACACCTGGGCTGAGTACGCCCAACGTAGCTCAAAGTATGCACAATGTAGTGTTCTAGTACGCCCCACGTATACACTTCTTCCAACCTATAAATAGAGCTCGTTTTTCACTCAAAATCTCACACCTTCTCAACCAATTCTCTCCCAAACACCCCAAAGCCTCTAAGCCTTTCCTTAGCACCTCCTAGGTGTTAGTAACAGAGCCCGAAGCGTCGGAAAACCCAAAGAAGAAAAGTTTTCGGCTCAGAAGTTCTACCCACGTAAAGTCCAGTTTCTCGCTAAATCACACCGTACTTTAAGTATAACTTATGCTTAAGTTCAATATCGTTATTATGAAACTATAAACAAGATTTATCAGTGATTCGAAGTCGCTATACTGATTGAATAACTTACGGGAGAGGTGTCCAGAATGGTTATGTTGGCTTGGTTGTTAGATTTCAGAAAGGCTATACGCCGAAATGGTCATGCCTGGCCGATCCTTACTTGATAGATCTTGAAGTAGACTTTGAGTTAATGATGAATCTAGACTAGTAATTAGTGGCAGTAAATAATAAAGTAAGACTTGGTGATAATGATAGTAGGTTTTGTCAAAGGAAAATACAATTATTTGAAGCGAAGCACTGCCCGAATTACGAGTCGTCACTTTAACAAGTGAGTGCATAGTTACTTTCATCTTACACATAGATATGAAGTATTTAATATAAATTACTTGCTATATGTGTCAATTATCTGTGTTCCTGATATCTATGCTAGATGAACGAACTATACATGTTTTACTCGAATTAAACTGTATATGTATTTTATACTATAATTATGTTGGCTAAAGATGGGTAGTGGCACCGGTGTGATGGCCAGGTGATAGATTTATGGGTTACAAGCCAGTAGAAGTATAGATGTTGTAAGGCCTATGTTATTTCTGTTTATGCTTAAGTACTGTATTGACGATAACATCCCAACGTTTTGGAGGCGATACTAGTGGGATTAGAACCCTATGGAGGAGAGGCGGTAGACCATTGGGGCGGTAGTATGTAGGCCTTATCTATATAAATATGTAAGTCCCTAATTTGCTTGTGTATCAATCAAATCCGTTTGATGGTGCGGAATCCCAATCAAACGGATGATGTTAGATCAAATAGAAGAGAAGGAGGAGAATAATAATATGAATCTTGTTTGAATTGATTATAATGAAGTTCCTTTACACAAGATTCACATAGTTACACACATACGCTCCTTATTCTCTCTGGCCGTAAACTCTCTTCGTGTTCATCCATCTCTACTCCTCACCTTAACACCTATATATATATATATATATATATATATATATATATATATATATATATATATATATATATATATATATATATATATATATATACACACACAAGGGGAACATAGGCCGGAGAACATGGGTCGTAAATGGGTTTACGGCCGTAAACACCCATTGAGCCGTAAACCTCACCGTAAACTCATAACATTACAGAAAAATACAATTTCCTAGAAAAGCAAAGTATAAACCATATTTTTGACCCAACAATCTCCTCCTTGGTTTATAGCTTTCTTTTCTTAATTGACCCAACAAGCTCCCCCTAAAAAGTAGCTGGCTTTTCTTGTTAGTCTTCATTGGGAGATTGGCTTCAGCATTTATCTTCAAATTCTTCACAACTTCAAGATGTACTTGATGAATCTTCAATGAATCACTTCATCTTGAGCACTTGAGCTTTTCTTCAAGATTTGACTCTGAACGCACATTGGGTAAGGAGGCTTGACGTACTGATTCTTGAAAGATAGCGCTTTTAGCTTGAAAATATTCAGAGAGAACATCAGAGAGAAATAATCTTCTGGATCACTTCAGCAGGTACAACGATAGCAACAAACTGATTGTGGAGGCTTCAATGCAATCCGTCACAAAATCTTCAATTTCTGCTTCACCTTGCTTCTAGGGTTGAAGGATTGAATGTTGAAAGAATAATCTTCATTTATTGCTCTTTCGAATGAGAATTCTTCGATGCTCACGGACGAAGCCTTGGCTCAGAAATCTTCGACACAAACCCCATGAGTCATATCTATACCTGAAATCACTTTTCAAGACAAAACAAAATTAAAAGAAAACTTAGCACACAAATTAAAACAGAAACAAAACAAAAATAACACTATTTTTGAATTTTTATTTTTTATTTTTTGTTTTTTTTATTTATTTTATTTTATATTTATTTTATTTTTTTTGTTTTTTTTAATTCTCCCCCCCCCCCCCCCCTTATATTTAAATTAGAAAAACACTATGAACAAACTTAACAAAAACAAAAATAATAGCTAACTTTAAGAGTGATTTGGGATCAAAGTTTTTAGACAGTCTTTATCCGTTTATCAGTACCTCTCCCTTCATGAATAGATCTGATTAATCGCCAGTATTGTGGTCCACTTAAACACGAGAGATTGTAAAAAAAAATTAGTACATACTATAATTGACAAGACAATGTGATCCTAAGTTCCTAGATAATATTCCTTAAGGACCATTCAGCTGACGACGACCAAAGATATTGTTGTCCACCTAAATTGAGCAGCGAGATCTACAGACAAACTGTATGTGTTCAATTTTAATTGTACTATAACGTGTTTCCCGCTTCCTGATATGTCCCAACCATCAAGGACTTCCAGAGTACTCCTTACATCGGGTGAGCAGAAAATCATTAGGAGAGAGGATAGATTCAGATTGTTATTACTTATAGTCTTAGAGGGATTGAGAAGTAGAAGGTTGCATATGCTGTGTTCCAGGTCGGATTGGTATTCACACAAAGGAGACAACATATGGCTAACAGATAATAAGAATTTCATAGATATAATATGTAGAGAAATGGAGTTGCATATGTTACAGTCTAGGTCGGATCTCCCGATCACGCAGAGGAGGCAACATATGACTAACAAACAGAAAGAAAGAAAACAATTTTCTACAGACCTAATTTATCGGAATTTACCAGTCGCCCCATCCAACCGGAATTAAGGACAGAATCCGCACATCGAGGAAAATTGAATCCACAGTTCTAGATACGGGTTATTTAATGTGACCGGTAGATTCCCATTTATATCTCCCTGCTCAACCTATCCGAGCGTCGTGAAATCAGGTTAAACGGATCTAACTAGGTCAAATTTTGTCAAGTCCTTAAATTCATTAGGTTCAAATCTTCCTAGTCAAGTCCACTTTAAATCTTTCGTGCCTACCAGCGCATCTAACACAGAGCCTAGACAATTCAGATTCAGTCCCTTACACAGATTCAGATTGCCTGTTATCACATGATTATATCACTTCCCAAAACATCTCCTGCAAGCACATTCCATTAACACAATATTTTGATTTTCTGATTTTCTAATGTTTTTGGATTTTTTAAAATTTTCTAATTTTTTATTTGTTTTTATTTCTCCCCCTAAATTTGTGCATATGAGAGAAACGAAAGTAAATTCACCGATTGAATCTGCACTCAGAAGGTCTGAGAACAGCAAGCATAATCTCAGAACAGATCCGGAAATTCTTCATATCATTAAGCACTAACCCCATGAGTGATCTCTTCCTTTCTTCCTTTCCCGTAAAGGACACATACTCTCAAACAAAGGTCTGAATGTTGTATAGTTGAGAGATGTCTCCTATCATGTGCCTGGAACAACCACTACCAACAGACCGAAGTCTGATGATATGCCTCCATAGCTGCTCCTACACAGAGCAGGATTAGTTGGTCTTTGGAACCCATTCCATTTTGAAACTGGGTCGACCTTTGTCATCAACGCACGATACTTTTTCCCATGACATATCCCGTTTATCACAAACAGAAGATGTAGAAATATTAGAATCATTAATTGATTTGGGAGATTGAACCTTTGGTACCCATTTGTAGTCGGGTTTAACCCATTTCTTGTTGGATTGGATGGGTGCCTTAGCACTTGCTTTTGATCTGGATGTCGGCCGTTGAGATGACTTTGACCTAACCGGTCTTTGTTTCACTTGAGCATCTCTTGGATTGGGCTTCTTGGTCGACATTTCCTTCTTGCCATTGGGATTCAGATTCTTTGCCTTGTGGGTTTGATTCTTGGCCTTCTGCGCGTTCCAGTCACCATTGTCTGAACATGACCTGGATGGGTTTCTTTTGAAAAATCTCCCTCTTGGTGCGTTCTGCCAGCCTTGTGCATAGTAGGGAACGTATGCGTGATTAGGAAAATTTCTGGCAATGTGTCCAGATGTTCCACAGTGAAAACAAGTCTTTTTCTTCACTGTGAAGTTATTTCTTCCTGCCCCTGGTGGCGTATCCTTGCCTTGTCTCATATTGATCCCAGATGCACACTTGTAATAGGCACTCTGTTGCACTGGAATTGGAGGCCTATATTTCTCAACGGCAGGTTTGTTAGGAGTAACAGAATTCGAAGCAACAGATTCTGAGTTCAAGGAGATGTTGGATTGTTCAATGGTTTTCTCCTTGTTCTCATCTTCTACTACTTTACCTGCAAATGAAGTAGAAACATTAGTATTTTCAACATTAATAACTCCCCCTGACATAAATCCAACTCGTTTGCCATATTGAAGATGTGCCTCCCTGGCAATTTCTTCCCGAGTCAGAGGGAGGGATGTGTAATTATGGTTCAAAGGTGGAGGAACACTATCATACCCTAGACCCTTGTTTTGATTATCTTTAAATTTTAATTGGGTTTCAAATAAGGACTCGACTGTCTGACTTGACGCAGTATAATTTTTGAAACTGACATATGTTTTTCCACACTTAATTTTCAATGCGTCAAGTTCTTCAGTTACAGCAGCAAGTTGTCTCTTAATATAATCATAATTTTCACACTTGTTGCTATACTCTTCCTGAAGCTTTCTAACGTCCTTGGTTTTTGCTTCTAATTCAGCTGAAACGACCCAAAAATACGACCCGAAAATTTCATTTTTAATATAACCATAATCATAACACGGAGTATATCATAGTAAAACCATGCGTTGCAAATCTCAAAACCATACTAAAATACAAATGAGAAAACGGTGTCATGACTGTATCAAAACATATATAAGATAACTGATCAACTCCCAGGATAAAAACTGTGGCTGTGGTGTGTGCGATGCCATCATCCCGAGCCCTTCCCTTTGCTTGCGGAAGTACCTGAAACCAAAACTGAAACTGTAAGCACGAAGCTTAGTGAGCTCCCCAAACTACCACATACCACACAATAACATATAAAGCACATACTGGGCCTTGCCCACTGCATCGGACCGAAGTCCGGCTAACCAGGGCCTTGCCCCCTACATCGGACCGAAGTCCGAAGCTGGCTGAAACATCGGACCGAGGTCCGAAGCTGACTGGGACCTTCGTCCCCTACATCGAACCGAGTCCGAAGCTGACTAGGACATCGGACCGAAGTCCGAAGCTGACCGAGACATCGGACCGAATTCCGAAGCTGACTGGGACCTACGTCCCCTACGTCGGACCGGAGTCCGAAGCTGACATCGGACGGAAGTCCGAAGTTGACTGGGACCTTGTCCCCTACATCGGATCGAAGTCCGAAGCTGACAGAACATAGCATAAACATATCATCTAGCATAAACACATAACCCTATCTGAACCACGAAGGCATCAAACATACTAACTACTACATCGGACCGAGGTCCGAAGCTGACTGCTAGCTAAACGGGCCGGCATTGTGGCCTTAGACCCATTACTACCGAAAGGAACACTCACCTCGTGAACTGGCTGCTGTGTGAATGGCTCTAAAAGCTAACTGCTGCTGCTCCGGTATCTCCCCGGCTACAAGGCCATAAACACACTCAATCAAATACTAAACACTGCACTGGGGTAAAATGACTCTTTTACCCTTGGTCAAAGTCAACTCTCCAGGTCAAAGTCAACCCACAGTTGACCTGACTCGCCGAGTTGGGCCACCAACTCGCCGAGTCTCTAATCTCATTTCACAACCCCACTCGTGGCTACTCGTGGCATCGACTCGACGAGTACTCTCTCTATCCAAGAACTCAGACAATCTTCATCCGACTCGCCGAGTCATATGAACAACTCGACGAGTTGTTCTTGAGTTTAAGAAGATTGCCTTGGACTCGCCGAGTTGTATGAACAACTCGCCGAGTCCCTCCATTACTGAGTCTGCTCTCCGACTCACTGAGTCCACTCTACTACTCACAGGCTTCCACTCGTCATCACTCAAAAGGGGAAAAACGGGGACTCGCAACTCGACTCGCCGAGTCGCTTGCATGCAGCAACTCAAAACTCGATTCTGTTTGAATCCAGTGTATAAAACTAATAGATCTGGACTCCCTTGACTCGATTAGCACGTAAAGATTCTATCTTTACGTGCCCATACGCATCCATGAAGCTAAAATGGCTCAAAAAGCATAATAAAGGCTAGATCTAGGGTTTTCATGCAAAGTAACTTCAAAAGGCAATAGATCTGGGCTCTACAACTCCTAAATGAACAGATCTAAGGATATCTCGACATAATAGGGCATCCATACAATCATAAGGCTTGAGAGAAGCATCAAACTAGATCTAGAAGAGTTCTAATGGAGGTTAAAAGCATAAAACAGGAGGGAATCCGAAGAATACCTCAAAGAACTCTGATTTGCCCTTGGATCTTTGCTCTACACCTCTTCTCCTTGCTCCTTTCTTCAAGCCTTCAACAAATTTAACACAAGAACACTTAGATCACTCAAGGATGGATTAGGGTTTTTCTCACAGCTTTCTGAGGGTGAAGGAGGCGAGATTGGGGCTATAAGGTGGATTAAATAGTGAGCAACCCGGGGATTTAGGGTTTCTTCCAGGCAGGCAGACTCGCCGAGTCCCGAATATGGACTCGCCGAGTCGCCGACTAACACGTGCTCGAAATCCCGTCCCTACTCGGCGAGTCAATTTAGAAACAATAAGCGTCAAAAATGACTTTTTGATGGAAGATTATCTAGAAGGATTAATCTTAACCAAGTTGTAGTATATGTCACAAGGTTTCCGTGCATATAAAGAACGCCAAAATCCGAGTTATAACGAAGAAGTTATGGCCCGTCGAAGTTTCGCGACAGAACCGGCACGACGCAATGCAACGTAAAAAGTGAATTTACGTTAGAGCGGTATTTAGCCGAAGCAATCTAAATGAGAATCGAAGATCTCATTGTTGGTATCGAAGCGATAAAAAGTTAGGCGAGAACGGACGTCAAACGAAGAAGTTATGAATTTATAACGAAAGTTTATGTCGCGGCCTATTAAAAATAATTAATAAAAATAAAGTCAAAATTAGCCGACGGAGTCTAAACGAAAGTTGTAGAGCGTGGTCTCACCTTCGCGTGGATATAAAGAACGTCGAAAACGGAGTTCGTATGAAGAAGTTATGAATTTCCGAAGTTTATTAATCATTTTATATTTATTTTTAATTCAAAATCGGAAGCATTATCCGAAGCCGAGTCACCGGTGTGATCCGGAGTACGCCCCGCGTACGAGGTTACGCTACCGCGTACTCAGCATAGTGTCGACACTTCGGATGACGCATGCAATGACGATTTCGGACGCGTACGCGCTGCGTACGCCTGTACGCCCCGCGTACTCCGAGGCTCCAGCCTCTATATAAAGGATCCGAAGACAGCCTTCTTTGTTGTTCATTTTCTTCTCCTCTCTCTATTCTTTTGCATCGTTTTTCGTGCCGAAGCTATCCCGAAGCCCCGGTATTATACTCTAGCCCCGAGGCAAGTCCCGAGATCCCGAAGATCCCGAAAAGTGCGGTTCCCGAGTCGAAGCTCTGCCCGCGAGAAGTTCGATTTTCGAGAAGATCTTCCAGATCTGCTGTGGATTACTACCTCTGCAAGTCGTAGTGCTGTCCGATCATCTTCTGATCAAGTGAGTGTATACTACCTTTCATAAACACAATAATAATACGAGTTTGGTTTGAGTATATTAAGAGTATTGTTGTTTATAAGTGTGAATGTGTAGTTATTTTCTTCTAACGCATAATTATTAAGTATTTTCGTTGAAATACGTGCTACGTGGATAATATAAAGTTGTTTATATGGATGGATGTATAGTCCCTTTCATAAACACGGGTATAATACAAGTATTGTTTGAATGTATTGAGTGTACGTTTGGCAGAGTGTATGGTTACTTTCTTCTAACACATAAATATGAAGTATTTGGTATAAAATACGTGCTATGTGTTTATATATTGTTGTTTATTTGAGATGAGTATGGCATGAATGTTTTATATAGTTTTAAAATGAGATAAACTGTATGTGTATTCTAGATCTACAAATATGTTGGGTAGAACATGGGTAGATGAGATAGTTGGTATGTGATGAAATGATGAGGTATGAAAGATGATTAAGAATGATATTGGTAGATGCACCAATTAAAGAATGTCATAAGACTAGCAGATGTGCTGTAGAATAATATCGGTAGATGCACCAAGTAGTGAATGTCGTAATCCTAGCAGATGCGCTTATAGGATAATGTCGGCAGATGCGCCAAATAGAGATTGTCATAATAAAAGCAGATGCGCTTATAGAGTGATCCTAGCAGATGCGCTTATAGGATATTGTTGGCAGATGCGCCAAATAAAGATTGTCATAATAATAGCGGATGCGTTTATAGGGTAATCTTGGCAGATGCGCTTATAAGATAATGTCGGCGGATGCGCCTAAAAGAGAATGTCATAAACCTGGCAATCGCGCCTCATAGTGTATGACGTAATCCTAGCAGAGGCGCTTAAAGGATAATGTTGGCAGATGCGCCTTATGTAGCAATGGAAGTTTGTGTAAATCCCTTAGGTCAATCCTTAGGAATGAAGGAATGACGAGTAGTTGAATTCCTAGGGTAAAATCCTAAGAAACATAATAGGGATGAATAATTGAGTTGATTGTTTGATGGTTGAATATAATAATTGTATTATTGTGGGTTGAAAATCCTATATGCTCACCAGGCTCCCAAGCCTGACCCACTCAGTTTTCTTTGCATTACAGGTAATGGCACAAGAGTATAAGTTGGTGGACTTGACGAGAGATTTTGGATTATAGGCCAGTAGTTATGAATAACTGTTGTAAGGTCTATTTATTATTGTTTATGCTTTTGGTCTGTATCGGAACATGACATCCCGAGGTTTTATTATTTAATGAAAATACATTCTCTTTGAGAAATGTTTTGATAAATGGTTATCATATTTTATTTTGGGAACAAATTCCGCAACCGTTTTCTTTAAACGATCACTCTGATTTATAAAACAAAGCATAAACAAATCGGTCTTTTTTGGCCGTGAAAATGGGGATGTCACAGTTGGTATCAGAGCATTAGTTTAAGCGAACTAGGAATTTGTAGGAAATTTCTAGACTTAAACTTAGAATGCTAAGTAATGATTGTGAGGAGTGTGTCTAAAATATGTTAGGTAGTACACCTAAATTGACACAAGCACTAGTTCATTTTAGGAATGATGCCTAAAATGCTTTTATGTGCTAAATGTTTTGTGTGATAGCTAAATTGATGCTATTATTTGTTCGGATCTATGGTCTGTTGCCGACCGGATCTGGAAACCTTATGTGTTTAGGATTCTAAGCGTACGTTTACGATATTAGAACTAGCATGTAAACGTTTCGGAGTGATAAGGATGATTTGAATATCTATCATGATTGAGGATCTAATTTCACCTTATTCGGTGTAGATCAAAATGGTGAGAACAAGAAGTGGAGTTGGAAATGCTGACGAAAACAGGAATCAACCACCAGTGATTGAGCCAATACCTGTCGTAGCAGCAGCACCTGAGCCAATAACCATGGCTGGTGTGCAAATGATGATTCAGACGATGTTGGATCGTCAGATGGATGAAACTAGACGGTTGCTTCAGCAGAATCGTGAAGAACTGTCAATTCGAGTGGAAGAGCCTGAATTAAATGAAGGGCACTCGGAAGGTGGAAACTTCAGTGGGTCTGTTGGTCAAGCCAACCCACCGATAGTTAGGCAAAACAACCAGAATGGAAGGAACGATGGAATGGGATGCAAGTATAAGGATTTTCTGACTTGCAAACCATCGACCTTCACTGGAAAGGAAGATCCGATCGGAGTTATGGATTGGATATCGGAAATGGAGCTAGCCTTCATGACTTGTGGCTGCAGAGGCAAGTTGCAGACTACCTATGCAGTGCGTCAGTTCAGGGGTGGGGCTGTTCGTTGGTGGAACACTTTGGGGAAGATCCTAAGTCCTAATGAGCCACTGCAACTGACCTGGGCAGAGTTCTTGGTGCAATTCAAGCGCAAGTTCTGCTCTGCTCAAAATCTATTGGAGTTGGAGAATAAGTTTCTGATATTGAAGAAAGGCAGCATGTCAGTGGATGAATACACTAATGCTTTCACAGACAAGATGGAGTTTGCTTTACGCATCGTTCCAGACGAACTGACAAAAGTCGATCGGTATGCCAAGGGACTCCCTTGGGAGTATGCGGTGCCAGTGCGTCAGGCACCTACTCTAGAGGCAGCTATTTGGGCTGCCAAGTCTGTTGAGAATATGATCAAGGGGAGGACTGACAGTAAGGTTGAAGTTGGTGAGAAGAGAAAGTTAGAAGGAACTTCAGGTTCTAATGAGAAAAGAAAATCCTCGAAGTCTGGAGGAGGAGGAAGGGATGAGGCACGGTGGTGCGATAAGTGCAAGAAGAAGCACTCAGGAAAATGTGGCGTGGAAGTGACATGTTTCAAGTGTGGAAAGCATGGGCATTACGCCGATGAATGTATTTTCAACAAAAAGGTGTGTTACGAATGTAACGAAGAGGGGCACTTCAAGCAAGACTGCCCAAGGAAAAATCAAACAGCAAGGCTAGAGGCGCCGCCAAAGCTAAAGGCAAGAGCATTTCAAATGATCCTTGATGAAGCAGATGGCAATGCAAGGAATCAGGAATAAGGATCTTATATCTAAAGATCAAGTTATAAAGTAGCGTTATGAAAAGTAACATGTGGTGTAGCCTATTAGAGGCATAGTATAGGGTGAACTTGAACTTTTGTGTAACCGTTTCAAGGAATTAATATAAACCCTAGTTTTGTTAACTGATGTGTTGAATGATTGTCTGATTTTCTTGCATGGTGACTTGGTCTACGAGGCAATACTTGGGACGAGTATGAGTAGGTGTGAAAGGTAGTAGATGCATATACTACCGGAAGCACAGGACTCGCACTTGGATCAGGGAAAGTCGCAAGGTTACCAAGAAACTAGTGATTGATTCCATTTTATTCTGGTATGTAATTACCATTGTTTCGGTGATGACTAGTAAGATGGTTCTTGTTCCGACCCTAGTGGTCATGTTTAATTTGAGTTCGACGGCGAGGAGTATGTACGTGGTCTAGAGGACCGAGTTAGATGTAACATCTGACTTAAGTCAGAAGGTTGAAGTTAATGCGATTGATAGTGTCGCTCTCATTGTTAAAAGAAGTTTGTAGGCAAAAATGCTACATGCTGAAATGTGATTATATCGCATTAGAATATGAAGGAAGGTATATTCCATTCTGGAATTTAACTTTATTAAAGACCGAGTCTAAGCGTCGCATCGTGCGATGAGAGGTCAATAGAGCACGACCCATCGGTTTGTTACATTGGATAAAGGAATATATTTATCCTAAGAAGAAGAAAGAGTTCGCAATAAGGACTTATTTTGTAACTCGAACGTTATGATTGAAAGTCCAAGATAGTACGAAGAGCAGATACAGGGTTGAGCATCAAGGTTATTACTTAGAATGGAAAGATAACTTATGGAGTCAGTATGCGAATCCTATTTCGTTGATGATTCCGGGACGTAATCATCCTAAGGGGGAGATAATTGTAACGCCCGTAGATCAGGGCTACTCAATTTAGAAACAATAAGCGTCAAAAATGACTTTTTGATGGAAGATTATCTAGAAGGATTAATCTTAACCAAGTTGTAGTATATGTCACAAGGTTTCCGTGCATATAAAGAACGCCAAAATCCGAGTTATAACGAAGAAGTTATGGCCCGTCGAAGTTTCGCGACAGAACCGGCACGACGCAATGCAACGTAAAAAGTGAATTTACGTTAGAGCGGTATTTAGCCGAAGCAATCTAAATGAGAATCGAAGATCTCATTGTTGGTATCGAAGCGATAAAAAGTTAGGCGAGAACGGACGTCAAACGAAGAAGTTATGAATTTATAACGAAAGTTTATGTCGCGGCCTATTAAAAATAATTAATAAAAATAAAGTCAAAATTAGCCGACGGAGTCTAAACGAAAGTTGTAGAGCGTGGTCTCACCTTCGCGTGGATATAAAGAACGTCGAAAACGGAGTTCGTATGAAGAAGTTATGAATTTCCGAAGTTTATTAATCATTTTATATTTATTTTTAATTCAAAATCGGAAGCATTATCCGAAGCCGAGTCACCGGTGTGATCCGGAGTACGCCCCGCGTACGAGGTTACGCTACCGCGTACTCAGCATAGTGTCGACACTTCGGATGACGCATGCAATGACGATTTCGGACGCGTACGCGCTGCGTACGCCTGTACGCCCCGCGTACTCCGAGGCTCCAGCCTCTATATAAAGGATCCGAAGACAGCCTTCTTTGTTGTTCATTTTCTTCTCCTCTCTCTATTCTTTTGCATCGTTTTTCGTGCCGAAGCTATCCCGAAGCCCCGGTATTATACTCTAGCCCCGAGGCAAGTCCCGAGATCCCGAAGATCCCGAAAAGTGCGGTTCCCGAGTCGAAGCTCTGCCCGCGAGAAGTTCGATTTTCGAGAAGATCTTCCAGATCTGCTGTGGATTACTACCTCTGCAAGTCGTAGTGCTGTCCGATCATCTTCTGATCAAGTGAGTGTATACTACCTTTCATAAACACAATAATAATACGAGTTTGGTTTGAGTATATTAAGAGTATTGTTGTTTATAAGTGTGAATGTGTAGTTATTTTCTTCTAACGCATAATTATTAAGTATTTTCGTTGAAATACGTGCTACGTGGATAATATAAAGTTGTTTATATGGATGGATGTATAGTCCCTTTCATAAACACGGGTATAATACAAGTATTGTTTGAATGTATTGAGTGTACGTTTGGCAGAGTGTATGGTTACTTTCTTCTAACACATAAATATGAAGTATTTGGTATAAAATACGTGCTATGTGTTTATATATTGTTGTTTATTTGAGATGAGTATGGCATGAATGTTTTATATAGTTTTAAAATGAGATAAACTGTATGTGTATTCTAGATCTACAAATATGTTGGGTAGAACATGGGTAGATGAGATAGTTGGTATGTGATGAAATGATGAGGTATGAAAGATGATTAAGAATGATATTGGTAGATGCACCAATTAAAGAATGTCATAAGACTAGCAGATGTGCTGTAGAATAATATCGGTAGATGCACCAAGTAGTGAATGTCGTAATCCTAGCAGATGCGCTTATAGGATAATGTCGGCAGATGCGCCAAATAGAGATTGTCATAATAAAAGCAGATGCGCTTATAGAGTGATCCTAGCAGATGCGCTTATAGGATATTGTTGGCAGATGCGCCAAATAAAGATTGTCATAATAATAGCGGATGCGTTTATAGGGTAATCTTGGCAGATGCGCTTATAAGATAATGTCGGCGGATGCGCCTAAAAGAGAATGTCATAAACCTGGCAATCGCGCCTCATAGTGTATGACGTAATCCTGGCAGAGGCGCTTAAAGGATAATGTTGGCAGATGCGCCTTATGTAGCAATGGAAGTTTGTGTAAATCCCTTAGGTCAATCCTTAGGAATGAAGGAATGACGAGTAGTTGAATTCCTAGGGTAAAATCCTAAGAAACATAATAGGGATGAATAATTGAGTTGATTGTTTGATGGTTGAATATAATAATTGTATTATTGTGGGTTGAAAACCCTATATGCTCACCAGGCTCCCAAGCCTGACCCACTCAGTTTTCTTTGCATTACAGGTAATGGCACAAGAGTATAAGTTGGTGGACTTGACGAGAGATTTTGGATTATAGGCCAGTAGTTATGAATAACTGTTGTAAGGTCTATTTATTATTGTTTATGCTTTTGGTCTGTATCGGAACATGACATCCCGAGGTTTTATTATTTAATGAAAATACATTCTCTTTGAGAAACGTTTTGATAAATGGTTATCATATTTTATTTTGGGAACAAATTCCGCAACCGTTTTCTTTAAACGATCACTCTGATTTATAAAACAAAGCATAAACAAATCGGTCTTTTCTGGCCGTGAAAATGGGGATGTCACAATGGGGTAGGTCAAAACTGAAAAATAAAAATAAAAAAATAGCCATTTACACTCACACTCGATCTCATCTCTCATCGGCATTCAAATGTCGTTTAATATTGAGGAGCTCGACTTGCCATCATAGGGGAGGGGTGGTGTATGCCGAGTTTGCCACCCTAATGCCATGCCGAGTCATTCCCTTGAGCCTTAATGTGAACTCACAGGCGAATTTAAGTAGAAGGTAGGTGGGTCCTATGACCCACCTAATTTTTGAAGTTTAGTTAAAAATTTTGTAGATATATTTTTGGGAACTACCTTGGAGATTTTTCAAGAACTACCTTGTGTTTGTGTTAGACACGTGAACATAAATTATCAAAGACTAATAAACTAAGAAAATATTATAAAGTAACAGAAAAACAAATACCAATCATCAATTAATTAGTCAACAAAAAATCTGTAAGTAAATTAGTTAAATATTCTTAAGAATAACCACTCTCTACTGAATAATCTGAAAACAACTGCTCACTAGAAAAAATCATCAGTGCCATGAGAAAATATCGACACCGCCTTTGGAGTGTTCACCCGTCACCACACTTCTTCCTCTCCGACTTCGCCTGTTGTCTCTCTTCTGTCATTTGCTAAACTTAGTCTCCAACTCCGACAAGGAAGTAGCAACCTCCCTCGTGGCCGGTGTGCTCCTCCCTCCTCCGTGCCAGGAGTCGCCGATCTATAAGTTATATTTGCATTCTCTCGCTCTTTATGTATCTCTTTCTTTCTCTTGGTTGTGTAACAACGTAATTTTTCAAATAAAATTTTCATTTCAAAATAAAGTATTTTCATTCAAGACAAGGCATAAACATTCCATGTGTCATAACAGAATACAAATCATACGAATCCCAAGATCACAAAACATCTATCAGTGTGTACAGATCACGCCGACGCCTTCCCACGGTCCTCGCTAGTACCTGAAACACATACACAACAACTGTAAGCATAATTGCTTAGTGAGTTCCCCAAAATACAACTTACGCACATACGCCTTTCCAGGCCCTGACCTTCCGGTCCATGTGTCTCAGGGGACTTCCGTCCCGGCTGGGTAAACCTTCCGGTCCTACCCACGCCAACCTTACGGTCCACATTACACGCCTTCCGGCCCATAACATAATGCCTTCCGGCCCATAAAAACATACATAGCACGCATAACAATTAACTTATCACATATAGCACATATGTCACATATCATATCCGACCTTCCGGTCACACAGTCAAACCCTTCAGGGTACAGTATAGTGAGAAGACTCACCTCGCAATATCGAAAGCTAGCAAATCCCGAAGTCACTCGTGCTCGATTCGCCGAGCTACAATCTCCCTATAACATCATACATCTCTTATTAACACTTTTATCTTCTAAGTTTGACTATCCCTAAGAAGTCAAACATAGGTCAACTCTGGTCAATGGTCAACGGTCAACCTGACCGGACTCGACGAGTGCACAAGGGCAACTCGGCGAGTCTAGACGCATCCGCCAACTCCATAGGATTCCCTTCTTACTCGTCGAGTACTTCCCTTGACTCGACGAGTTCCACCTGGGAGAGTCGCGGGGCCACCCCGACTCCACTCGCCGAGTCTCAAGAACAACTCGGCGAGTCCCAGCTCGACTCAGTCCACCTGTCGACCCTCTCTAACTCGTCCTGACCCACTGAGTCAACCATAACTCGATCAGGACTACACACTGGGTGTCCTCAAGGACAATCTTCAAGCGACTCGTCGAGTCTGTTCATCAGACTCGGGGAGTCCATGCCATGCACCAGCTAAAACTGGCTTTTGCGGTCAGATCCGCTCCATCCATTCATAGATCTGGCCTTCCCAAGCTTATTTGTCACGTAAAGTCTCAGTCTTGGTTGCCATGCAATGCGTACAAGGCTTATTTTGGGGAAACAACCTCTAATGTGACCACCTTAGCTTCTAACTCAAAAGGATGGACATAAAGCTAGTCATATGGGGTCTCCTGGACCTGCTAAGGCCCAGATCTAGGTTCCATATCTCCATGGAACCTTTCATACTTCCAATTTAAGCCAAGAAATGCAAGAAGAAACCCTAGATTTGACACATCAACACAAAACACGAAGTTTGGCTCTGAAAGTTACCTCAAGAAGACTCCCTTGAAGAATTAGCAACAGATCCAAGCTCCCCAACTCCTCAAGTGTGATCCTCTCCCTCCTTTCTTGCAATATCACACAAAATGGTGAACAAATGGCCTCCAAATACACTCACAAGGGCTCACAGTCGTATGGGGGCTCTTAGGGTTCAAGGTGGCCGCAAATGAGGGCCATAAGGTCCTTTAAATAGGGCTTAGGACCGGGAAATTTGGGTTTCATTAAACAGCGCAGACTCGCCGAGTCCATATCCTGGACTCGCCGAGTCCAAACGAATCCCGTTTCCAGAATCGCGACCCTACTCGGCGAGTCTGAGCTCCAACTCGCTGAGTCCCCTCTCAAAACACAAAATAATCAAATCAATAAAGATACCTGGAATTCCGGGCTGTTACAATTCTCCCCCACTAGAACTAGACTTCGCCCTCGAAGTCTCGCTCTGAAAATAGCTCCGGATGCTGCTCCCGCATCTCGCGCTCCGGCTCCCAGGTCATCTCCGATCCCTTCCGGTGTTGCCACTGAATCAACACCAGATGTGACATCCCCATTTTCACGGCCAGAAAAGACCGATGTTGTTTATGCTTTATAAAAATCAGAGTACTTCATTTTATAAAAATGTTGCGGAATTTGTTCCCAGAAAAACATGGTAAATACGTTATTAAAACATTTTCGAAGAAACGTATTTATTTCATTTTAAAACGTTTGGGATGTCATCGTTAATACAGAAACATAAGCATAAACAGAACTTACAATTATTTACACTAGTGATCTACATCTCTTTAAATCTCTCAGTGTAATGTCACTTCATATCAACACCTGTGATATAAATAAACTGAGTGGGTCAGGTTGGGAAACCTGGTGAGTACATAGGGTTTTCAACCCACAATAATATAATTATTATGTTTAAACAATCAAATAATCAACCCAATTACCCATCCCCATTATCTTCTTTATTCTTAAGGATCTACCCTAAGAATCAGCTATTTCTCATTCATTCATTCCTAAGGATCATCCTAAGGAAACAACATGAAGTCCATTGTTGCCAATGACACTTTGGTCAAGCGCAACTGCTAATCTTGTCACTTAGGCTCAGCTGCCAGAATTAGGACATTTTCTATGAGGCGCTTCTGCCGGTATTGACCTTTTAACGCCACTGTCATGGTCATAAGGCTCCCTATTAGGCACAGCTGTTGATACTGTCCTTAGAGCGCAGCTGCTAGGACGTTTAACGTAGATCTAAAACATCTACGGGTTGTGGCGCAGCTGCCAGTGCTCATCTATAGGGTACTTGGTCCACTGCTGCCAATGTATTACCTATAGGGCACTAGGTCCGTACTACTAATGTTCCTCTATTTCAGCTTTTATCCATCATCATTCATCTACCCATGTTTTACCCAACATATTTTGTAGATATAAAATACTTTATACAATTTACATCATTTAAAACATGTATAAAAATCTTTCACCAGCATAGACAACAAGTATTCAGACAATATGCACACATAACACGTAATTTATATAAAATACTTCATATCTATGTGTAAGCTGAAAGTAACTATGCACTCACTTGAGAAGGTGGTGACTCGGTACTCGGACAGCGCTTCGTTTACTTTAAAATAATTTCCTTCGACGAAACCTAGTATTATTACCACTAGATTTTAGTCTAAGATTTACCGTGACTAATTATTAGTCTTATTATTATTATTATATAAGCGTTTAAACAATACTTTCCAACCACTATGTACAGACAGGGGCCAGACATAAAACACCGGAGGGCAGGACCATTTTGGCATATAGCACTTCTGAAATCCAACAACCCTATGCGGCCCTTTAAACCAGATTCCCCGTACCGCGAGTAGTTAAAAAGATATTATAACGACACTTATATAATTCATAATAATAGCTCAAATATTTATTATAAATTTATAATAACAATACTAATTTTAAATATAAACTATATTTAAAATAGGATAAGCATAACTTACTTACAAGGGGATTTTAGCTAGGAGTCGGGCTCTGTAGGGGCAGAACTTCGTCGCTGAATCTTTCTAAGAAAGATTCGTGCAGCGCTTCAACGCTCACCTTACTATACTAAAACTACAGAAAGAGAAGTCGAATCACGAGGGACCGAAATGCTCGGGGGATAAGGAGAGAAAGACTCTTGAATCAAGAGAATGGTGCAAGAAATATGAGAGCCCAAGCCTCTTATTTATAGTAATTGAATTTACAAAAACTACCCTTCATAATTACTTAATGACCTTATAGTTATATAAACAACTAAACACCCCTTTATAATACTATTTTAAATAGATTTAATGATATTTGCACTAAACTAATGTCGAAAGAACTCAACATTAGTCTTATAATGACCGCATCGTCGATACCTTTCTAATGATATATACATATGTATATATATGTGTACGTATATATGATTTATACTTTATTTTAATACGTAAATATGCTATTATAATTTGTAACTCGTTCATACGAACTCCGTTTTTGACGTTATTTATATCCACGCGTAGGTGGAGACGTACTCTACAACTTTCATTTAGACTCCGTCGGCTAATTTTGACTTTATTTTTAAAGTTATATTTTTAACAGGTCGGGACAGGATTGGTCCGTTAAAATCTCATAACTTCTTCATCCGATGTCCATTTTCGTCGGTCTTTTTATTGTTACGCTACTAATAATGAGATCTTCAATTCTCGTTTAGGTTGTGTCGGCTAAAAATCGCTCGATCTAATATTCGAATTTCAGACTATACACTGCTAATCCGAAACTTCGAAAAATCGTAACTTCTTCATACGAAGTCAGATTTGGGCGTTCTTTTTATCGAAGTTCTTAGTTTAACATATTCTACGACTTTTGTTTAGAGCGCTAAATCTAAATCTCGCTCTATCATAAATTTACTATTTACGCTTCCTGGCGCCGTGTCGGTTCCGACGCGAAACTTCGACGGGTCATAACTTCTTCGTTATAACTCGGATTTCGGCGTTCTTTATATGTACGGAAACCCTGTGACATATTATACAACTTGGTTAAGATTATTTATTTTAAATAATCTTTTTGTCAAAAAGTCGTTTTCGACCCCTATTGCCTCTAAATTGACTAGCCCGGATCTGCAGGCGTTACACCAGAGGTACCTCCTTGTTCCTCAGAACCTTGATCTTCCGATCCCTGATGGCCACAGGCCTCTCAGCATAATTCAGACTCGCATCCACACGAATATCCTCTAATGGAACCACTGCCGACTCATCGGCTATACACTTCCTCAACTGCGACACGTGAAAAGTGTCGTGGATCTGCCCCAACTCGGCTGGCAACTCCAAACGATAGGCTACCCGGCCTACCCTTGCAATCACACGAAATGGCCCAATATACCGGGGCCCCAACTTGCCCCTCTTCCTGAATCGAATCACTCCTTTCCAAGGAGAAACTTTCAGGAGAACGAAGTCGCCGACCTGAAACTCAAGCTCGGACCGGCGTCTGTCTGCATAACTCTTCTGTCGGCTCTGGGCGGTCAATAACCTTTGTCTGACCTGCTGAATCTGCTCTGTCGTCTGAAGCACGATCTCTGTACTGCCCATCACTCTCTGCCCAACCGCTCCCCAACAAATGGGGGTCCGACACCTCCTACCATACAACAGCTCAAAGGGTGGCATACCAATGCTCGAATGATGGCTGTTGTTGTAGGAAAACTCTGCCAATGGTAAATACGCATCCCAGCTACCCCCGAAATCTAACACACACGCTCGAAGCATGTCTTCCAGCGTCTGAATCGTCCGCTCGCTCTGGCCGTCTGTCTGGGGATGATATGCAGTACTAAAATGCAATTTAGTACCCATCTCCTCATGGAATTTCTTCCAGAATCTGGAAGTGAAACGCACATCACGGTCTGAAACAATCGAGATCGGCACCCCATGCCGAGATACCACTTCCCTCACATATATCTCCGCCAACTTCTCCGCTGAAGAACTCTCACTGATAGCAAGGAAGTGAGCGCTCTTCGTCAACCTATCCACAATCACCCAAATTGCATCAACTCCTCTGGCAGTCCTCGGCAATTTGGTGATGAAATCCATAGTGATCTGTTCCCACTTCCATTCGGGAACCTCCAATGGCTGCAACTTGCCATGCGGTCTCTGGTGCTCGGCCTTAACCCTGCGGCAGGTCAAGCACCTCTCAACGAACCATGCGACGTCCCTCTTCATACAGGGCCACCAATACTCTTTCCTCAAATCCAAATACATCTTCGTAGCCCCCGGATGGATCGAAAACTTCGACCGATGAGCCTCTTCCATCAAAGTAACACGCGTACCACCCACGAACGGTACCCAAATCCGACCCTGAAACGTCATAAGCCCTCGTCCATCCGTTACGAACTCTGGAACCAAACCAACGACCCGCTCTCTCCTCTGCATCTCCGGTCGCACAGCCTCGGCCTGCGCCCCACGAATAGCATCCAATATTGGAGCTATCACGGTCAATCTCAAACATACTTCTCGCAGTGGAGTGCTCTCCGCCCTGCGGCTCAACGCATCGGCTACCACATTAGTCTTGCCTGGGTGGTACAGGATCTCACAATCATAATCCTTGACCACATCCAACCACCTCCTCTGACGCATATTTAGGTTGGGCTGATCCATCAAGTACTTCAAACTCTTATGGTCCGTGTATATCGTACATCGAACCCCATACAAGTAGTGACGCCAAATCTTGAGAGCGAACACTACTGCCCCCAACTCTAAATCATGCGTGGGATATCTCGTCTCATGAGGCTTCAGCTGCCTCGATGCATATGCTATCACATGACCCCTCTGCATCAACACTGCACCCAGCCCCAAAATCGATGCATCACAATATACTACAAAATCCTCCATCCCTTCCGGGAGAGCTAATACCGGGGCTTCGCACAACCTTTGGCGAAGTGTCTCAAAGGAGGTCTGCTGCTCGGGACCCCATGAGAATGCAACACCCTTCCGAGTCAATCTGGTGAGCGGCACTGCGATCTTGGAGAAATCCTTGATAAATCTCTGATAATACCCTGCCAACCCGAGGAAACTTCTGATCTCAGATGGTGACTTCGGCACTTCCCAACTCATCACCGCCTCAACCTTGGCCGGATCGACCAGAATCCCTTCCTGGTTAACGAGGCGTCCAAGGAACTGGACCTCCCGCAACCAGAAATCACACTTGGAGAACTTTGCATAAAGCTTCTCCGGTCACAACACCCCAAGGACCTCCCTCAAATGCTCCTCATGTTGCTCTCTAGATCTCGAATACACCAGAATATCATCGATGAATACAATCACCGACCGATCCAGCATCGGCCTGCATACCGTGTTCATGAGATCCATGAACACAGCCGGGGCATTGGTGAGCCCAAAAGGCATCACCACAAACTCATAATGCCCATATCGCGTCCTAAACGCTGTCTTCTGGACGTCCTCATCCCGCACCCTCACCTGATGGTACCCCGACCTCAGGTCGATCTTGGAAAACCAAGATGCTCCCTGCAACTGATCGAATAAATCGTCGATCCTCGGTAACGGGTAACGGTTCTTGACCGTCAACTTGTTCAACTCCCGGTAATCAATGCACATCCGGTGTGAACCATCCTTCTTCTTGACGAACAGAATAGGTGCTCCCCACGGCGAGCTGCTCGGCCGAATGAATCCCTTCCCCAGCAACTTTTGAAGCTGCGAGGATAACTCTTGCATCTTTGGAGGTGCAAGACGATAAGGCACCTTAGCGATAGGCGCGGCCCCCGGAACCAGATCAATACCAAACTCCACTTGCCTCACAGGAGGTACTCCCGGCAGCTCCTCGGGAAAAACATCTAGAAACTCACGCACCACTGGAACCTCCTCAACTGATCTCGGTCTCTCGGAAGCCTCCCGCGTATCTGTAACGCCCGTAGATCAGGGCTAGTCAATTTAGAAACAATAAGCGTCAAAAATGACTTTTTGATGGAAGATTATCTAGAAGGATTAATCTTAACCAAGTTGTAGTATATGTCACAAGGTTTCCGTGCATATAAAGAACGCCAAAATCCGAGTTATAACGAAGAAGTTATGGCCCGTCGAAGTTTCGCGACAGAACCGGCACGACGCAATGCAACGTAAAAAGTGAATTTACGTTAGAGCGGTATTTAGCCGAAGCAATCTAAATGAGAATCGAAGATCTCATTGTTGGTAACGAAGCGATAAAAAGTTAGGCGAGAACGGACGTCAAACGAAGAAGTTATGAATTTATAACGAAAGTTTATGTCGCGGCCTATTAAAAATAATTAATAAAAATAAAGTCAAAATTAGCCGACGGAGTCTAAACGAAAGTTGTAGAGCGTAGTCTCACCTTCGCGTGGATATAAAGAACGTCGAAAACGGAGTTCGTATGAAGAAGATATGAATTTCCGAAGATTATTAAATAATTTGTATTTATTTTTAATCTTTAATTCGGAAGCATTATCCGAAGGAGTCACCGGTCTGATCCGAGGTACGCGCCGCGTACTCGAGTACGCCCCGCGTACTCCGAAAGTGTCGACATCGCAGCAAGTGGCTTCGGATGACGAACGCAGTGACGTTTTTCGGACCAGTACGCCCCGCGTACTGGCGTACGCCCCGCGTACGTGCGAGGCTCAGCCTCTATAAAAGGAATCCGAAGGCAGCCGATAGTTTTGCCAATTTCTCCTCTTCTTTCTCCCATTTTGCATCGGTTTGCGTGCCAGAAATACCCCGAAGCCCCGGTATTGTTCTCAAGCCCCGAGGCGAGTCCCGAGATCCCGAAGATCCTGAGAAGTGCGGTTCCCGAGCCGAAGCTCTGCCCGCGAGAAGTTCGATTTTTTTTAGAGATCTTCCAGATCTACCGGAGAATACTACTTCTGCGAGTCGTAGTGCTGTCCGATCATCTTCTAATCAAGTGAGTGTGTGGTTACTTTCTTCTAACGCATAATTATGAAGTATTTTATACGAAATACGTGTTATGTGTATAGTTTTGTTGTTATGTGTGTGAATGTATGTTCACTTTCTTCTATCTCATAGATCTGATTTATTCTCTATGAAATACGTGTTATGTGGGTGTGCCTCATCTGTTATGTGGAATAGGTATTGAATGAGAATGTTATACAGGTTTCAAACTATGGATAAAAATATATATTTTTATCTACTAATATGTTGGGTAGAACATGGGGAGACAGTTGATGTGTGATAAACAGATGAGAGACCCCGATGTTGTTGTTGTTGATCTAGTTATTCAGCGAGTATGGATTAGATCAAGAGGTTAGTTTGGATCCGTGAGTAGGGATCAAATCAAGAGGTCAATTTAGATCCGTGAGTAGGAATCAGATTTAGAGGTTAGTTTTAGATCCGTGAGTATGGATCAGGTAAAGAGATAAACTTGCTATTAGTCCGGGAGTATGGATTAAGACTAAGTTAATTGTCCCTAGTCCGGGAGTATGGATTGGGCACAGTTATAGATCCGGGAGTATGGATCAGATATGGATTAAGATTAAGATAATTGTCCCTATTCCGGGAGTATGGATTGGGTACAATTATTGATCCGGGAGTATGGACCAGATCAGGAGGTAGTTTTAGATCCGTGAGTATGGATCAGGTAGTTTTAGATCCGTGGGTATGGATCGGGTAGTTTTAGATCCATGAGTAGGGATCAGGTAAAGAGGAAAAATATTAGATGCGAGAGTTTAGATCGTGTCATTGTGAGGATCAATGGGGTGGGTTAAGAGTTGTCTTTATATGGTGAAATTGTGCAGGTTTGAATGTTCTATATTTATAAATATATGATATAACATTGTGGGATGAAAACCCTATATGCTCACCAGGCTCCCAAGCCTGACCCACTCAGTTTTCTTTGTATCACAGGTATTAGTACGAAGACATATTTCACAGAGAGATTTAAAGGAGATATAAATCAATTGTGTAATTAAATGTAAGTTCTGTTTATGCTTATATGTCTGTATCGGAACATGACATCCCGAGGTTTTATTATTAAATGAAAATAAATTCTCTTTGAGAAATGTTTTGATAAGTTATTATCATATTTTGTTTTGGGAACAAATTCCGCAACCGTTTTCCTTAAACGATTACTCTGATTTATAAAACAAAGCATAAACAAATCGGTCTTTTCTGGCCGTGAAAAATTGGGGATGTCACAGTTGGTATCAGAGCATTAGTTTAAGCGAACTAGGAATTTGTAGGAAATTTCAGACTTAAACTTAGAATGCTAAGTAATGATTGTGAGGAGTGTGTCTAAAATATGTTAGGTAGTACACCTAAATTGACACAAGCACTAGTTTATTTTAGGAGTGATGCCTAAAATGCTTTTATGTGCTAAATGTTTTGTGTGATAGCTATATTGATGCTATTATTTGTTCGGATCTATGGTCTGTTGCCGACCGGATCTGGAAACCTTATGTGTTTAGGATTCTAAGCGTACGACTACGAAATTAGAACTAGCATGTAAACGTTTCGGGGTGATAAGGAGATTTATACGTTTATCGTCATTAAAGCTTTCTTATCTTAAAAATTCTCAATTGGTACACCAAATGTCTGCTTGGTTGTACAAGAGGTCATGGTGAAGACTTGTAGAGATTTGAGTAAATGAAGGAAATGAAAAGGGATTATGATAGTGAATGACACCTATCGGAAGATATCGTAAGAGTGGTGTCATGCCTTTATTTTATGTCTGATAAAATAACGGAACGTTTAGAGGAGTACGGTACGTCTGAAGTACACATTTGATTGGCGGGATGATGGAACGGTTGGTGAAATTCTTGAAGTTGTCTCATCGTCTGGTATTTCCATCACCAATCGAGTTGAATTAGAGTTGATGATTGAAGATTGAGCAATGAAGAAGTCCTAGTAGAGTCTAGGGAAATTGTTTATGATTATTTGGACACATTCATATGTGTTAAATTGTTTTGTGATTTTCTTGTATGGTGACTTGGTCGACTGCGGGACAATACTTGGGACGAGTATGAGTAGGTGTGAAAGGTAGTAGATGCATATACTACCGGAAGCACAGGACTCGCACTTGGATCAGGGAAAGTCGCAAGGTTACCAAGAAACTAGTGATTGATTCCATTTTATTCTGGTATGTCATTACCATTTTTTTCGGTGATGACTAGTAAGATGGTTCTTGTTCCGACCCTAGTGGTCATGTTTAATTTGAGTTCGACTACGAGGAGTATGTTGCGTGGTCTAGAGGACCAAGTTAGATGTAACATCTGACTTAAGTCAGAAGGTTGAAGTTAATGCGATTGATAGTCTCGCGCTCCTTGTTAAAAGAAGTTTGTAGGCAGAAATGCTACATGCTGAAATGTGATTATATCACATTAGAATATGAAGGAAGGTATATTCCATTTTGGAATTTAACTCTAAGAGACCTGAGTCTAAGCATTGCATCGTGCGATGAGAGGTCGATAGAGCACGACTCATCGGTTTGTTACATTGGATAAAGGAATATATTTATCCTAAGAAGAAGAAAGAGTTCGCAATAAGGACTTATTTTGTAACTCGAAGGTTATGATTGAAAGTCCAAGATAGTACGAAGAGCAGATGCAGGATTGAGCATCAAGGTTATTACTTAGAATGGAAAGATAACTTATGGAGTCAGTATGTGAATCCTATTTCGTTGATGATTCCGGGACGTAATCATCCTAAGGGGGAGATAATTGTAACACCCGTAGATCAGGGCTAGTCAATTTAGAAACAATAAGCGTCAAAAATGACTTTTTGATGGAAGATTATCTAGAAGGATTAATCTTAACCAAGTTGTAGTATATGTCACAAGGTTTCCGTGCATATAAAGAACGCCAAAATCCGAGTTATAACGAAGAAGTTATGGCCCGTCGAAGTTTCGCGACAGAACCGGCACGACGCAATGCAACGTAAAAAGTGAATTTACGTTAGAGCGGTATTTAGCCGAAGCAATCTAAATGAGAATCGAAGATCTCATTGTTGGTAACGAAGCGATAAAAAGTTAGGCGAGAACGGACGTCAAACGAAGAAGTTATGAATTTATAACGAAAGTTTATGTCGCGGCCTATTAAAAATAATTAATAAAAATAAAGTCAAAATTAGCCGACGGAGTCTAAACGAAAGTTGTAGAGCGTAGTCTCACCTTCGCGTGGATATAAAGAACGTCGAAAACGGAGTTCGTATGAAGAAGATATGAATTTTCGAAGATTATTAAATAATTTGTATTTATTTTTAATCTTTAATTCGGAAGCATTATCCGAAGGAGTCACCGGTCTGATCCGAGGTACGCGCCGCGTACTCGAGTACGCCCCGCGTACTCCGAAAGTGTCGACATCGCAGCAAGTGGCTTCGGATGACGAACGCAGTGACGTTTTTCGGACCAGTACGCCCCGCGTACTGGCGTACGCCCCGCGTACGTGCGAGGCTCAGCCTCTATAAAAGGAATCCGAAGGCAGCCGATAGTTTTGCCAATTTCTCCTCTTCTTTCTCCCATTTTGCATCGGTTTGCGTGCCAGAAATACCCCGAAGCCCCGGTATTGTTCTCAAGCCCTGAGGCGAGTCCCGAGATCCCGAAGATCCCGAGAAGTGCGGTTCCCGAGCCGAAGCTCTGCCCGCGAGAAGTTCGATTTTTTGTAGAGATCTTCCAGATCTACCGGAGAATACTACTTCTGCGAGTCGTAGTGCTGTCCGATCATCTTCTAATCAAGTGAGTGTGTGGTTACTTTCTTCTAACGCATAATTATGAAGTATTTTATACGAAATACGTGTTATGTGTATAGTTTTGTTGTTATGTGTGTGAATGTATGTTCACTTTCTTCTATCTCATAGATCTGATTTATTCTCTATGAAATACGTGTTATGTGGGTGTGCCTCATCTGTTATGTGGAATAGGTATTGAATGAGAATGTTATACAGGTTTCAAACTATGGATAAAAATATATATTTTTATCTACTAATATGTTGGGTAGAACATGGGGAGACAGTTGATGTGTGATAAACAGATGAGAGACCCCGATGTTGTTGTTGTTGATCTAGTTATTCAGCGAGTATGGATTAGATCAAGAGGTTAGTTTGGATCCGTGAGTAGGGATCAAATCAAGAGGTCAATTTAGATCCGTGAGTAGGAATCAGATTTAGAGGTTAGTTTTAGATCCGTGAGTATGGATCAGGTAAAGAGATAAACTTGCTATTAGTCCGGGAGTATGGATTAAGACTAAGTTAATTGTCCCTAGTCCGGGAGTATGGATTGGGCACAGTTATAGATCCGGGAGTATGGATCAGATATGGATTAAGATTAAGATAATTGTCCCTAGTCCGGGAGTATGGATTGGGCACAATTATAGATCCGGGAGTATGGATCAGATCAGGATTAAGGTATAGTTAATTGTCCCTATTCCGGGAGTATGGATTGGGTACAATTATTGATCCGGGAGTATGGACCAGATCAGGAGGTAGTTTTAGATCCGTGAGTATGGATCAGGTAGTTTTAGATCCGTGGGTATGGATCGGGTAGTTTTAGATCCATGAGTAGGGATCAGGTAAAGAGGAAAAATATTAGATGCGAGAGTTTAGATCGTGTCATTGTGAGGATCAATGGGGTGGGTTAAGAGTTGTCTTTATATGGTGAAATTGTGCAGGTTTGAATGTTCTATATTTATAAATATATGATATAACATTGTGGGATGAAAACCCTATATGCTCACCAGGCTCCCAAGCCTGACCCACTCAGTTTTCTTTGTATCACAGGTATTAGTACGAAGACATATTTCACAGAGAGATTTAAAGGAGATATAAATCAATTGTGTAATTAAATGTAAGTTCTGTTTATGCTTATATGTCTGTATCGGAACATGACATCCCGAGGTTTTATTATTAAATGAAAATAAATTCTCTTTGAGAAATGTTTTGATAAGTTATTATCATATTTTGTTTTGGGAACAAATTCCGCAACCGTTTTCCTTAAACGATTACTCTGATTTATAAAACAAAGCATAAACAAATCGGTCTTTTCTGGCCGTGAAAAATTGGGGATGTCACAGTATCCATCACATACGCCACAAAACCCTTACAGCCCTGCTGTAAACATTGCCTCGCCCTAGCGGCCGAACAAAAAGCTGATCCTGAACGGGTACCCTCGCCGTACACCGAAAGAACTCCCCCACTAGGGTCTCGTATAGTCACCAGCTGACGCTCACAGTCGATGACGGCGCCGAATCGGCTCAACCAGTCCATGCCCACAATGACACAGACATCACCCATCGCAATAGGAATCAGATCAATCGGAAACTCGACCCCGAAAATCTCTAACACACATCCCCGGAGAACCTCCGTGGCACAAATCACCCTCTCGTCAGCTATAGAAACTCTCAGAGGCCGACTCAACGGCTCACGACTGACGCTGATATGCTGACTAAAGGCCAACGATACAAAAGACCGACTCGCACCCGAGTCAAATAGCACTAAAGCAGGCACAGAGTTCACAAGGAAAGTACCTCCGCATGACATAACATAAGCATAACATCTCAACATCAAAATAAATACATGAAATAAAGCATACCTGCCACAACATCGGGCGCAGCGCGGACCTCCTCCGCAGTCAGCTGAAAGGCTCTCCCACGAGCCCTCGGGGCCTCGACCTTCACCGGTCGAGTCTCAGAAACCCTGGCAGCAGGCGCAGATCCCTGAAGAAGCTGAGAGCACTCGGCCTTCCGATGGCCGGTCTGGTTGCAATGAAAGCAAACCATAAACCCCTTGGGGCAATCCCTGGCGATATGCCCCTCCTTGCCACACTTGTAGCAAGCACCAGATCGACATGTCCCCTCATGACCCTTGCCGCACTTTCCGCAAGTGCGGCCCTTCGGACCTCCCGTCCTCGAATCGACGGACTTAGTCCGCTTGGCTGCCGGCTGAGACTGAGCCGGCCGCCGGTCCACCCGCTGAGACTCGGCCTCCTCCCTGGCCTGGGTCTCCAACTCAATCTCGCGCTTCCTGGCATTCGCCTGAAGCTCAGCAAAGGTATGATAGGTGGAGTTTGACACAAACTCCCGGATATCCCTCCTCAAAACACCCAAGTACCGGCTCATCCGAGCCTGCTCTGTGGACACCAGCTCAGGGCAGAACATCGCCCTCTCATGAAACTTCCGCGTGATCACCGTAACCGAATCAGTACCCTGCTTGAGGGTCAAGAACTCCTGAACCAATCGTTCCCTCTCCACTGGGGGAACGTACTCGTCTCTGAACATAGAGGTAAACCTCTCCCATGTCACTGCTGAAATTTCTACCAAAGTGAAGTTCGCCGTCACGAACTTCCACCAATCCTTCACTCCCAGACGGAGCTGGTTCAAAGCGAACCGTACCCTTAGATGCTCCGGACATGAACAAGTGTAGAAGCACCCCTCAATATCAGCGATCCACCTCATCGCAGCAATCGGATCCTGCGTCCCATCAAACTCAGGTGGCTTCGTGTTGCTAAACTCCCGAAACAGCAACGAGTCACCCCCCTGCGGCCTGGCAGCGGCCACAGCTGCGGTAGCTGCAGCGGCCGCATCCTCAGTCAATGCGGCGTACCGCTCATCAAAAGTCTCCATCAAGGTGGTCTTAATAGACCCAAACATCTCCGGAATCTCAGCCCGGATCGCTGCAGCCACCTCCTCATGAATCATCTGACGAATCTCCTCGTCACTCACACCGCTCGTACTCGGTCTGTGGCGTGGTCCAACCATGATGTCTCTGAAATACAACATAAAACTATCAGAGACTTCATCGAGTATAATCGCACTCGATAACGCAACCCTACTTAGTCTCCGATATCTAGGGATTCTTACTTGGGTTTCCCCCTGACCCGGTGTCTTCGGTAGTACGGGCCCAATACTACCGACCACACCGCATCAGCATTCATCCCAAGTCTTCCTCACCAAACCCCGGATAGTGAGTACTCTACTTTTGTTATGCACTATCTACCCGCACACTATCAAAGCATCTCATATCGGCAAACTTCCTAGACTAAGGCATCACAAATCAGGCCACTCTAGTCCTATCATGAATACCTAGTCTTCTATCATGCATAACAATTCATATCATATCTTATCTCTTAACATAACATTGTAAGGTATTTTGGGGATCTTTACCGTTCGGGCGCTGACTGATCGTACACACTGCTTCATTCTTGATTACCACAAAATCATTTATAAAAGTTTGTGCCTATATTTAAAAAAAATTTCCTCAAATCCTCGGTTTGAGTTCAGTTACGCCCGAAGGTGCACCCGAATCCCTCAAACCAAGGCTCTGATACCAATTTGTAACAACGTAATTTTTCAAACAAATTTTTCATTTCAAAATAAAGTATTTTCATTCAAGACAAGGCATAAACATTCCATGTGTCATAACAGAATACAAATCATACGAATCCCAAGATCACAAAACATCTATCAGTGTGTACAGATCACGCCGGCGCCTTCCCACGGTCCTCGCTAATACCTGAAACACATACACAACAACTGTAAGCATAATTGCTTAGTGAGTTCCCCAAAATAAAACTTACGCACATACGCCTTTCCAGGCCCTGACCTTCCGGTCCATGTGTCTCAGGGGACTTCCGTCCCGACTGGGTAAACCTTCCGGTCCTACCCACGCCAACCTTACGGTCCACATTACACGCCTTCCGGCCCATAACATAATGCCTTCCGGCCCATAAAAACATACATAGCACGCATAACAATTAACTTATCACATATAACACATATGTCACATATCATATCCGACCTTCCGGTCACACAGTCAAACCCTTCAGGGTACAGTATAGTGAGAAGACTCACCTCGCAATATCGAAAGCTAGCAAATCCCGAAGTCACTCGTGCTCGATTCGCCGAGCTACAATCTCCCTATAACATCATACATCTCTTATTAACACTTTTATCTTCTAAGTTTGACTATCCCTAAGAAGTCAAACATAGGTCAACTCTGGTCAATGGTCAACGGTCAACCTGACCGGACTCGACGAGTGCACAAGGGCAACTCGGCGAGTCTAGACGCATCCGCCAACTCCATAGGATTCCCTTCTTACTCGTCGAGTACTTCCCTTGACTCGACGAGTTCCACCTGGGAGAGTCGCGGGGCCACCCCGACTCCACTCGCCGAGTCTCAAGAACAACTCGGCGAGTCCCAGCTCGACTCAGTCCACCTGTCGACCCTCTCTAACTCGTCCTGACCCACTGAGTCAACCATAACTCGGTCAGGACTACACACTGGGTGTCCTCAAGGACAATCTTCAAGCGACTCGTCGAGTCTGTTCATCAGACTCGGCGAGTCCATGCCATGCACCAGCTAAAACTGGCTTTTGCGGTCAGATCCGCTCCATCCATTCATAGATCTGGCCTTCCCAAGCTTATTTGTCACGTAAAGTCTCAGTCTTGGTTGCCATGCAATGCGTACAAGGCTTATTTTGGGGAAACAACCTCTAATGTGACCACCTTAGCTTCTAACTCAAAAGGATGGACATAAAGCTAGTCATATGGGGTCTCCTGGACCTGCTAAGGCCCAGATCTAGGTTCCATATCTCCATGGAACCTTTCATACTTCCAATTTAAGCCAAGAAATGCAAGAAGAAACCCTAGATTTGACACATCAACACAAAACACGAAGTTTGGCTCTGAAAGTTACCTCAAGAAGACTCCCTTGAAGAATTAGCAACAGATCCAAGCTCCCCAACTCCTCAAGTTTGATCCTCTCCCTCCTTTCTTGCAATATCACACAAAATGGTGAACAAATGGCCTCCAAATACACTCACAAGGGCTCACAGTCGTATGGGGGCTCTTAGGGTTCAAGGTGGCCGCAAGTGAGGGCCATAAGGTCCTTTAAATAGGGCTTAGGACCGGGAAATTAGGGTTTCATTAAACAGCGCAGACTCGCCGAGTCCATATCCTGGACTCGCCGAGTCCAAATGAACCTGTGTCCAGAATCGCGACCCTACTCGGCGAGTCTGAGCTCCAACTCGCCGAGTCCCCTCTCAAAACACAAAATAATCAAATCAATAAAGATACCTGGAATTCCGGACTGTTACAGGTTGGACAATTGAAATGGTTTTGATAGAAAAATTGAAATGTTAGAAGTGTAGTCTAGCCTGTATTGAAAAATAAAGTCTATGGCCTTGAAATACTAAAAGGCTGCAAAAGTAAAAACGAGTACTAATGAATTATGTTTGTTAGTAAGAAGTTTTAATAATTTTGTGTGAGTTATTAAGTATAGTATTTCACTTTTCATATATTTTCAATTCTTAAGCCTCCGGTTCATAAAAAGAAATTGTAGATTTTAATGTTTTAAAAAGAAAGTTATTTTAGGAATTACTATTAATGATACAACAATTCAAATATTTTAATGTATAAGACTATGGGAATGATTGTAATAATTTTAATATAACTATTAGATATCAAAGATAAATGTTTAAATATTTTACGATATAGAACCCGACTCGACCCAAATATTATTGACTGTTTATTTTTATTGGTTGCATTAATTAGGAACCATGCGATTTTCTATTCCAGACTCGCCACTGTGTGAACTAATATCGAATTCGGGCATTGAGTGCAAACTCTTGATAGTCCCAAGACCATTTCTATAGTTAATCTTAATTTTACTTAGATAAGTAATTCATAATGATGCATCGGAGCTCGAAAATTGATCTGAAAAAGTATGTCAAAATACAAAAGTAAAGAGAGATTTTCAGTCGAAAACTAAAACTCGAGAGTAACTTATGCAAACCTGGAAATATTGATCAATTATCGGTATTAATTATCAAAACTTATTTTTATTAAAAAAAATACTCTGTTTAAGAAAATAAGTAAAGTACTTTATCAACTTTTAAACTAGGTTTCTGGACTTTTTTAGAGACTCAAATTTTATATCTAAGCCAAATGCATAAAGAACACACGGTATTAGTTATCAAAACTAATTTTTATTGAGAAACACGTGTTTAAGAAAATAAACAAAGTTGCAATGCGATACTTTATCATTTATAAACTAGGTTCATATACTTTTTAGTTACTCAATCTTTATAAGCCAAATACATAAAGAACATACGTTTTTATTTATTTATTTTTTTATTTATGTATAAACCAGTTATTTGGATTTTTTAACAATTCAATCTTTTTATATTATTTGTCGAGAAATTAAATATTCTCTTACTTTTTGTTCCTACATATCCTCTTACACAATAAAATGGTGGCATGTGTGACATTTAATGCTCATTTAATGAGATTTAATTATATTTTAGGATACTAATATGACACATGTCATTATTTAAATTGGTAGGAGGATTGGTTGGATCAAAAGGTAGGAAGATATGTAATTTCTCTTATCTGTCTAATTAAAAACTCTATAGTAATTAAGTTTAAAGTTGATTATAGATATTATTTACCAACAATTAACAAAAAAAATGAGTGACTTGATCGTTAAATGGTATGTGGTTATGTGTCTAAAATGGTAAACATGATCATCTAAGAGCCCACGTTAAACCTGTCCTACTACTACTAGTGCCAATTACGTGGGAGCTAAATCACAAAGAAGTGGCAATATTTCATGCATGCCATGTTTTTAACGATAGACTATTTGTACATGATTTAATACCTCAATCATGGTCGGTGTAGGGCAGGTGCAAGGGCCCAAAAATTTTAGGGGCCCATTTTTTTTTTATTATTATTTTTTTTTAATATATATAATATACGCTTCGACCGTTAGGCGCTTCAATACTTCGGCCTCCTTTTGCGCTGCAAGGTCTCATGTTTCCAAGCTTCAAATAGATCAGTTAAAGAGACGGAAGACGGCGGTAAAATTGATTTCTCCAATTTTGAATTGAAGGCACCATTGATTTCTCTCGAATCAAATGTAAATCTAGTCTCTTCAATTTTAGATCGAAGCCAAAAGGTAAACCTGCTGATTTGATTATTGTTTCAAGTGCTTCTAGAGATTAAAAGTTTGATGATAACAATTGATATTTAAGAATTTGTATTTTTTTTTTTTTTAAATTTGTTTGGGGTTTTAATTGTTTATGGTTTTGGCTGGATAATGACATAGATTCATTGACATGTAAAGAATATACACCCTTGGCACCTGAGCGGTTGCAAGAGAATAGATATTAACAGTAGTTTTGTGTTTTTCTATCATGGAAGATTCAGCAGCTTTGGATTCCATCGCAAAGTTTCCTTTTCAATTTCATCTTGTTAGTTTCATTTTTAAGGGAAAATCAGTCGCCTATAGCACTACACCAAATATCGGGTTGCTCTAATTGCTTTATATATAATATGAAATTCAAACTTGACATTAAGATATAAGTAAACAGTATCGTGATATTCCATTACATTTTATCAAGAAAAGAGTTTACTTAGAAATTTTGATCTCCTATTTTGATAAGTTTAATAAGAACGACCTTAGAAAGGTTATTTTGGCATATAGGGTGTCATGATTTTGTTTTGATATGCTATTTGTATAGCCATTGTGTCAAAGTTAGATTTACTTTAATTGATTGCTAATTCACCAAGAACTTATGTTTTAAATTGCCTTTTTCTCAAAAAAAAATTATAATTAACTTGACCATTTTGATTCAACCCGATTAATTTTCTCGAAAAAAATTAATACTTTCATATGAGAAAGACAGATTTCTGAAACTTATAGTTGGTTTAAAAAAAGCTTAGTTTATATAATTTAATTCGTCATACGTTAGGGCCTAAGGACATTTTTTGTGGTTCGTCATGGACATTTGAGTCCCTGGGACCGGCCTTGTTCAAGACGCAAACAATAAAAGAATACTTCAGAAGCAACAGGCGGTGCATGATGTGTATGTTTTGAAAATGTCAATAGATGGTCTAGAACGCGAAGACTGTTGAAAAGATAAAATCCAAGAAAATAATAAAAAAATATTGACTAATTATTTAGGTTGTTATTAATGTAATATGTTTTTAGTTTTATCTATCTAATGTTTTAAATTTCTATTTATTTAATGTTTGTGTTATAGTGTTAACTGTACATCCATATTATTATTACATTTCTTAGAAAAACATGATTCTAAATCAACACTTTTAGATTTTTTTTAGATGGAAGTAATTTTTAACATCTCTACAAATTTCTAAATATTATCTTGATATGATATTTTTAAATATCTAGATTTATCTTCTAAATTTAAAATATATGTTTACCTTTTTCAAAATTAAAAAAATAAATTTATATCTACTATTTAATATTTCTTTTAGTAGACTTTTTAATACACAATATCTTAACTAGTTTTGCAATGTACACCTAACCCTCAAAATTCCATATTAACGCAACACGGCAGTAGCATCTTCTGCACTTTCGCGGTATTTCAAAGCCTGGCTTTCCACGATTCGTTGCCTTGTTCCATCGCGTCTTGCACTCTTGCTCGTTAAGAAAACCTTAATTCTTCTTCAAGTTCATATTTTCTTGAACGATTCATATTAAAAGAAGTTTTATAAACCTTAGGTGGACGAAAAAGTCTGTTAACTCTGTTTTTAGTTGAAGAATTTTTCTACAATCGGTTGCGGATTTTGAGGTATGAAGTCTTTGTTCCTCTTCTTTGCTCATTTTCATTTTTCTAGGAAAGTAATGGCGTGAAAATTCAATGAATTTTGTTCAAGTTTTTGGCTTTAACGAGTAGAATGGAAAAAAAAAAAATTTGAAGCCAAATAGTTGTAGCGTGAGTTGATCACCGCTTAACATCCTGTAACTTTAATTAGTAGCATTGTTATTATTTAGGTGTGTAATTATCTAATTGTTTGTAGTTGTACTTCTAATTTCATGATTTATATATTGGAATCGTTTCCCAGCAACCGTTGGTACATTGATACATGTCGCCTTTTTAGATCTGGTTGACGATTTTTAGGGTTTGGAGGGTCGATATGAATTGTTTAGGGTCATAGAGTAAGTACATGTAGACAACATAGCTTATGGGTTTGATAACTAATTTGAAACCATATTTTAGTTATCATCATACAACTAATGGGAAACCAAAAGTACAATTGTGAATTAGTATTTCGTTGATCATGTATGAAGATTCTTGGTAACAATTTTGTTTTTGTTTGGTAGGCTGCAATATGGGTATCCATGTGGGGTCAAGTTCAGGTTTATCAACATCGGATCCAGAGGATGAGTATGTACGCAGCATAGCCTTATTTGCAACCCTTTTATGTGCTTGTATAGTGATTGGTCATCTTCTTGAAAAAACCCGGTGGATCAATCAGTCAGTCACAGCCCTTTTGATTGTGAGTCAGTCATCCGTGCTTCAACCACAAGGCACAAACTACCTTTTGCTTTTGATTTATTTTCAATTTCACACCAACATACTATTATTTTCTTGTGACACAGGGTCTAGCCACAGGATGCATTATTTTGCTAACTTCTGGTGGTAAAAACTCTCGCATATTGGAATTTCAGGAAGAGTTTTTCTTTATGTATCTCCTTCCACCAATAATCTTCAATGCTGGGTATGTATCTATTCTTCCTACTTTTAAATTTAAATGGATATGTCAGATTTAAACTGTTTGATGCCACAATTAGAAGCCTCTATAGCCTATAATATGCCTCTTAACTTAGACTTTTGGTTTCACTGCAATATTATGACCAGGTTTCAGGTGAAAAAGAAACAGTTTTTCCGCAATTTCATGACCATTACATTATTTGGAGCTATTGGTACTTTGATATCGTTTGCCATTATATCATACGGTATGTTCTGTATATACATTATTGAACTTCTGTTTTTGTTAATCATTGGTTTTGTATGCTCTAATAAGTTTAGAGAACATATAGCTTTGAGTTCTATTATCAGTAATAATTATTAAACTGCTTGCTCAAATCATGGGAAAATGTGTGAAAGTCTCTTTGGAGTGTATTTATGATACTTTCTATCTTCATGATGAATTCTATGAATATCATAAAAAATTCAATTTGAATTACAATTTTTTTTTTTTTTTTTTTAATTCAGGTGCAAAAGTCTTGTTCCCTAAACTGGACATTGGTTACCTCGAGATCAAGGATTATCTTGGTATTTATTCTCTTTTTCTCATGTTATGAAACTAATGTGGATAGTTGCTTTAGGTATTCCAAATTGCTATAATGATGAATAGATTCCATATAAAGATACAAAGCTGAGCCACAGATGTATGTTTGTCTCTACTAAAATTCCTCTATTTTTTTATGTCTTGTTGTGAGTAGCACTTGGAGCCATATTTTCTGCAACAGATTCTGTGTGCGCCTTACAGGTACATTCATTTTTTTTTTTTTTTTAAAAAAAAAATTATGAGCTTCAAAGTAACTACATACTAAAAATATAACAATATCATGTCAACAGGTGCTTAATCAAGAAGAAACACCACTATTGTACAGTCTAGTGTTTGGGGAGGGTGTGGTGAATGATGCCACATCTGTGGTACTTTTCAATGCCATCACCAGTTTTGACCTAAACAACTTTAATGCTACTGAAGCCCTTACATTTGCTTACAGTTTCTTGACATTGTTTGTATTAAGCACGTTGTTGGGAATTTTTGTAAGCTTCTTTAATCTATATGTTGATAGCTATTTTTTTTTTAATTTCACCTTTATGTGATAGTTTTTCATTGCTTTTGTAGGTTGGGCTGCTATGTTCATTCATCATCAGAACATTATACTTTGGAAGGTATATGCTCAAATCCATCCATCTCTTGTTTCCAGCTTTCTTTAAGTAATCAAAAATCAAAATCCTATCAATGAATGCAATGTTGTCTGAAAATACTTCCAGGCATTCAACTGATCGTGAAATAGCTCTCATGATGCTCATGGCTTACCTCTCATACATTACAGCTGAAGTAAGCATATTCCATATTTTCCATTTTCACCACACCTGGTCAAATCTCAAAGAGTAACTTAATTTGTATATATCTCCAGATGTTTGAATTAAGCGGAATCCTTACAGTATTCTTTTGTGGGATTGTAATGTCACACTACGCATGGCATAACATCACTTTGAGTTCACAAGTAACCACAAAGTAAGTGTGTAACCATTTTAATCATATCCAAATCCAAACTCTCTTAAATTTGCTCACTCACCTAATGTCGACTGCAGGCATACTTTTGCCACAATGTCATATATATCTGAAGTGTTTATCTTCCTGTATGTTGGAATGGACTTGTTAGATATTGAAAAATGGAGGTTCATAGAGGATAGGTAACTAAACTAACTACCACTAGCTTTATTTGGTTATCCTATCCAATGAACATTTTAAAACCAAAGTCTTAATTGATACAGCCCTGGAAAATCATTTAGTGCAAGTGGTATACTGGTTGGGTTGATTATGGTTGGAAGGGCAGCTTTTGTGTTCCCTCTGTCGTTATTCTCCAACTTTATTCGAAAAAATAGGAACGAAAAGATCAAGATTAAACAGCAAGTTACCGTTTGGTGGGCTGGTCTCATGCGGGGTGCTGTATCCGTAGCACTTGCTTATAAAAAGGTAAAAAAAAAAAAAAAAAAAAAAAAAAAAAAAAAAAAAAAAATCAATTAAGCTTGGAATTTTTTGTATACAAATTAACTAACATTTGATGTCGGTAGTTTACTGGATCTGGGCAAACTATTCAGCCTGCAAATGCGCTGTTGATCACCAGCACCATTACTGTTGTTCTTTTCAGTACAGTGGTAAGCATTGAAAATCATCATGTAAATAATAATACTAGTAATTTGGTGAGAAACATTTATTAACCAAGTGATCAAAGTGTAGGTATTTGGATTGATGACAAAGCCGATTATAAGATGGTTGTTACCAGATGAAACAGACCCATCTACTCCAAACTCATCAAGTGGTATGCCGCTTCTACAAAATGGGCATGGGCATGAAGAAGGCGGAAATGAAAATAGGCCGAGTCGAAAGAGGCTACCAGATACTCCTCCAAACATGGTTCATCAGTATTGGAGAAAGTTTGATGATGCGTTTATGCGCCCTGTTTTTGGGGGTAGAGGCTTTGTGTCCCAAGCCACCGGGACCCGTGACATGGGTGTCATCCATTGATGCAGGCTACCAGTCTACCACTATGGACTCTGGACTATGTTGATGTACATAATTGGCTTGGTTCTTATAGTTTTGGTACACATATATTTACGTCTTTTCGGTTGTATTATAATTATATACTTTTAAGGGGTTAAAAAGCATTATAGAGTAAAAAAACAAGGGTAGGTAGATGTATTGTGTTGGGGTTCTTTATCGATCGTCTAACTGCTAACATGCTAACAACCTAACATAAGAGATGTAAATCGGAATGTCAGCTAGAACATGGAAGGTTTCAACTTCTTATACATCAAAAAGTGTCAAACGGAGGCTTCGTGAAAAACTATAATTTCTTGAAATGTAGAAAGGCTACTATTCTTACAAATATATATATATATAGGTTATTTTGTTTTTACTATCTATTGTGTACATGTATGATTGATTCTGGACCAATCATTCTAGTTATTTTAAGAAACTAATTAATGCATATTATATGTTGAAGATATAATGGATATTAATTACATCTTCAGTAATTAATATGCATTAATTACTTTTTTAAAATAAATAAAATGATTGATCCAGAATGAATCATACATGCACACAATAAATACTAAAAACATTTGAACCTCTCTCTCTCTCTCTCTCTCTCTCTCTCTATATATATATATATATATATATATATATATATATATATATATATATATATATATATATATATATATATATATATATATATATATATATATACAAAAGTTCAACAATGAACCATTATTTTTTCAAGTTTTAGATCTTATTATTTAGACAAAAATACATAAATGGTCTTTGTGGTTGACACAATTGACCAACTATGGTCCTTATGACAAATTGTATGCATAGATGGTCCTTCTAGTTTCAAAATCTTACAAAGATAGTCCTTTTGACTAACAGTGTTAGGGACCATTTATGTATTTTGTTCCAGCCACAGGGACCATTTATGTAACGTCATCTATTATTATTATTATTATTATTATTATTATTATTATTATTTAATCTATTTATATTACTATGATTTAGATTTTTTTTGGATGTTTTGTTCGAATATATTATTTAATGTTTTTTTTTAATATTTTTTTGCTTACATTTTTTGATATTTTGTTCGTATAATTTTTTCTAATTTTTTGACATTTATTTCGAATACATTTATTAATATTTCTTTTGACTTTTTGTTTGAATAATTGCGTAACACTCCAAAAATCATAGAAATTTAAAATTAAAAAAAAAAAAAAAACAATCAATATCCATAATTGTTTACAAAAAGACCATTGTTTCAAAAGTAAAGTCATATCTGAGTGTCCCAAAAATCAATATCATGAAAATAGAAAGATCTGCACGATTCGGACTTCGCTTTCCCACAATCTTCTGAAGTACCTGAAACAATAAATTGAAACTGTAAGCCAAAGCTTATTGAGATCCCCAAAGTACCATCACACAACATATAATATACATAGATTTAGAATGATGGGTCCACAACCTCCCGGTTGGATGACCATGGCCCACAACCTTTCGGTTGGATTGCCCTGCATACCACATACTGGGTCCACAACCTCCTGGTTGGATTACCCTGGCTCACAACCTCCCGGTTAAAATGCCCCTGTCTATTAACTGGCAACACAAAGTAGTAGTCTCAACCCGCATAAGATGTCGATATATAATAGACAAAAAGCATACTCAGCAAATAGATAATCATACAACCAATAATCACATATAGTCCTATAGGTTTACTAGTCTAACACCTATTAGTAGCTATCATAGTCATACAGGTCTATCGCGCGCTCAACATATCAACAAAAGGTATGAAACAAGTTATCAACCAATGGGTCTGCTTTGGTGCCTTCGACTCGCAAGTACAGTAAGGATAACTCACCTCTTAGTATGAAAAGATCTTTGACAAAACACAACTCTGAATGATAGTTAACTGGTCACCTAAACGCCAAATAATGACCAATCTCAAATACCACTCAAATTACCTAAAATACCCATAGGTCAACCTTGGTCAAAGTCAAAAAGTCAAAATTCAAACTTTGGTCAACATAGTTGAGTATGTTAGGCGTACCCAGTCTGAACGTGGGGCGTACTCAGCCCTTGAACAGAATCACAAGGTTGACCTAGTACGCTCAACGTACCAATCTGTACGCCCAACGTACGAGGCCTTCCATTAATCCTTTTATTAAGAGCATATGCTTTTAAGCTTTTTCATCCATTTCTTAGATATGACCCTAAACTATCGTCCTTCACCATAAAGTTTCCAACTTTATGGTGTGACATGGCTATAAAATTCCCAAGAGTTAAAACCCTATTTTTTTTTGAAAAAGCCATTAAGATACCTCAACACTTGCATGGGGTGAAAGGAAGGTCCAATATCACATTTTTATCACTTAAACTACCCTAAAAATTCCAGAAGGAAAACTCTTTGGGTCTAGGGTAGCTCATACCCAAAATAACCAAAAATATGGGGTTAATAACTATCAAATTTTAACATAAACAAGATATAATGATATGATCATCAAGTTTAGAACTTTATACCTCAAAATGAAGCTTGGAGGTGAGGTAGTCCTCGATCTATGTGGTCTTGATCTTCCATGTTGGTGCTTCTATCTTCTCCTTGCTTCAAAAGCACCACAAACACACACTTTCAAGCTTAAAGGAACACACAAAAGAGATTAGGGTTGCAATGGATGAAATGTTGGTTGGAGGCTGGTGAAGGAGTAAGCATTGGATAGTTAATGATGTTCATATTGGGTCAAAACCCTAAAAATTAGGGTTTATGGACCAGGCTCCCCAAAATTACAAAAATGCCAATATGGACCATTTTGCAACATTTTCCATGCATAAGGGCTAAAATGCAATTAATCTTCATACTTAGGATTAAGATTGAAAACACCTGATCATCGGAATGTTACGATTCTCCCCCACTTGAACTGAACTTCGTCCTCAAAGTTTGTTACTGTGAACAACTCTGGGTAATGCTCCCACATCTTAGACTCGGGATCCCAAGTATATTCAGAACCCTTCCGATGCCACCACTAAACCTTAACTAAAGTCACCGCCTAGTTGTGCAAAGCCTTTGTCTTTCGATCCAAGATCGTCATTGGCCTCTCAATGTAAGTCAGGTGATCATCAACTTGAACATCGTCCAACGGAACCACTGTTGAATCATTAGCCACACACTTCCTAAGCTGAGACACATGGAAGGTGTTGTGGATTTGGCTAAGTTCTTCAGGAAAATCTAATATGTACGCTACCTTACCAACCATGGCTATCACCCCGAAATGGCCCAATATATCGGGGCCCCAACTTGCCCCTCTTCCTGAAGCATATCACACCCTTCCAGAGTGATAAATTCACTAAGACTATATCCCTGACATGGAACTCCAACTCAGATCGTTGCTTGTTGGCATAACTCTTCCGCCGACTCTAAGCTGTCTGAAGTCTTTGTCTGATCTGCTGGACGAGATCTGTCTTCTAAAGAACTACCTTAACCATTCCCATGAATCTTTAACCAACCTCTCCCCAACATATTGGGGTGTGACACTTCCTACCATAGAGGAACTCGAAAGGCGGCACACCGATATTGGAGTGGTAGTTGTTGTTGAACGAAAACTCAGTTAAGGGAAGGTAAGAGTCCCAATGTAACATTTTCATTTCGTGTATTTTCCTTTTAACCTTCATTTTAAAAATCCTTGCAAATTAGTCCCTAGCCGAGTATGTTGGGCGTACTCTGTGAGTGTGGTGGGCATACTGGCTCGTCGCGGAGGTGCCCATGTACGCGTGGCGTACGTGGGAGTAGGGTCTTAGGTAGCTCATACCCAAAAGAACCAAAAGAATCAAGAAGGACAAGTCATTGGGTATAGGGTAGCTCATACCTAAAAGAACCAAGAATATGGGGCTAATAAGCATAGACTTTTAACATAAGTAAGATCGAGTGATATGATCATCAAGTTCAGAGCTTTATACCTCAAAATGAATATTGGAGGTGAGGTGATCCTGGATCTATGTGGTCTTAATCTTCCAAGTTGGTGCTTCTCTCTTCTCCTTGCTTCAAAGCACCACAAACACACACTTTCAAGCTCAAAGGAACACACACAAGAGATTAGGGTTGCAATTGATGATATGAGGGTTGGAGACTGTGAGGGAGTGAGAATTGGAGATTTAATGATGTTTATATAGGGTCCAAACCCTAAAAATTAGGGTTTGTGGATCAGGCACGTACTCCCAGCGTACGTGAGCTCATTCCTAAAATTACAAAAATGACATAATGGGCCATTTTGCAACACTTTCCATGCATAAGGGCTAAAATGCAATTAATCTTCATACTTAGGGTTAAGATTGAAAATACATGGTCATCATAATGTTAGAAATTTCTTCTAATTTTTTTATTGTTTGTTGGAATATATTTTTTTAATGTTTTTTTTTCTACATTTTATTTCTTTGTATTTATTAAAGATTTTATGGTCACTGAAATCATAATTCCTAACTTAATTCACTTAAAATCATATTTTCCTTTCTTTGTTCTTTTAATATAGATAAGGTTTTATAAGTATTAATATTTTATAATTCAAATATATAACTATATAACACATATGAGGTTGTATAATTATTATTTTTGTAAATCTTTTTATAAACATTTTTAATAAAAAATATACAATTTTTTTGTTAAACATGAATATGATTAATATAAATTAGGTACACATAGGCTACCGTATCGTAGTCTTAACTAGAGCGCCCATGTTCCGATTAGCCTATCTATATTAATCATGTTTATATTTAACAAAGTTTTTTATATATTAAAAAAATGTTTATAAAAATCTTTACAAAAATAATAATTATACAACCTTATATGCGTTTTATAGTTATATATTTGAATAAAAAATAATAATTATATAACATTATATATATTAAAAGAACGAAAAAAAATAGAAAAATATTATTGTAAGTTAATTAAGTTACGGATTTTAACTATAGTGACCACGAAATCTTTAGCAAATATAAAAAACAAAATGTAAAAATCATTAAAAAATATATTTGAACAAAACGTCAAAAAAATTTGAAGAAATTATTCAAGAAAAAAGTCAAAAGAAATATTAGTAAATGTATTCGAATAAAACGTCAAAAAAGTTAGAAAAAATTATACGAAAAAAATATCAAAAAATGCAAGCGAAATTTTTTGTATAAAAACATCAGGAATATATTCGAACAAAACGTCAAATTTTTTTCTAAATCATAAAAATATAAATAAATTAAATAATAAATAATAAATGATAGACAAAGTAACATAAATGGTTAATGTGGCCGGAACAAATTACATAAATGGTCTTTATGTCATGAAGGGTAAATTGGTCATTTCATACGGGACTTAACTGAAAAAAGTTAACACCATTAATCAAAAAGACTATATTTGCAAGATTTTGAAAACCACAGGGACCATCTACGCACAAAATTTGTTATAAGGACCAAAGTTGGCCAATTGAGTCAACCACTAGGACCATTTATGTAATTTTGTCTATCGAAAAAAATTCTAAAAATATAGAAATTCATAACTTTTTATCTTCTTTCTATTGATAGTTTTTTTTATAACTTTTTTATCATTGTGAATCTGGACTAAAAATCATTAATTTTGTATAAATTCACTGCATGAATCTGCACAAATTCACAGTATCTCCATCCATTGATATAAAATTTGATAAAAAAAATTGATTTGTTCAGATTCACACTCTGAATCTGCACAGATTCACAGTGTGAATCTGCACAGATTCACAGTGTGAATCTGCACAGATTCACAGTGTGAATCTGAACAAATTCAGAGTGTGAATTTGAACAGATCAATTTTTTTTATCAAATTTTATATCAATGGATGGAGGATAAAAAGTTATGAATATCTATATTTTTAGACTTTTTTTTTTATGAAAAAATTGTTTTAAAAGTTAAGAAAAAGATTGGTTTTTTGGTTCTAAGGTTGAAAATACTTTCATGTTGAATTCAAATATATATATATATATATATATATATATATATATATATATATATATATATATATATATATATATATATATATATATATATATATATATATATATATATATATATATATATATATATATATATATATATATATATATATATATATATATATATCACTTGGTAAACTTTTTCTTTCAAAAACACAAATAGTTATCAAACATAATCGCATAAAATTATAATCCTGAAAATTTTCAAATATGAAAAAAAAAACCCTTTTAAAGAAAATATAATTAATAACTACAAAAATAATTAATAAAAATAAAATTTAATAAAAGCTGAAAATTTATAACATATTTTCTAAAATTGATTTTATATTATAAAAGCAATACATAGTATATTTCATTACAAATTTTAATATTCATTCTTTATGTTCGTATAATAATATAAACAATTATTATTTAACTTTAATAAAATTATGGTTCCTTTTATATAAAGCGAAATAGTTATCAAAGATAATTTCTTAAAATTATAATCCTGAGAAATTTCAAATATGAAAAAAAAACCGTTTTAAAGAAAAGATAATTAATAACTGAAAAATTAATTAATAAAAATAAAATTTAATAAAAACTGAAAATTTATAAAATATATTTTAAAATTGATTTTATATTATAAAAAACAATACATAATATATTTCATTACAAATTTTAATATTCATTCTTTATGTTCGTATAATAATATAATCGGTTATTATTTAACTTTATTAAAATTATGGTTCCTTTTATATACAACACATGATAATATTTCAAAATATAAAAGATCAATCATTATTGAGGTATTTGTTTTGATTATAAACGTGTAAATATATTGGGCATAAGTTTTCGCGTGTTCATATATCGTCGATAATAATTATACAATATCTTTTTTTTAACCGGCAAAAGAAATTTTATTTTATATCATATTCACCTAACTAACAAGAGGCTATTACATGTGATTTTTATATTGTTTCAATTACAAAGAAATGGTGAAGTAATCCGTTGATTCCAATCTAATTTGTCCCACCTCCTCTATGAATTATACAATATCTATAGTTCTATACTTTCATACATTTGATTTTGTGGTTTAGAATACAAAATATAGGTTCCTATCACTTAAGTTTCATTCGGTAGTACGAGTGTTTAGCTTTTAGTTTAAATAAAATGTTTCAAATCAAAAAGTTATTTCATGTAGCGTTTAACAAAACGCTACTAAGCTTTTGAACTCAATTTCCATAATTACCCTTAAATATATATTTATAGAGAAGGCTCGTTGGACATTGGGTATCTACGGATTTGTGTGCGTAAGATTTGTGGTTATAACATACAATAGTTAAAAGAGGGTATAATTGTCAAGGTTCTAAAAGACATAAGGTGTGTCGTGGCGTCAAGATCAAAACTCAAGCTTTAAGAGTCATGACGTTTTTCAAGGCATGATGTAAGGCGACAATTTTATATTAATTTATAATTATTTTACTATATAAATATAGATTTATATCAAATATAACCAATTTTTAAAAGTGTTACGTTAACAACTAATAACTAAAAGTTAACAAAACATTCAATAGTTGTATGTTCGGTCAAAAAAATCATAAGGAGCAAAAAACGTGTCTAAAACGAAAATAAAAATGGCATAGCAACACACTCAATACTTGTATAATTATATTATCACATAAATATAGATTTATATCAAACATAACAAAATTTAGAAATTGTACTTATTTAGTTACTAAAGTTTTAAAATAAAGTTATACAAACAAATTATAAAAAAAACTTTTAAAATAGAAAAACGACCAAACGAGCACAAATCTAAAAATTAAGTGACCAAAAAATATTTCATGACCATTTTTGGCATAAATTTATAAGTTCGGTGACCTTTTAAAATTTAAAATGAATTAACTGACCATTATAAAAAAAGTTAAAGAAAAAATGTGACAAAATGAACACAAATCTAAAAGTTAAGTGATAAAAAATGTTTTACGACCGTTTTGACAAAAATTTATAAATTAGATGATATTTTAAAACATAAAATGAGTTAAGTAACACTTTTTAAACTTAAAATACATTAAGTGACCGAATAATCATAAATTCAAAAGTTAAGTGACAAATATGATTTAACCCTACAATCTAAATACCCTCATGTATATAATTAGATTTTCTAAAATTAAGAATAATTTAATAATATATTAGATCTACATTCAAAAGAAAAATGAGTTATTGTCACTGTAGCCCAACAAACTTACGTATAATGGTTTAATCGTGAGTTTCTTTTTTTTTTTTTTTTGTGCATTTTAAGGGCATGTACTTCTGTTGTAACATCCATAAATTTCATAAAAAATTTAAAATTTTTCAACATCCAAAAATCATTAATTATTTAAAAAAAATTTCAAAATAATTTCATATCAGAGTATTCTAAAAATTAAAATCATAAAATGTGAGGAGGTGCACGATCACACATTCGTCTTCCCGCGATCATCCGAAGTACCTGAAACAAAATCCAAAACTGTAAGCCCGAAGTTTAGTGAATTCCCCCAAAATACCAACGTCATACAAACCATAACCATATTATAACAAACAACATGCATATAGAGTCTACAGTATCACTGGACTGCCCTCACCGAGCCTTCAGTCTATCCGGCCCACTCTCAGTACTTTCAACATGTTTGGTCCGCCCTACTGGGCCTTCAGCCTGTTTGGACCGGTCTCCGGGCCTTCAGACTGACTAATATGCCCCATTGGGCCTACACTCTATCCGGGCTGCCCAGGGTATGTTGGCTTACAGCACAAAGCAGGTTCGCCTCAACCAAACCCCAACATACAATCAACACACACACACACACGCACACGCACACACACACACACACACACACACACATATATATATATATATATATATATATATATATATATATATATCAAAATGATAACATATACAAACAGTCAAACCGATCTAACATATCACTAATCATAGTATCAGTCTTTCTTACGCAACAAAAATTGCAAAAGAAGAAATTGATAGAATCTGTCAAGACAGATATAAACAACAAAAGCTTAAAACTATAAGCAAAGATTGTTGTAGCATTTTCTCTGATTTCAAAAACTTTGATATTGGAAAGAAAAATTATACTAAGAAAAAGTATAAAAACAAAAAGAAATACAAATCTTTTTGGAAAAAGAAAAGAAGAAAATTTTCACCAGGAAAATACTTCAAGAAACCATCAAAAGAAACACCTAAGAAAACTACTTCTTGTCCGCAAGGAAAGAAAAAATGTAGGTGTTGGATCTGCAATGAAGAAGGACACTACGCAAACGAATGTCCAAATAGAAAAAAATACCCTGACAAAGTCAAGGTTTTACAAACCGCTAACAATGGAGGCTATGAAGCTCTTGAAGAAGAGTATGATGGTACGCAACATGTTTTTATATATCATGTTGAAACAGAATCTTCATCAGACACTGAAGAATACGAATCAACAACGGATGACTCAGACTAGTCCCATACATACCTCGCTTTTCAGGGAGGAGGAGATTAACCATTTTTGCGTAAACCTCCAGAGGATTGATGATTCCCTTATCATGAATCTTACTAATCCAAACTCTATTTATGTTTCTGCCTTCCTTAACTTTAAAGGATATAAAAAATTTAGAGTACATTGTTTTGTAGACACAGGTGCATCTTTATGTCTTGCAAGCAAATTCATCATTCCGGATGAACTCTGGGAAAACGCTCCCAAAGAAATTAGTGCCACTATTGCAAATGGTGAAACCATAAAAATTAATAAAGTTTGTAGAAATATTAATCTCGAACTTTCAGGAGAACATTTCAATGTTCCCACTATTTACCAACAAAATTCAGGAATTGATATCATAATTGGTAACAACTTCTGTCAAGTCTATGGACCATTCATACAATGGATAGATAGAATTGCCTTTCATCTTAATAATGATATGGTAATTATAAAAAAGGTTACAGAGGCCTATAGCAAAGGAAAACCAGGTTTTCTTGAAACTCAAGAAAAAGGATCTAAAGAAAAACAAATTCCAGGTACTAATATAACTCATGAAGAGATTAATAAAGAAAGGATTATTTCTATTCAAACTACCAGGTTCAAACAGATTGAAGATCTTCTTGAAAAAGTTTGTTCTGAAAATCCTATTGATCCAAATAAAACCAAAGGATGGATGAAAGCTTCAATCAAGCTTATTGATCCCAAAACGGTTATTAGAGAAAAACCTATGGTTTACTCTCTACAAGATAGAGAAGAATTTTCCAAACAAATCAAAGAATTACTTGATATGAGACTAATTATAGAATCAAAATCCCCTCATATGTCCCCTGCCTTTCTTGTCAATAAAGAAGCAGAGAAAAGAAGAGGAAAGAAGCGAATGGTTGTTAACTACAAAGCAATCAATGATGCAACTATTGGAGACTCACATAATCTCCCCAATATGCACGAACTCTTGACTCTTCTACGAGGAAAAAACATTTATTCAAGTTTCGACTGCAAGTCAGGTTTCTGGCAAGTTCTACTTGATGAAGAATCGCAGCTTCTCACTGCCTTCACATGTCCTGATGGACTCTTTCAATGGAAAGTACTACCCTTTGGGCTTAAACAAGCTCCTAGTATTTTTCAAAGACACATGCAGAATGCTCTTCGAGGCCTTGAAGGTTTCTGCACTGTATACGTTGATGACATCATGATCTTCAGCAAAAATGAACAAGAACACTATGTTCATGTCACACAGGTTCTCAGAACTATTTTAAAATATGGTATAATACTTTCAAAAAAGAAAGCTCATCTTTTCAAAACAAAAATCAATTTTTTAGGTTTAGAAATAAATGAAGGTACCCATTGTCCTCAAAAGCATATTCTTGAACATTTACATGACTTTCCAAATGTTTTAGAAGACAAAAAGCAACTACAAAGATTTCTTGGTGTTTTAACTTATGCTGAAACATATATTGAAAAACTTGCAGCCATGAGAAAACCTTTACAGGCAAAATTAAAAAAAGATGTCATTTGGAATTGGTCAAATGCTGATACAGACTACATCAAAAAGATAAAGAAAGTTTTAATCAATTTTCCAAAACTTTATCTTCCAAACATTGAAGACAGTTTAATTATTGAAACTGATGCTTCTGATGAATTTTGAGGAGGTGTTTTAAAAGCTAAAAACCCCAAAAACGAAGAACAAATTTGCAGGTACACCTCCGGAAGTTTCAAAGCAGCTGAGAAAAACTACCATAGTAACGAAAAAGAATTACTCGCTGTAAAAAGAGTTATTACAAAATTCTCTGTATATTTAACACCAGTAAATTTCCTGGTTCGTACAGATAATAAAAATTTTACTTATTTCCTCCGAACTAAGATTGCAGGAGATAACAAATTAGGCCGGCTAATACGTTGGCAAGAGTGGTTTTCACGATATACTTTCACTGTTGAACATCTCGCAGGAAACAAAAACGTACTGGCAGACTGCCTCACCCGTGACTTCAGGTATACCTTACATCATCCATGATCTCACTCGCTCCTCTCGAGCCCTATAAAAGGATATGATCCTCAAGACATATTTCCTCACAAATACTTCACCTACAAAAAGAGAGGGGGAGATTAGAGAAAAAAGTAAACAAAATTTGAGTTTACAAAAATGGAAGACCTCAACACTTTGAGGATGAAGAAACAAATGCTCCTCATAGAGCTATCTGCAATTGAGCAGAAAATCAACTTGTATGAACAAGTAACAACGGTCACCAATGTACCGGAAAGCGAAAGCTCAAAAACAAAGGCTATTCCAGTGCAAACGGCACCTGGTAAAGAATCAACAAATCCGTTGAAAGCTGATGCTTTGCTAAAAAGCATAATAAAGGAGACAGCTACTCCTCTTCCTGATGGAAAAACTAGCTTGTTGGTTGATACCAATCCTTGTACTGAAGGAATCAGTAAAATGACAACTTTGTCACCCATTAACAAATCTGTGCAGGAGTTTACACCAGATTACAAAAAAGCTCTTAACAAAGAAGCTGAAAGATTTTATGTAATCTACAAAGGACCTCATGCCGGTGTTCATACTGACTGGGGAATTACAGAAACATTCTGTAAAGTTGATAAAGTTACTTGCAAAAAATTCAGAAATGAAGCATCTGCAAGATTAAGCCTTGCCACTTATCAAGACGATACAAGCAAGACTAACCAACCACTTCTTCGACCAAAAATTCATAAAGTCAAAGAAGCTCACAGAGACCAAAGGTTTGACGTTCCAAATAACGTTCAACAAATGGTTAACCATCCTGAAATCTCTTTCGAAGACTTCAGAACAATCTGGAAGAAAGCAAGAGCTGCATGCCCAGAAGACCTTGTTCATGAAAAGTTTTTCACTACGGACAAGAAAACAAAAAGTCTGTTCAACTTCCTCGAAGGATCAGATGCAAAATTAGTCTACCAAGCCTTTCAAGCTGGACTAATTGACAATATCTACCCAAGTTGCAACCTTCAAGAACTCATTTTCTTCCCAAGCAACATGGTAGAATCCATTAAAAACTTTCGAAAGAAAGTACTTAAAGCAAAAGATAATCCGATCTACATCAGATGCATCTCTTCACTCCCAGAATGGATTCAAGAATCAACTCTTTCTCCATACCACTTTCTGGAAATTGGTCTTTCTAAAGCCAATAGAGATATTGAACAATCTCAACCAATGGAAGACAAAGATCTACCTTTTACAGAGATTCTTCATCCCAATCGCATCAATGGTTTAAGAAGAATATCAGAAAAAATCATCGAGATTATCTCTGGTTCAAAAAAGAAGATTAATTATACCGACTCGCATTGTATAATTACAAGCTGGAGTTACAACAACACCAGCCAAGAAGATCTTCGTCAAGCCTCCAAGTTTGGCGAAAAATTCATGAACAATAGCATGGAAGTATCCAATGCTACACGCCAACACTTCTGCCGACATGCAGAACAACTTTTTGAAGAACATCTTTGTCACTTTTGCGAAAGCAAAGATTCGGAGACAATGGAGGGACCCCCCTCTGAAGATGACAAATCATCATCATCTTAAAGAAAGATGCTTCACGTGTCAAATGGCCCCAGCCACTCAAATTAATAATGCCTTTCTTCATTATTAGAAGCTTTCTAGCTGTCCACAATAATGTAATCTTTAGTGGATAAAAACGTCATACCTGACATATTAGGCAAGGATCAGACCCTCTCAATGTATCTATAAATTGAGAGTTATGTTTTGTTTTAGGGACATCGCAATAACGAGTGCAAGAAAAAAAAACACTCTCTATCTAGTAAATTCTCAGTTCAATGTCTAGTGAGTAATTCCTCCCTTAGAAGGGGAAAAATGTAAAATATTGTAAGAGTCTTCCCATTTTGGGAACTCTGTTATCAATAAATCTTTGTTTTGTTATTTTTGAGTGTTCATACAATTTAGAGTGATGAAACTTGTAAGTGACAGAGTGTCAGGTCGACGATGATTAACAGTACCACAGGCACCATGCCAACAGGGAAAGCAACCACACAGACCAATGAACGACACAGGCTGGCTTGAATAGTTTCTATCCATGTAAGTATAACACTCACCACATCACAATTACACATTTATTGATACAAGAGTCATCTTTTCACAATTTTTATATTTATTCCCTTCTTTGTTAAAACACAAATTCCGTACACATCCACACACCCAAACTGGTATCAGAGCCTTGAATCCATTCTGACTCTTACAATATTTTACATTTTTCCCCTTCTAAGGGAGGAATTACTCACTAGACATTGAACTGAGAATTTACTAGATAGAGAGTGTTTTTTTTCTTGCACTCGTTATTGCGATGTCCCTAAAACAAAACATAACTCTCAATTTATAGATACATTGAGAGGGTCTGATCCTTGCCTAATATGTCAGGTATGACGTTTTTATCCACTAAAGATTACATTATTGTGGACAGCTAGAAAGCTTCTAATAATGAAGAAAGGCATTATTAATTTGAGTGGCTGGGGCCATTTGACACGTGAAGCATCTTTCTTTAAGATGATGATGATTTGTCATCTTCAGAGGGGGGTCCCTCCATTGTCTCCGAATCTTTGCTTTCGCAAAAGTGACAAAGATGTTCTTCAAAAAGTTGTTCTGCATGTCGGCAGAAGTGTTGGCGTGTAGCATTGGATACTTCCATGCTATTGTTCATGAATTTTTCGCCAAACTTGGAGGCTTGACGAAGATCTTCTTGGCTGGTGTTGTTGTAACTCCAGCTTGTAATTATACAATGCGAGTCGGTATAATTAATCTTCTTTTTTGAACCAGAGATAATCTCGATGATTTTTTCTGATATTCTTCTTAAACCATTGATGCGATTGGGATGAAGAATCTCTGTAAAAGGTAGATCTTTGTCTTCCATTGGTTGAGATTGTTCAATATCTCTATTGGCTTTAGAAAGACCAATTTCCAGAAAGTGGTATGGAGAAAGAGTTGATTCTTGAATCCATTCTGGGAGTGAAGAGATGCATCTGATGTAGATCGGATTATCTTTTGCTTTAAGTACTTTCTTTCGAAAGTTTTTAATGGATTCTACCATGTTGCTTGGGAAGAAAATGAGTTCTTGAAGGTTGCAACTTGGGTAGATATTGTCAATTAGTCCAGCTTGAAAGGCTTGGTAGACTAATTTTGCATCTGATCCTTCGAGGAAGTTGAACAGACTTTTTGTTTTCTTGTCCGTAGTGAAAAACTTTTCATGAACAAGGTCTTCTGGGCATGCAGCTCTTGCTTTCTTCCAGATTGTTCTGAAGTCTTCGAAAGAGATTTCAGGATGGTTAACCATTTGTTGAACGTTATTTGGAACGTCAAACCTTTGGTCTCTGTGAGCTTCTTTGACTTTATGAATTTTTGGTCGAAGAAGTGGTTGGTTAGTCTTGCTTGTATCGTCTTGATAAGTGGCAAGGCTTAATCTTGCAGATGCTTCATTTCTGAATTTTTTGCAAGTAACTTTATCAACTTTACAGAATGTTTCTGTAATTCCCCAGTCAGTATGAACACCGGCATGAGGTCCTTTGTAGATTACATAAAATCTTTCAGCTTCTTTGTTAAGAGCTTTTTTGTAATCTGGTGTAAACTCCTGCACAGATTTGTTAATGGGTGACAAAGTTGTCATTTTACTGATTCCTTCAGTACAAGGATTGGTATCAACCAACAAGCTAGTTTTTCCATCAGGAAGAGGAGTAGCTGTCTCCTTTATTATGCTTTTTAGCAAAGCATCAGCTTTCAACGGATTTGTTGATTCTTTACCAGGTGCCGTTTGCACTGGAATAGCCTTTGTTTTTGAGCTTTCGCTTTCCGGTACATTGGTGACCGTTGTTACTTGTTCATACAAGTTGATTTTCTGCTCAATTGCAGATAGCTCTATGAGGAGCATTTGTTTCTTCATCCTCAAAGTGTTGAGGTCTTCCATTTTTGTAAACTCAAATTTTGTTTACTTTTTTCTCTAATCTCCCCCTCTCTTTTTGTAGGTGAAGTATTTGTGAGGAAATATGTCTTGAGGATCATATCCTTTTATAGGGCTCGAGAGGAGCGAGTGAGATCATGGATGATGTAAGGTATACCTGAAGTCACGGGTGAGGCAGTCTGCCAGTACGTTTTTGTTTCCTGCGAGATGTTCAACAGTGAAAGTATATCGTGAAAACCACTCTTGCCAACGTATTAGCCGGCCTAATTTGTTATCTCCTGCAATCTTAGTTCGGAGGAAATAAGTAAAATTTTTATTATCTGTACGAACCAGGAAATTTACTGGTGTTAAATATACAGAGAATTTTGTAATAACTCTTTTTACAGCGAGTAATTCTTTTTCGTTACTATGGTAGTTTTTCTCAGCTGCTTTGAAACTTCCGGAGGTGTACCTGCAAATTTGTTCTTCGTTTTTGGGGTTTTTAGCTTTTAAAACACCTCCCCAAAATTCATCAGAAGCATCAGTTTCAATAATTAAACTGTCTTCAATGTTTGGAAGATAAAGTTTTGGAAAATTGATTAAAACTTTCTTTATCTTTTTGATGTAGTCTGTATCAGCATTTGACCAATTCCAAATGACATCTTTTTTTAATTTTGCCTGTAAAGGTTTTCTCATGGCTGCAAGTTTTTCAATATATGTTTCAGCATAAGTTAAAACACCAAGAAATCTTTGTAGTTGCTTTTTGTCTTCTAAAACATTTGGAAAGTCATGTAAATGTTCAAGAATATGCTTTTGAGGACAATGGGTACCTTCATTTATTTCTAAACCTAAAAAATTGATTTTTGTTTTGAAAAGATGAGCTTTCTTTTTTGAAAGTATTATACCATATTTTAAAATAGTTCTGAGAACCTGTGTGACATGAACATAGTGTTCTTGTTCATTTTTGCTGAAGATCATGATGTCATCAACGTATACAGTGCAGAAACCTTCAAGGCCTCGAAGAGCATTCTGCATGTGTCTTTGAAAAATACTAGGAGCTTGTTTAAGCCCAAAGGGTAGTACTTTCCATTGAAAGAGTCCATCAGGACATGTGAAGGCAGTGAGAAGCTGCGATTCTTCATCAAGTAGAACTTGCCAGAAACCTGACTTGCAGTCGAAACTTGAATAAATGTTTTTTCCTCGTAGAAGAGTCAAGAGTTCGTGCATATTGGGGAGATTATGTGAGTCTCCAATAGTTGCATCATTGATTGCTTTGTAGTTAACAACCATTCGCTTCTTTCCTCTTCTTTTCTCTGCTTCTTTATTGACAAGAAAGGCAGGGGACATATGAGGGGATTTTGATTCTATAATTAGTCTCATATCAAGTAATTCTTTGATTTGTTTGGAAAATTCTTCTCTATCTTGTAGAGAGTAAACCATAGGTTTTTCTCTAATAACCGTTTTGGGATCAATAAGCTTGATTGAAGCTTTCATCCATCCTTTGGTTTTATTTGGATCAATAGGATTTTCAGAACAAACTTTTTCAAGAAGATCTTCAATCTGTTTGAACCTGGTAGTTTGAATAGAAATAATCCTTTCTTTATTAATCTCTTCATGAGTTATATTAGTACCTGGAATTTGTTTTTCTTTAGATCCTTTTTCTTGAGTTTCAAGAAAACCTGGTTTTCCTTTGCTATAGGCCTCTGTAACCTTTTTTATAATTACCATATCATTATTAAGATGAAAGGCAATTCTATCTATCCATTGTATGAATGGTCCATAGACTTGACAGAAGTTGTTACCAATTATGATATCAATTCCTGAATTTTGTTGGTAAATAGTGGGAACATTGAAATGTTCTCCTGAAAGTTCGAGATTAATATTTCTACAAACTTTATTAATTTTTATGGTTTCACCATTTGCAATAGTGGCACTAATTTCTTTGGGAGCGTTTTCCCAGAGTTCATCCGGAATGATGAATTTGCTTGCAAGACATAAAGATGCACCTGTGTCTACAAAACAATGTACTCTAAATTTTTTATATCCTTTAAAGTTAAGGAAGGCAGAAACATAAATAGAGTTTGGATTAGTAAGATTCATGATAAGGGAATCATCAATCCTCTGGAGGTTTACGCAAAAATGGTTAATCTCCTCCTCCCTGAAAAGCGAGGTATGTATGGGACTAGTCTGAGTCATCCGTTGTTGATTCGTATTCTTCAGTGTCTGATGAAGATTCTGTTTCAACATGATATATAAAAACATGTTGCGTACCATCATACTCTTCTTCAAGAGCTTCATAGCCTCCATTGTTAGCGGTTTGTAAAACCTTGACTTTGTCAGGGTATTTTTTTCTATTTGGACATTCGTTTGCGTAGTGTCCTTCTTCATTGCAGATCCAACACCTACATTTTTTCTTTCCTTGCGGACAAGAAGTAGTTTTCTTAGGTGTTTCTTTTGATGGTTTCTTGAAGTATTTTCCTGGTGAAAATTTTCTTCTTTTCTTTTTCCAAAAAGATTTGTATTTCTTTTTGTTTTTATACTTTTTCTTAGTATAATTTTTCTTTCCAATATCAAAGTTTTTGAAATCAGAGAAAATGCTACAACAATCTTTGCTTATAGTTTTAAGCTTTTGTTGTTTATATCTGTCTTGACAGATTCTATCAATTTCTTCTTTTGCAATTTTTGTTGCGTAAGAAAGACTGGTTTGCTGGATTTCTCCAGTAGCTTCTTTTTTCCATCTGTCTGTACAGGTTTCTCCAATAATTGGAATTTTCATGAGATAAGCAGATATCCATTGCGCATATTCACTTCTCTGTGGAATATCATACAAATATGATTCATACATACATGTGTATTTGTCGAGAAGACTAATATCATGTAACTGGAGTTTAGTCATTGAAACTCTTGCTATGTCAACCTTCTTATTTATGGTGAAGTCTTTATTAGAAATATAATCAAGACCTAAGAAAGTAGTGTATATGACATTTATGAGATTATCAAAAAGATCTGAGCCATGTAGTTCTTCATTCCAATTATTGTTTCTTAGGAATTTCTGCACGATTCCATCAGTTTTGTGTTCTAAAAGTAGTAGAACATTTTTTGCTTTTTCAAATTCATCTGGATTTGTTTGTAAGATTAGTGAAATCTCAGTAACCCATTTTTCTACAACTCTTTCTCTGAGTTTTAAATCTTGGATACAATCAATATTGAGTACATTGATCGTATTGGGTCCTTGGCCACTATTTGGAATTCCATTGTGGACAGGCATTTTGAACTCGTATTTCTTTTTATTGCCTCTTCTTGTGGCTGTATAAGAAGATTCTGCTTCATCATCTTCCATATCTGAATATTCGAACTTAACAGTTTTTGTATTTGTTTTAAAATTATCTTCTTGTTCTGATTCAGTATCGGGTTCATTTATTTTAGTCATTCTAAAATATTGATCAAAAAGTTTGGGTTCTTTTTGATACAATTCTTCACATTCTTCAGTTTCTAAAGATAAAAGCTGAATAAGCTTTTGGTCAGTTTTATCATAATCTTCATATTGAAGGTTAAAGAAATATTTCTCGAGACGTTCAGAGATTGTTTCTTTCATTTTTATTCTTTCTTGAAAATGTTAATTTTCTGGGAATCTTTTGAGCTTCCTAAGTCAGGGTTTCCAATACTAGGATTGGGGGGTGAGTATTTCTTAAGACCTGAATATTTTCCAGGCTTGGTTTTTTGTTCTATGATGTAGATATTCTTAATGTGCTCAAGTATGTCTTTATTACATGGGCAAGAGTCAATCTTTTCAGATAACTCTTTGGTAATGTCTGCAATAATTTTTGCAGATGCTACTTCCAACTGGGTAATGGTTACATATTTATTGAATGTTAAGTCCATGTTTATAATCAGCCCATCAATTTTTTCATTAAGGAGATTGATTGATCTATTGAGCTCGGGTATCGAGGTGGTTGATCTATTGAGCTCGGGTATCGAGGTCATCCTATTAGTTGTTTTAATTGATCATGTATATTAGTGATCTTAATGTTGGTTTCCTTAAGAGTGCCCTCAATATTTGCCTTCTTGGCGACTTCTTCAACAAATTGGTTGTTTTTTAAAGAGCTTTCTAAAAGAATTGAATATTTGTCAATAGACTGGGTTAACTTGATAGTTAATTTATTTTGTTTTTCAATAACTTCGAAGAATTTTTCAAAATCTTTTTTATCAAGATTGTTTTTAACCATAAAGGCTAAATCGTTTTTAAATTGGTTAAAAGGTATTTTATTTTTTGAAATATCTGTAGAAATATCTTTTGAAATACCAAGATAATGGCTTATTTTTGAAGTTTTTAAAAGACATCTTGCAATGATTTGGTTGAGATTATTGCAATGATTTACGATTGTTTGAACACCAGCTTTACCAGAAGTAGAGAAAACGTATTCTTTCTTTTCAGTATTATCGTCAAGAGTTTTAATTTTGACTGTTTTACCTTTTTTATAGAAATGAGGAAAATCAATTTTATTATTCATTTATAATGTCAGTGATTTGTTTGATATTCTGGCGTAGACTATCAATTTTTAAAGACATGTTTCTTATTAGGTTATTATCTTTTCTCTCCGAGCTTTCTCCTATGTGGAGTGAATCCATAGAAATTCTTGGTCTAAGAGTTTCTCCTAGAGCTTTTTTATTTCTAGCTATATTTAAAACCCAAGAGTTTTCTTGAGGATTTATGTCGCAGAATTGTTTATCTTTGACATGACCTATTTCTGAAAAGACATCATCAAGTTCGATGTACTCGTCTTTCTTATAGTCTATGCTATGGTGACTGTTGGTCAGGGCATATCCTATGAGATATGTTATGGTGAAAGGTTTATCACCTGGACTCATTAGGTCACTTCTTTCAAAGTGATGTATAAAAGATAAGGTTTTATCTATATTTGCAGATTTTAAATCCAGAGCAAACTTTGGATAGACTGAAAACATAAACTTTTGGTAAGCAAGGTTTCCCTTTGCAGCACCTAAGATGCAGTCCTGTCTGTCAGTAATTCTGTTGTCAATTAAGGCCATTTTTATGGGAGAATTTATTCCTGCTTGGAATTGGGATTTTAACAAAATTTTTACAGCTCCGATATGGACCATTCTAATTTTTGATCTAATCTCAACGGGAATACTTTTTAAGTTATTATGTAACGACCCAATTTTCACGACCAAAAATTTTGTTTTAAAACATTACTTTAGAAAATATTAATAACTAAAAACATTGTTGATCAAACCATAACACAACGTGAACCATGTCTAAAAGCCAAATCATACAACCAATCAAAATATCAGAGTACAAATCCCAGTGAAGCTCGTAAATGCGGAAACCAGAGAGTGTGTGTGTGACATGCTGCTACCGCGCCGGCTCCTTTCCCCTAGCTGAGGAGGTACCTGAAACCAAAACTGAAAACCGTAAGCACAAAGCTTAGTGAGTTCCCCCATCGTACAACATACCATACAAACACATAACATACATACTGCCAGGCCATTCTGGGGTGCCTGACTACCCGGTACGGCCATTCTGGGGTGCCGTCCTACCCGTGTCAAGCCATTCTGGGGTGTTGACTACCCGTGTCAAGCCATTCTGGGGTGCTGACTACCTATCGGTCCTAACAACCGATCCTCGGGGACTAGTCCCCTCTTACTACCTTTATCGCATATAACATAACAAGCCAGCATGCAAACATATCATCACGTACTGTCAGACATATCTGGGGTGTCTGACCTACCCTTCAGTCCTAACAACCGAACTCTACAACTATCACATATACATATCATGCCAGCATATAACATATCAGGTAGTAGACCCACCGCTACTGGAAGGTAACTCACCTAGATGATATCACAAAGACAATCATCTAACATACAACTCCTACCGGTGGGCCGACATTGTGGCCGTAGACCCACCGCTACTGGAAGGTAACTCACCTCGAAGTAGCTGCTGATCTGATCGGGAACTGACTGTCTACTGCTGCTGCTGCTGCTCCGGAAATCCTCCGGCTGCAATTCCCACAACGTACCCAATCAAACACTGCTAACTGTCCTTTGGGTAAAATGACCATTTTACCCCCGATCATGCCCTAAGTCACAGACAGAGTCAACTTTCAGTTGACCCGACTCGCCGAGTTGGCTTTCCAACTCGCCGAGTCCCTACCCAAACGATTGTCCTGGATCCCATTTCTACTCGTCGAGTTAGGCGACGACTCGACGAGTTCTCCTTCTAAACTGATATTCAAGTCCTTCATCCTACTCGCCGAGTTGTATGAACAACTCGTCGAGTTCATCTTCATCCGATGAACACTTATGCTAAGACTCGCCGAGTTGTATGAACAACTCGCCGAGTCTGTTCTTGGTCTAAGGAGATTGCCTTGAACTCACCGAGTCAGGGCATTGACTCGCCGAGTACCTCCAAAGATGAGTTCAGCTTCCGATTCACTGAGTCACACCCCATGACTCACTGCTCACTCAACACTACGAAAAGGGGGACAAACTCGGAGACTCGCGAACAGACTCGCCGAGTCACATGAACGACTCACCGAGTCGTTGCCATGCACCCACTAAATACACGGATTTGCTCGATTACAGTCCATGCCATTCACAGATCTGGACTTCTAGGACACGAATCACACGTAAAGTTTCCAACTTTACGTGTAGATATTCACCAATATGGATTTTAGGGCTCAAAATGCCTCAAAAGGGTAGATCTACGGTGGAGAAGCAACATGGGGCCGTAAAGCTAACAGATCTGAGCTCCTGGAGCTCAATCTTGCCTAGATCTAGAGGCCAATCGACTTATTGGAAACCCTCAAGCATGCACAATCTTGGAAATGGCTCAAAAAGGACTTTAATGGAGCTATAAGGGACAATAAGCTTAAAAACAGAGGGGAAACGAGCTATACCTTAGGGGAAACGTTGGAATGACACAGAGATGCTTGGCCCCCTTCTCCTCTTCTTGATTCCCTCTTCTTTTCCTTCAAAGAAACTTCAAGAACACCACAAAACACTTCAAACTCACAAGGAAGCAAGGCTAGAGAGAGATACAGGGCTCTGAGGGTGAATGGGGGCGAGGTTGGGGCGGATAAGTCGTTTAAATAGGGTGCAAACCCCTGAAACTTAGGGTTTCATCCAACACCTGTGACTCGCCGAGTCCAGGATATGGACTCGCCAAGTCGCCAACTTAAACGTGTCCCGAGTCCCGCATCCACTCGGTGAGTCGGACTTATGACTCGCCGAGTCCAAGGCTAAAAGAAGGGAAATACTCAAATAAGATTTACGTACCAGGAACCGAGTGCTACAAATCTCCCCCACTTATTTTAGACTTCGTCCTCGAAGTCTGCTGCTCGATCCCGAAATAGCTCGGGATAATGCTCCATCATCTCGTCCACCGGCTCCCAAGTCCATTCTGAACCCTTGCGGTGCTGCAATTGCACCTTCACTAATTCCACCCTCTTGTTCCTCAAATCCTTCGACTTCCTGTCGAGGATTGCGACTGGGCGCTCAATGTAATTTAGGCTGTCATCAACCTGAATATCCTCCAAAGGCACTACTGCTGAATCGTCCACTAAGCACTTCCGCAACTGGGAAACATGGAAAGTGCTATGGATCTGGCTGAGCTCGGCTGGCAGATCCAGTCTATACACCACCTTGCCCACCCGAGCTACGACCCTGAATGGTCCGATGAACCTTGGACCTAACTTGCCTCGCTTCCTGAATCGAATGACGCCCTTCCAAGGCGACACCTTCAAGAGGACCATATCCCCGACTTGGAATTCCAAGTCGGATCGATGCTTGTCGGCATAGCTTTTCTGCCAACTCTGAGCAGTCTGAAGCCTGCTCCGGACCTGCTGGATCCTCTCGGTAGTCTTGAGCACCACCTCGGTGCTCCCCATGACTCTCTGGCCAACCTCACCCCAACATATCGGGGTTCTGCACCTCCGACCGTACAACATCTCAAATAGGGAACGGTCAATACTCGCGTGGTAGCTGTTGTTGTAGGAGAACTCGGCCAGGGGAAGATATGTATCCCAGCTACCACCGAAGTCTAGCACGCACGCCCACAACATATCCTCCAGAGTCTGGATGGTCCGCTCGCTCTGACCATCCGTCTACGGGTGGAAAGCGGTGCTAAAATGAAAACGAGTGCCCAACTCGTCATGAAATTTCTTCCAAAACCTGGAAGTAAAACGCACATCCCTATCCGAGATAACTGAAACTAGCACCCCGTGCCGCGCCACAATCTCCCTGATATAGATGTCAGCCAATTTCTCGGCCGATATGCTCTCTTGAATCGGGATAAAGTGAGCACTCTTGGTTAATCGATCCACGATGACCCAAATCGAATCCACTCCACGCGCGGTCCTGGGAAGTTTCATGATAAAGTCCATCATGATATCCTCCCATTTCCACAGTGGAATATCCAACGGCTGCATCTTGCCATGCGGCCTCTGATGTTCGGCCTTGACCTTTCTGCAGGTCAAGCAGCGCTCAACGTACCATGCCACATCCCGCTTCATGCAGGGCCACCAATAATCTAGACGAAGATCCCTATACATCTTCGTCGCCCCAGGATGAATAGAGAATCGGGACTTGTGCGCCTCCTCCATCAAAATCTGGCGCACGCCTCCGTGATACGGTACCCACACCCTACGGTGTAGTGTCAAAAGTCCTCGGCTATCATAATCAAAGGAGGAAACCTGACCCACAACACGCTCACTCTTCCGATGTTCCTCCTTGATAGCCTCCTGTTGGGCCCCTCGAATCTGCTCCAATAGGGGAGTCACCACGGTCATCCTCATGCAAACGTCCCTGATCGGCGCCGCCTTGCGGCTAAGCGCATCGGCCACCACATTGGCCTTCCCCGGGTGGTAGAGGATCTCGCAATCATAATCCTTTACCACGTCCAACCACCGACGCTGCCTCATATTCAGATTCGGCTGATCCATGAGGTACCTTAAACTCTTGTGGTCCGTGTAGATGGTACACCGAACCCCGTAGAGGTAATTCCGCCAAATCTTGAGGACAAAAACCACCGCCCCCAACTCCAAATCATGCATCGGGTAGTTCGCCTCGTGAGGCTTGAGCTGCCTCGAAGCGTAGGCAATGACATGCCCCCTCTGCATTATTACGCGCCCAACCCAGAAATGGACGCGTCGCAGTATACCATAAAATCCTCCACGCCCTCTGGCAGGGCTAAGATCGGCGCCTCGCACAGTCTCTGTCTCAGCGTCTCAAACGCAGCCTGCTGCTCAGGTCCCCACCTGAAATCTGACTAAGCTCCTCCGGGAGGGCCAGTCTATATGCACCTTGCCAACCCTAGAAATAACCCTAAAGGGTCCAATGTATCAGGGACCCAAATTCCCCCTCTTCCTGAAATGAATCACACCCTTCCAAGGTGAGACCTTCAGTAGTACCATGTCACCAACCTGAAACTCCAACTCACATCGGTGTCGATCGGCGTAACTCTTCTGCCGACTCTGAGCGGTCTACAACCGATGTCTGATCTGTTGAATCTTCTTGGTAGTCTATAGAACTACTTCGGTCCGGCCCATCATCATGTGACCGACCTCACCCCAACAGATCGGGGTACGACATCTCCGTCCATACAACAGCTCAAATGGTGGAGCATCAATACTAGAATGAAAGTTGTTGTTGTAGGAGTGTAACATCCCGAAATATCAAGAGTAAAGTTGAAGGGCTAAAAGAGTAAATTGGAAAGGGCAACTCGGCAAGTCCACGAGTGGACTCAGCGAGTAGGGTCGCGATTTTGGTCGCGTGTTAAGTGGCCGACTCGGCGAGTAGGCACTGAGTGAAGAAAACCCTAATTTCGGAGGATGAGCCCTATATAAAGGACATTATACCCTCTCCCCAGCCTCCTTACCTTCCCTTAAGTCCAGAAAACCCTAGAAACGCGACTGTGAAGGATTGGAGTGCAATTGAACCTTGGAAAAGAGATTTGGAGGAATATTTTGGAGATTTAGGAGGCTTGGAGCAAGGGGCTTTACTTAGATTCGGATTTCATTGCTGTTGGGGCTTCCTTTTGAGGTATAATCTCGTTCTTGGGCTGTTATTCTTCTAGATTCATGATTCTTGGAATGTATGGGAGGTTTAGCTTGTGTTATCTTGAGTTTGAAGAGTAGATCTGAGGTTGCTACCTCAGATCTGGAATGGAGGAGGTCTAAAGTGCATTAAAGTCTCTGTTCTTGAGTGATTAGTGAAGCCATCATGTCCCAAACCCTAGCCCTAAAGTGTAAAATGCCTAGATCTCTTTGGATTCACGTAAAGTTTGCCACTTTACGTGATGGATGGGTTGTATGAGGCTAGATCTATGTTTTGGATCAATTGCATGGCCTGGAAGGTTCTGTTTGGAATGAGATCTAGAGGCACTCGGCGAGTCACAAAGGTGTACTCGGTGAGTTGCTTGAAGACGGTCTGGAACTCGGCGAGTTAAAAGAACAACTCGGCGAGTAGGTTGAAGATAGCCTTGGACTCGACGAGTCTGTTCTTGGACTCGACGAGTCTGGTCGTGTGAGGTCCAAGTTTCTTCTGGTTGAGCTGTGACTCAGTGAGTCAAGGGATGACTCGGTGAGTCGAGTGAGAAGGACTCAGAGTTGCTGGACTCGGCGAGTCTTGGGGTGACTCGGCGAGTAGAGCTGGTCAGAGGTTGGCTTTGACTTTGACTTCGACCATGGGTTGACCAGTTATTTTCCAGGGGCATTTTGATAATTGTTGAATATTGTTTTGAGTTCAGTGTCTTGGTATTGGCCAGTGTTAGAGATCGTATCAGTGGTTGGAGTAGCTTGGGTTTATCTGTTCAGTCGGCAATTTCAAGGTGAGTTATCCTCACTATATCAATAGGGTCTAAGGCACCAAGGCCGGCCCTTTATCGGATTGAGATCCGGGTATTTGTTGTTATGATATTGCTTTGATATGTTGCATCCTGGTAGCTAGGATGGTATATGCTAGTGGACGGTTAGGTCGGTATCCTGGTTAGGATGATGATATGTTATGTGATCGGTTTGATTGGTTTGTTGACTGTGAATTGTTATATGATTGTATGTTTATGTGCACATGGTTGTTTGGACTGGAGTTGGGTTGAGGCGGGTCCTGCTTTGTGCTATAGGCCAAGATACCCAGGGTGGACCGGTTGTCCTGAAGGCCCAGCGAGCGGTCCGGATAGGCTGTAGGCCCCAAGAGGGCGGACCAGACGTGCCGAGGCTCGGAGAGTGGACCAGTCATACTGTAGACTCAAAGAGTGGACCAGGTGGATTGAAGGCCTGGTGCGGGCGGACCAATCACACTGCAGACTCGATGTATATGGCTAGACTCGTAGGGTGGACCATGTGGACTGTTGGCCGATGCGGCGGACCAGTCACACAGTAGATCCGAAGTGCATGGCTGTTCCGTGATCGGTTATGTTATGGCATGTTATACGTGTATGGTATATGTGGTTGGTATTTTGGGGATATGGTGGTTGTCGAGGCTAACACAAATAATAACCCTAAATATTACACACTAAAATAGTGTATAGTGGTAAAGGGATCGAATCCACGGAGATTGGTTCAATTTATAACTCTATGAAAAATCTCTTTGTAAAAATACTTGTAAAATGATAATAAAAATAAAATGGGGGGTTTTGGTGTTTTGAAATACTTGAAACAAACTAGAATTAACTATGATTTAAATAGACAAATGCAACAAAAATAAGAGTTTGATGTAAAATCAATAAGGGAGAGATGGTTGACTTAAAGTTTCCTCACTTTGACTTTTGATGAACATATCATTAGAATCCAATGGTGCAATACTTTGATTTAAATCCTTAATTTGGCTATAGTAATCCAAGGAGCTTGAGATTACCTAGACTTTTCTTAATTGTTGAAATGGCTAGAGAAGCTCATAACAATTTCCTTAGTCAAAGTCACTAATTCCAAATAGCATGTAATTAGTGAAAGTCAACTAGCATTAAGAACCAAAAAGTCACCAAATCCAAGAGGGGTCAAATGCTTTCACCACCATGTTGGAGGAAATGTTTTTATGATTGTGTGAAGCAAAAACAACACAAAAATCTTTTGTTTCTTGCTAATTTGAGGATCCTTTACTTAATCAAGAAATTAGCCAACTAATCACCACAAACACATTTAAACTCATGAACTAAAACATACAAGTAGTGATAAGATGTTAAAACACAAAACATTCCCATAAAGATTTAAGAACATGTTCATGGATTCTTCAACATTCAACAAAAGTTCAAAGGATTAACCAAAAGTCAACCAAGATTAGTTTAGCCAAGCATGGCTAAACCCAAAGAAACAAAGTTAGAGAAAATTGTACCAAACATTAAGCAAGAATCAAGAGGTAAAAATATGATGTTCTTCAAGTGTTCTTGGCCTTCAAAAGTCTTCAAAACTCCAGAGAGAATCTCCAAAAATCGGATGTCCAAGAGTCTCCAAAAGATGGGCACCAACCTTCCTCAAATAGCTCAAAAGAAGAATTTCTGAAGCTGCCCCTGCAGGAGGTTGCGCGACCCGCATGCTGTTGCGCGGGTGGGTTGCGCGGGTGGTCCCTGAATGTAGCATCTTTGAGGTTTTGGGCCTCCATAGCTTAGCCCACTTGGCCCAGTGCGAGCCCAATCAACTCCTAGCCCATTTTTCTTCAAGTTTTCTTCAATTTAAGCCCAATTTGGCTTCTCCAAATGATTCATAGCTCGTAAACTCGCCCGATTAATAATCTATGCATGCTTGAATACACTCCCGCATCTTGCAAATTTAAATGTTTATTTCTCTCCAAGCCTTCAAATAATCATCAAGCTCGCTCCATGCATCATCTCCACCACCCATCAAGCCTAAGATCCTTGTTTTCCACCAATTCCCATCGCTTTCCATACGTCCCGAACATTCCCGCTCCACTAGTCTCCATGAAATCTGCAATAAAGCTCACGAAACTAGAAAGTGCCCGAAATAGTCATAAAATAACAAAAAGGAAAATATGCATAAAAATTAACTAGATTATGGATGAAATATGCTAAAATAAACTATAAAAAGAAGTAAACAAAGCTAACTATCAGGATATCTCGCTAAGCTTTCGGGCTTACAGTTGTAGTGTTATGTTTTTCAGGTTCTTCGGGAGACCATGGCAAGGCGAAGGCGTGATCGTACCGCTCCTCATGTTTATGTTGTGACGTGATTCTGGGAATAATCTAAATAAATTGTATTGAAAACCTTTTTGTAATAATTTAATGAAATCGAGTTGTTTTTGAAAAGTTTAAATTGGTTGGAATTTTTCGGTCATTACAAGTTGGTATCAAAGCCTTGGTTTGAGTGAATTGGAGGAAGAATTGTGTGACTCCAGTCTCAAATCGAGGAAGGTTTTTAAAAGAGAATTTAAAATGGTTTTCAAAATGAGTAAAAGGAGGACGCGGAGGTACGATCAGCCGGAGCCAGTAACCCCAAAATACCATACATGATATTTGTTTTGAGCATTGTTAGAACAGCATGCTAGTGCTAGGCTAGGGATCTTCAGGATTTCATGATAATGTTGCCTGATTTATGATGCCTGTTAGCCTAGGGTTTCCTTGTGGGAGATTTCCAGTGTTCCTCTGGTGTGAGGATTGAGCGCTTGTTATGTATGTTTTCACTAGGGTGTTGTGGTAGTACTTCATACAAATATGGGTAGGTGTGGAAGGTAGTATGGGCCCGTACTACTGAAAGCACAAGACCCATACGCGTATCAGGGAAACCATGACCTCTAGGGTTGGGTTGAGAGTTGGTTCCCGGGTTGGTGGGAAGTGTCTGAGATTTTATGGTGTTTTTCAGTATGGAGATTTCAAGGCATGCTGGGAGTGGATCCGGGTCAGGATCGGGAGCAGGAGAGGGAGTTCCGGACGGGTCAGGACCGCCCGAGGTTATTGGTCAGATGAGCACGTGCGAGTTGGATGCGAGGATTCGTGAGATCCTGCATGATGAGGTTGCTGCGATGTTCCGGGCTGAGTTGCCGGAACTGTTTGGGTCGATCAAGACCGCCATGGTTGAGTATTTTGATGAGCGTTATGCAGCTCTCATAGAGACGGCTGCCGCGGCGGCTACATCGGTTGTAGCAGCGGCAGGGGGAGGAGTTGGTCGGGGTTTTCAGTATCGGGACTTCGATAATACGAAGCCTCCCACCTTTGATGGAGTTCAGGACCCGATTGTTGCTATGAGATGGTTATCGGACGTGGAGGGGTGTTTCTTCACGTGTTCATGCCCTGCTGATCAAAGGGTGAGGTGTGCTCTGAACCTGTTGAGGCTCGGGGCAAAGGATTGGTGGAGATTGACCACGGGGTTATATTCGGATGCGCAGAGGGCCGCGGTTTCATGGGATCAGTTCAGAGAGATGTTCAGCACTCGTCATGTTCTGCGGGTTGAGAGGGAGAGATTGGCTCAGGAATTCCTTGAGCTGAAGCAGGATTCGGAGTCGGTGACAGAGATCACCAGGATGTTCACTGAGAGGGCGATGTTCTCCCCTGAGTTTGCTTCGGAGCAGGCTCAGATGTCTCGATATTTGAGCATGCTCAAGAGGGATATCAGACAGTTTGTGTCTACGCAGAGGTGCAAGGCTTTGTTGGAGTTGCAGGAGGCGGCCAGGCGGCGTGAGTTAGAGATTGAGTTGCAGTTGCGTGAGCTAAGGCAGGCTCCGGTGCAGTCGCAGGAGGCCGCCAGGCGGCGTGAGTTAGAGATTGAGTTGCAGTTGCGTGAGCTGAGGCAGGCTCCGGTGCAGTCACAGTCGGCGCCGAAACGGTCCAAGACCGTTGATTCTAGGGTGGGAGATCTGAGCAGCCACACTTGTGGGAAGTGTGGGAGGGGTCACACTGGAGTTTGTAGGTCCGGTGGTGCATGCCGCAAGTGCAGAAAGGAGGGGCACTATGCGAGGGATTGATAGCAGTCAGTGCCGGTTCGGGATTTGAGGATTTGTTATCATTGTCATCAGGTTGGACATTTGAGGGTCAACTGTCCACAGCTCGCTGCAGGACCGGTGCAGGCTCCAGCACCGGCCACTTTGAGGATCACGGGTGGAGGTCAGGGTGGAGCGGAGCCCCCAAGGGCTCATGGTCGTGCTTTTCAGCTTACAACAGAGGAGGTCGGAGCAGTGCCGGATGCAGTCGTGGGTATGTTTCTTTCTTGATGTCTTGATTATCTTGTGATCATTGTGGAGTATTGTTTATCTGCTAGTTTCATTTCGTGGTTTTCGGTGTGCTATTCGTTGTTCTTTGAGGGTTATGGTTTGGTTATGGGTTATTGTTTGGGAATTTCGTTGGTTATCATTCAAGAGGGTTATTAGTGGAAATCTTGTGTCTGGTTTGAAGGATGGGTAGCATCTGCTTTCTGAGGAGTGGTTAGCTGCAGTTGAGTTTCTTTCGAGCGGGATGATCAGTGTAGAAATGTGATTTTGATGAAAGTTGCTAGTGATAGTGGGAATCAGTCTGCGTGTAAGTGTTGGTTTTGTGCAGGGTTGTTTTGGGAGGTCGGGATAGCGACCGGTGGTTGATAGTCAGTGCCCTAAGTGGGGGAGAATTGGAAAATTCTCCGGAAGATCGATGAGTATGTGAGATTGTTTAGCTATCTGGGATTCAGCAATATTCTGTCAGCCAAGGGAGTAGGCCGGTATGAGTAAGTGGCAGGCATGCGGGGCGAGATACAAACCTAGGGCATTTGATGGTGGAGGGCCTAGGATCATGCCGGGAATGAGTATGTATGATGGAGGTAGAGTTCGGAACCTCTAGAGGGCTAGAACAATATGCATGGGAGGATTTCCCAGAGAGATAACTCGGAATGATGAATGTTAGTTGAGCAGTCCGAATAGACTGAAGGCCGGTAGGCGTACCAGTCAGGCCGAAGGCTCGAAGAACGGTCCAGCCAGATTGAAGGCAATGGAGGGCGGTCCATATTGGCTGAAGGTTCTGAGAGTGGTCCAGCTTGAGTGAAGGCCTGGTAAGGCAGTCCAGTCATGCTGAAGACTCTGCAGGTATTGTTAGACCGGTTCAAAGAAATGGATTGAGTATGTTGCGATGTGTTAGCATTAGAAGGTCTGGCCCCGGGTATTGATCTTCATTAGTGGAGATAGTGCATGGAATCAAGGGTCCTTGCGAGCAGATTCAGAGCATGGGTGCTGCATGGATAGCGGTTATGCTATAAAGGAGTGGTGTAGCGTTGGGCGAACACCGTGGCACTTGTCGTAGTGACAAGGCGGCAAAGTGGATTTCCTTGGTAAAGGAAAGAGAGAGGAATGTAACTCCGAGAGGGAGTGTAAATTCACAGAAGTGAAAGCAGCAGTGCAGAGTTATGATTGGAGTGGCCCAATTGCGGTCATTGAGCAGCGTGATTGCGGCAGTGGTATGGGATCACATCCGGTTTGGGATGTCGGCTGAGGTCGCGGAAGGAATTCTGCTTGTGTAGAGCCAAGAGGCTCGGAAGGGATGCAGGGAGGGAGTCTTGGGCTCCCGGTGTGATTCTGATCAGGGAATTGTGTATGTAGTGGTGGTTCATCCTGAGGGATGTTTGGAGATGTCGTCAGTGTAACGGGTTTTCCCAACCCGAGAGTGCTAAGGCTAGTTCAGCATGTGCATGCGATGGCAAGAGGAGAACTCTTGGGAGTTGCTCTGAGGCTGAAGAATGTGTCATTCTGTCAGCAGGGTGTGGATAAAGTTAGACTCGGATCAGGAATTCGGTGGTTCAGGGTTATATCTAACTCGTAAGAGTCAAGTGATTGTGGTGATTAGGATCGAGAAAAGTGCCATGGAGTGGTACTCGGTTGTTAAGTTTGGAGCCTGATGGGTGTGGTTATCAGAGGGTAAATCCGGTGGCCAGTTTGAGACGGTGGTCTCAAAGTGAGTTTCGGGTTTCTATGGTTGTGCTTCGAGGAACCTGGTTTGGTTAATGCCAGGTGGTGCGGGAGTATTTCTGGAGTTGAGTCGTCGCGGGCTTCGAGGACGAAGCCTAATTTAAGTGGGGAGAATTGTAACATCCCGGAATATCAAGAGTAAAGTTGAAGGGCTAAAAGAGTAAATTGGAAAGGGCAACTCGGCGAGTCCACGAGTGGACTCGGCGAGTAGGGTCGCAATTTTGGTCGCGTGTTAAGTGGCTGACTCGGGCGAGTCGGCGGCTGGACTCGGCGAGTAGGTGCTGAGTGAAGAAAACCCTAATTTCGGAGGATGAGCCCTATATAAAGGACATTATACCCTCTCCCCAGCCTCCTTACCTTCCCTTAAGTCCAGAAAACCCTAGAAACGCGATTGTGAAGGATTAGAGTGCAATTGAACCTTGGAAAAGAGATTTGGAGGAAGATTTTGGAGAGTTAGGAGGCTTGGAGCAAGGGACTTTGCTTAGATTCGGATTTCATTGTTGTTGGGGCTTCCTTTTGAGGTATAATCTCGTTCTTGGGCTGTTATTCTTCTAGATTCACGATTCTTGGAATGTATGGGAGGTTTAGCTTGTGGTATCTTGAGTTTGAAGAGTAGATATGAGGTTTCTACCTCAGATCTGGAGTGGAGGAGGTCTAAAGTGCATTAAAGTCCATGTTCTTGAGTGATTAGTGAAGCCATCATGTCCCAAACCCTAGCCCTAAAGTGTAAAATGCCTAGATCTCTTTGGATTCACGTAAAGTTTGCCACTTTACGTGATGGATGGGTTGTAGGAGGCTAGATCTACGTTTTGGATCAATTGCATGGCCTGGAAGGTTCTGTTTGGAATGAGATCTAAAGGCACTCGGCGAGTCACAAAGGTGTACTCGGCGAGTTGCTTGAAGACGGTCTGGAACTCGGTGAGTTGGAAGAACAACTCGGCGAGTAGGTTGAAGATAGCCTTGGACTCGGCGAGTCTGTTCTTGGACTCGACGAGTCTGGTCGTGAGGTCCAAGTTTCTTCTGGTTGAGCTGTGACTCGGTGAGTCAAGGGATGGCTCGGTGAGTCGAGTGAGAAGGACTCAGATTTGCTGGAATCGTCGAGTCTTGGGGTGACTCGACGAGTCTTGGGGTGAATCGGCGAGTTAAGTCGCGGATGGGGGAAGTTTTGTGTATGTGAAATCGGCGAGTCATTGGGTTGACTCAGCGAGTAGAGCCGGTTAGAGGTTGGCTTTGACTTTGACTTCGACCATGGGTTGACCAGTTATTTTCCAGGGGCATTTTGATAATTGTTGAATATTGTTTTGAGTTCAGTGTCTTGGTATTGGCCAGTGTTGGAGATCGTATCAGTGGTTGGAGTAGCTTGGGTTTATCTGTTCAGTCGGCAATTTCGAGGTGACTTATCCTCACTATATCAATAGGGTCTAAGGCACCAAGGCCGACCCTTTATCGGATTGAGATCCGGGTATTTGTTGTTATGATATTGCTTTGATATGTTGCATCCTGGTAGCTAGGATGGTATATGCTAGTGACCGGTTAGGTCGGTATCCTGGTTAGGATGATGATATGTTATGTGATCGGTTTGATTGGTTTGTTGACTATGAATTGTTATATGATTGTATGTTTATGTGCACATGGTTGCTTGGACTGGAGTTCGGTTGAGGCGGGTCCTGCTTTGTGCTGTAGGCAAAGATACCCAGGGCAGACCGGTTGTCCCGAAGGCCCAGCGAGCGGTCCGGATAGACTGTAGGCCCCAAGAGGGCGGACCAGACGTGCCAAGGCTCGGAGAGTGGACCAGGCCGACTGAAGGGCCGGTGCGGGCGGACCAGTCATACTGTAGACTCAGAGAGTGGACCAGGTGGATTGAAGGCCCGGTGCGGGCGGACCAATCACACTGCAGACTCGATGTATATGGCTAGACTCGTAGGGTGTACCAGGTGGACTGTTGGCCGGTGCGGCGGACCAGTCACACAGTAGACCTGAAGTGCATGGTTGTTCTGTGATCGGTTATGTTATGGCATGTTATGCGTGTATGGTATATGTGGTTGGTATTTTGGGGATATCTCGCTAAGCTTTCGGGCTTACAGTTGTAGTTTTATGTTTTTCAGGTTCTTCAGGAGACCGTGGCAAGGCGAAGGCGTGATCGTACTGCTCCTCATGTTTATGTTGTGACGTGATTCTGGGAATACTCTAAATAAATTGTATTGAAAACATTTTTGTAATAATTTAATGAAATCGGGTTGTTTTTGAAAAGTTTAAATTGGTTGGATATTTTCGGTCGTTACAAGGAGAACTCTGCAAGCGGTAGGTAGGAGTCCCAGCTCCCACCAAAGTCAACAACTTTTTCTTATCTTATGGAAACAAACCCCAAATCCTGGAGTAGATCATTCTTTCGAGAGGGAAGGATATGTGATGTAGTGGAGAATTGATTATTTGAGAGCTTCAACAATGTCATCATGGATGCACCACGTCGTGGTTATCGAGAATCAGAATTTTCTTAAAACATGAAGTTGTCTGAAATTGTGTCTAGTTTTCAGATCATTTTGAATCACGTCAATCGAAGTTATGAGTCATGAGATATAGCCAAAATACTAACAAGGGGTCAAGCTTTTCAAAAACATCCTTCTTGTGTCTTCTTCTTGCCTAAGCTCTTCATTCATGCTTCCAGGTTCCATATTGCTTCTAAGAATGTCTTTTACGCTTCATAACAGATATTAAACATAATAAATACCATTTGTTCTATAATAAGCATAAATATAGCGAATAATATTAAGATATGATGTAAAATATATATGTAGATATGCACATATCAAAATACCCCACACTTATATTTTGCTTGCCCTCGAGCAAAACTAATTTTTTAAGTCTAACTTTCATCACCAATAACACATAAGACAATCCATTTCGAACTCAACCATTATACCAAGTCCTCAATGCGCATATTTGAGTCTAAGGTTCCTACAAACTTCCCCAATCCTAGCTACTCACAATCCTTATGAACCTTCACCCCTTAGCTTATATGACACTCATTTCTGTAACCCTCCGAATCAATCATCAGAAATATGTTTTAACCTCAAGGTATTTTTGGTTAAGCTACCCAAGTATACATAATCTAGAAAAATTACTACTTTTGATACCACAATGGAGCTCTTGGAATTCTTCACTTCTGAAACATCCCAAAACACGGTCGAAAATTTTCGTTTTGAAAATTATTATAAAACCATAATTCACCCAATATCATAAAAAAATAAACCATACATCAAGTATCTCAAAACGTCGTATCAAATACTGTGACAAAACATATGGTAAAATATCAGACTCTCAAAACAACCCTAGGCTGAATGTTGTGGTGTGTGTCATGCGATCACCTCGAGCCCTTCCCTTTGCTACCGAAGGTATCTGAAAACAAAATTGAACTTGTAAGCACGAAGCTTAGTGAGTCTCCCCAAGCTACCACATATCATACAAATATCATACAACTAGGAGACACGGGCCCCGCCCACTCTCATGGAGATTCAGGCCCCGCCCACACACCGCTGTCTAGGAGATTCGGGCCCCTACCACAATCCACTACTAACATGCATACAAGTATCACACAGACAACAAGTATATCTACCAAGTAATTCGCCTATCTATGATCAAGTAATACTAACAGAATCGGGCCCCGCCCACCCTAGACTGCTATGAGATTCGGGCCCTGTCCACACTCAACTACTAACATATCATATAGACGAGCCGACCTTGGTGCCTTCGACCCGTCCCTGATGAAAGGAAACTCACCTCGTATGACTGACTGTTGAAAATCTAGGTGACGAATCCTTGTCTGCTGCTCCGGCAACTCTCCGACTATAAATTCAATAATGACACTTAGTCAAAAACTGATAACTGTTCTTAGGGTAAAATGACCATTTTACCCCTGGTCAAAGTCAACATCCAGGTCAAGGTCAACTTTCCAAGTTAACCAAACTCGTCGAGTCAGCCTTGTGACTCGCTGAGTCCTAGAACTCAAAACCTAGGAATCGCGACTCGGCTCGCCGAGTCACCCCATGACTCGTCGAGTTCCCAAGCTTCTTGCCATCGCAATTGGTTGAACTGACTCATCGAGTCCTCCTCAGACTCGCCGAGCCCCGACGTAATTAGAAAAGGGACAAGATCATCCAAATCGCCGAGTTCCTTAATCAACTCGTCGAGTCCTATGAACATCATCGAGGTTTCTTCATCGAACTCACCAAGTTCCCTTATGAACTCGTTAAGTCCCTTGCAGATCTAAACTATACCACTGGTTTCTCCCTTCTACGGTTCCAAAATACAGATCAAGATCGTTTCCACGGTCTATTTCTATAAATTTGGATACTTGATTGCTTTATACACCTCAAATGAACCCAAACTCAAGTTATAGCAACCTACTTCTATGAACATGATCATGGCTTGGAAAAAAACGGGTTCAAGACCCCATTTATGACTCTAGAGACTAAATATCATAGGAAAGAGGGATTGCTTAGCATACAACCCATGAAAAGCAACTTATCCTGCTCAAAAGGGTCAAAAAGACCCATAAATCAACACTAAGGGAGATCTAAGCTATGGGTTATCATGCTAAGAGCTTTTTACCTTAGAAGGCTGGCAAAGATGAATGTAATCCTGGATCTAGATCTTCTACCACAAGCTTGATAGCTCCAAAGTCTTCCAAGTCTCTTCCATAACACAAAAACACACTCAAATTCTCAATAATCTCTCAAAGGTGAAGCTCTCAACGGATTAGGGTTTCTGGAGGACAGGTAGGCTGGTAATGGAGGCCCAAAGGGGGATTAAGTGGCTTAAATAGGGTGCAAAACCCCGAAAATAGGGTTTCCTCCTGGCAGACCTACTCGTCGAGTCCTTGCTTGGACTCGCCGAGTAGACCCTTTAAACCCCGTGTCCTCACTAGCATCTACTCGACGAGTTAAGGCTACCAACTCGTCGAGTAGCTCAAAATAAATACTTTCAGAATTTAATTGCGTACCAGGAATGGGGCGTTACAACTTCTTTGAATAATTGATCTTTGATTTCTTCAAGTTCACCACTTTTTTGTCGATTTTTGGTATCTTCAACTTTTTGATTCTTCAGAATTTTGATTTTTTGATCTTCATAATTGATAGCTCCAAAATTCTTCAACTTTTATGTAATCTCTCTCTCTCTCTCTCTCTCTCTCTCTCTCTCTTTTAATTTCTCACTTTTTTCGCTCAAATTCTACATGCTTAAGCAAGGGAGCTTAACTTCAACCTTTATTGGTTAGAGATATTAGTCTAAGTGTAATGACTATATAAACTCTCCTGGATAGATTTCAGGTACAGGCTGCAAAACATATTATGAAGTATAAACTACCAGATTACCTTTCATATCTCATGGCTTTTCACTAGGAATGAGAAGCCACAAATATACTATAACATATGTTGGCTCAATTAAACATTCGAGCTCTCATTGGATCATCCCACGCAACACTAGCAACTTACTTAAAATTTTCTAGCAATTTACTTTTTCGAGCCCCTACCCTACACCTAAATGATGCAATGTCCCCATTGCATACTAAACAAATTAAAATGGAAGAATTGGAACAGACTCCCCTTGGGTAGTAGTGGCAAGATCGAACTCTAAGACTTGTGTGGAAAGTGTAGACTTCTCATATAATTGTTGGAAATAGCACTTATGGACCTTATTCTTGTGAATGCAAATATTCCAGACCGAGTGAAATCAAAGAACCATTCTTGAAAAATGTGTTAAACCGTTGCCACGACGTGGGAAAGCAACACAACGTCGTTTCAAGCGAATAGTCATCAAGGTCAAGCAAAATAATGTCGCTACGACGTGCTTTAAGGATGCCACATTGTGGTGTAGTAAGATTCAGTCACGGCTAAATTTTTTTCCACGACATGTTGATGATGTCCATGTCGTGGTGTTTTCTCAGAGAATCTTCTAAGATTGAAGCATGTGGACATAGACTCTTTGTAATGTGTAAGACCATTCCCACTATTCTTTTTAGTAAATATGCTTCAAAAGGATTTTCTCTTCATTATGTGGGAACCCCACACTTATTCAAAAACTTTTTCTTCAGTTGTGATCTTCAAAAATTGCACAGCTTCTTCAAATTCAGCTCCTTCACCGCTTCACTTTCATTCAACACTACAAAATAAGATCAAGAACTAGAGAAAAACATCATAATTCGGTCATGGTAAAATAAAACTAACACGAAAAATAAAACTAAAACTAAATCAAATAAGAAGAAAATCCAAACTCTAAAAACATCGGGTTGCCTCCCGATAAACGCTTCTTTTTGTTGGAGTCATGAGTCAGACTCCATGCTACCTCATGTTGAATCGTTTGTAGTTTCAATCACCAATAGCACCTTCTGTTCCCTCCAACTTTTCTTGTAAGCTTGCATTCTCCTAAGATAAGCCTTTTTAGAATTCTCTTTTTAAACTTCGCATCACCCTCCTCAAGCTTTCTTTTCACTCCCTTATTTTTCACAATAAGCTCATGTTTCTTCTCTTCTTTTTCTTTACTTTTTAGTTCCTCAGTAGCAACCTTCCCATTGACAACGATTGGTGGTTCCAAGACTTGGGTATCTTCTTCCTCACCACTTGACACAAAATCTTCGTAACTTTCCTTTCTAACTAAAGAACTTGGATTTTGTAAGCAAAGGCTTTGAAAACCATTAAAATCGATGCTCTAGGCTGTGTACGCTTAACTTCTTTAATGGCTTGAATCTCCTCTTCCATTAATTTCACCAATTCCTCAAGCTCATTTTCTTCTTCAATGTTGAACACTTCATCTTGAGCATGATTATTCTTGAATCCATTCGCCACTCCAAAGGTCATTTCTTTATCTCCAACTTGCAATGTAAGTTTAGACTCGCATATATCCACCAAAGCTCATGTAGTATTGAGTAAAGGCCGTCCAATGATTATTGGGACATTTTTATCTTCTTTCATATCCAATACGACAAAGTCTATCGGAAAAACAAATTTCCCAATTTTTACCAATATGTGCTCAACTATATCTCGAGGATGAGTAACTAAACGATTAGCCATGTGAATCGTCATTCTATTAGCCTTCAAATATAGAAGAGTCGGCTTCTGATAGAACGAATAAGGCATTAAATTTATGCTTGCTCTAGAATCGGCTAAAGCACAAGTCTTCATATTATTTCCAAATTCACATGGAAGTGTAAGGCGTCCAGGATCTCCCATCTTCCTTGGTAACCCTTCCATAATAACCTTAGAGCTTTGCTCACTAAGAACCACCTTGGAGGTCTTCTCTAGTTATTGACGAGTGTCAATTAAATCTTGAAGAAACTTCGCATATTCAGGTACTTGTGCTAAAGACTCAATAAAAGGAGCATTGATAGGAACACCCTTAACTTGTTTCATAAACTTTATATGTTCTTGCTCCAATGGGTGAACTCTGGCTCGAGAAGGAAATGGTAAAGGAGGTTGAAAAACTTGAACACATGTATAATTTTTCGATTCAGCTCGACACCACGTCTTGGAGACACGTTGTGGAGATTAAATCTCCACGTCGTGATGTCGGTGATTCAACCGTAATTTTTTCTTCGACTTTCGACAGCTTTGATTGTGATTCAGGTTGCTTTGTCTCTTCTTCCAAGGCTTCTAAGAACTCAAAATTTGTGTCATCTTTAGTGTCCATGGCCATGACATGTGGTTGTGGCTTTTTATCGGGAATTTGTGGAGATAGTCTTTCATTAACCAAAGTAGTTAATTGACCAAGTTGAGCTTCAATGTTTTGGATCGATGCTTGATGATTTCTAAGTAGATCTTGTTGATCTCTCATTAAAACTTGCTGGTCTCTTATCATCACATCACTCTCATCATGTCATTTTTCCGAAGCCTCCATGAATCTAGCTAACATGGACTCAAGGTCAACTTTCCTTTCAGGTTGTGGTTGCCCTTTTTGGTAACAGCCTCGGCCGGTTTGCCTATATTTTTCTTCTTTTTGCTTTTTGTATTCATCGTATGGCAACCATTCTTTCTTTGGCTTCCGCTAATCTTCATCGTATTTGTCTCCACTCGATTAGCATACTCGAGCTTTCTTGTTCCCGCTATCGTCCAAATGGCAATCTTTGGTTAAGGGCGTGTTCGACACGAAGCGTTTGAGAGCTTCTAGCTTCTAGCTTCTAGCATTTTACAAAAAGCTCCGTTTAAAATAAAAAGCTTCGTTTGGCACTACAAGCTTCAAGCGTTTAGTTTAATCAAAACGCTTGAAATCCAAATGCTACTTCATGTAGCGTTTAACAAAACGCTACAAGCTACAAGCTACCCGCTACCGGCTAGTTTTGCCGAACATGCCCTAAATGTGGACCATTGCATCTTTCACAACCCACACGAATAGCATGTATGGATTGGTCTATCTTTGTCATTCTTTGGCCCATATTATTTAGCATAGCCAAAATAGTCTCCATATCTTCATAAGTTCCACTCTCAATTCCTTTAGCTCCATCATGTCGAGGGTTGTGATACTCACGCGAATGCTTAGAAAACTCTTGTTAGGCGTGTCAAACCCAACAAATAAATGGGTACGATATACTCCAAAATAATCCCACTATATTGCACTAAAAGGTAGTACAAGGCAAGCAGGGTCGATCCACAGAGACACGGGATAATTAGTCTATACCTCTTTGCGCAAAGTACTATGGTCACCAACGGTAATAAGGGGGGTTTAGAATGCAATGACTAAAAAAACATATTAAAAACACGAGTAGACAACTAAACTAATGAATTAAGTTCAGATTTTGTAAGGACTCCAACTCCATGTATGACAATTTTGCAATGTGACTCAAAGATGACACAATATTCGTTCAATTCTATCTAAGTTTGTACTTGAAAGTGCTAATAAGCTCTAACACTTCCCATTCACCACATTAATTAACCAAAACAAGCTCTTTGATTAATCATAACCTTATTAACCTAATCTAAACAAACTCTTAGAATTAGATTATAAGATTGCATGAAGCTTTATGTGAATGTTCCCAACAACACCCAATACTCCTCATAAGCTCGGGAGTGTAAAAGTGTATGAATAAGATTTACACTAAATTCATTCAATAGATATCAATTTAATGCTTGTTACTTGTTCAATTTCACAAAACAATTACGGATTTTGTAAAAGAGATAACTTGAATGACCTAACCCTAATTCAAATGGCCAATAAGAATCACAATTAGAATCAAACATTCGATTGAAGCAAAATCAAATTCATTAGATAGAAATTAAGAACAAACATCATGTCATATGATTGAAGTCACTACCAAGAAGTCAAAACATGAAATTGGAGAAACTAGGGTTCTAGCCACACATGGCTAGAACAAGATCACAAGAATAAAAGATGGAATTAAAGTGCAATTACAACTTACAAATACTAGAAATAATGTTTCCAAATGATTGCTAATCAAACCCTTGCAAAAACCTTTGAAAATCCTCCTCCAAATGTGCTCTGATATGTTGTGTGTCTCTAAAAAATGGCTCTTAACCCGTAATATGAAAGATAGGAAAAACTGCCAAAAGTTGGTTTTTGGGTCGAACACGGCCCGTGTTAAAATAGGCTAAACTGACACGGGTCGTGTTCAGCAACACGCCCCGTGTTGATTTGCACTAAACTGACACGCCCCGTGTTCAGCATGGTCAACAGCTCCCGGTTTGGTCAAACACGCCCCGTGCCTACTTTTCAGTGTAAATTCAACACGCCCCGTGTACCTCTCTGACTCCAATTCCAAAACTTGATTTTTCTAACTTTTTCGTTCTTCGCCCGATCATCTTGAAATCTTCACCAATGCTTCCCGACACTTCTCAAAGCGCGTTCCAACCTCCAGTTTACCTGAAAAAGACATGAAAATGTGAAAATAAGGTTGTTCTAGAGACTAACATAAAATGTGATTAAATTCAAGACAAATGAAGGACAATTATGCTAAATATATGCATGAAATGGGACTAAAAGGTGTGCAAAAAGGTGCACAAATTGCACCTAACAGATCTCCCCAAGCTTAGACCTTTCTTGTCCTCAAGAAAGAACAAGAATCGGACAAACAGGATGATTTCTAGATGGCAAAAAGAAATATAGAACAAATAGGGATATAAAGATCCTAAAAGCTAAGAATGAAAGCATGTAATGAAGACCATGAAAAAGAAACATATGTACAAAAGATACTTAAGGAACAAAGATGAACCAAAGAAAAAATTTAAGAACACAAGTAATATTTTTTATTTATTTTTATAAATATGGACATATACGATCAAAATTTACATCAATGGGGCTCTAATCATTAATACCGAGGCGACCATCCTGCTACCTTCCACATATCACAGACTCCCAAAATGAGGAAGACCACGAAACGGTGTAATCCAATAATCCAACCATAATTTTATTTAAACTTCATACCTTAATTAGCTTTTGCGAGCGAAAATAACACAGTTCAGGATCTCATGTCCTTAAGACTAGATAGGCAAGAATCGGAATCGACGCATCGTTAAGAACCCGTCACGGCGAATCAACTTTTGTTGAAACAGTGAGCCCACCCGAAGGGGCCCAACTCCTATGCTTTCACTTTTTCGAGAGCCACAAGTATCATATCACACAGTTCTTCATTCGCCAGATTTGACTTTGAGATGGCTTTTGATTTTTTTATTGAACTTGGATTTGTATCTTCGTTTTGAGCTTGAGTTCTTCAATCTTTTGAATTTCTGAAAATTTCTTCATTTGAGTACTTGAAATTCTGATTTGGGTACTGAATATGACAGTTGTACCCTTTCTTCCTTCTTCACTGTGTGGATCTGATACTTAAGCTCTCTATTACCGCAAGGGTAATGCGTGTCAACAAATAGGTCTGTGTTCTGTGGGTTCAGAGTTGTTGATAAGGATTCTTTTTAAACATTCAAAAGCAAATCATCCTAAAGTTGTTATTACCGCCCACAAAAACGTTTCAGTATGCTATTTTTTATTATCTAAGGTTGGGGTCTCGAATTACGGTGTTTGGGCCCCCTAGTTATGACAGTTGATTCTACTTCCGGTAAGTATCCGGTAGCCTCATATTTTTTTTTCATTTGAATTCTTATTTTCCCACTCCATGGAGCTATTGTATGTAAAGATTGTATTCATCTCATATATTTTTTATTGGAAACAATGAATGAAAATGGGATGCAAAAACTAGAAAATATTTTTGGGTTTTGTAGATTTTAAAATGCAGAATGCAAGAAAAAGATAATAAGAAGGCTAAAATCTTTTTGAGTTTTTTTTAATGCATGAATATGAACATGAAATGCATGGATAAACCTAATGTATAACTATACCCCTCCCCAAGCTTAAAGATAAGCATCGTCCCCGATGCTCGGAGAGGGTGGAACAACCTAATCACCGGAAGGTGGTGCGGGATGGTAGTCGGGTTGGGTAAGAGTCTAAAATAGTCACAAGTGCACACATATTGAATTTTAAAGCAACATATGAACGATTAAAGATATGGAAAGAATTTACCGAATCGTTCTTGGAGCCTTGCAATTGGTGGTGAGAACCTCCTCTTCAACCTCCCCAAGCTATCCGTGAAATATTTTTAGAGCCCGAGAGTCATTTTCCAGGCAAAAACAAGTTTAAAACCATTTGGGACATTAAAATTTTGAAAGTTACCAAAGACTAGAAAGTTTTAAAATAAAAGACAAAAATACCCCCGGGTTGCCTCCCGGTTAGCTGCCCTTTTTTAAAGTCGTTAGCTCGACATGACCCCTGAATATGCATAAATCTAAGTATGTGGGGCTCTCCAACTGACTAAACTTTTCGCCATCTCCATCAATGGAACACTTATCTTGTACTTGACTTTCTTTTTGCGTGGGAACCATGTTGGACTTAGACCCTTAATGACACTAATCGTCCAGTCGATACCTTTCTTGTACTTGTCTAGTAAGGTGGTCAAATCTTCCTTCTTTGATAAGGTGGTCGATTTGATGACCGGTTGGGTGTCGACCTTCTCGGGGTACATATCATTTGAAGGGTCAAGCAAATTTATTGTTTTCGGCTCTGTGGTTGGTCTACCAGTGAAAGGAGTTTCTCATTGGTAGTGGGTGGCTCAGCCTCTTTTTTGTCAACCTCCAACACCTCCTCTACAACTTCCATATCAACATTCTTAATTTCTACTTCTTCCTTGACAACCTTCTGCACTTCTACTTCTTCCTCCTCTTCCCCATCTTTCGATTGCAATCTTGGGTCATCAACATTTTTCCCATCGTTCAAGGTGATGGAAGAAACGATATGCATTGGGTCTTCCTCCGTCTGCGATGGTAGTTTTCCCCGAGTTTCCAATATACTCACAGATTGAGTAAGTTGTGAAATTTGTTGCTCTAAGCTTTTGAGGCTAGCTTTGGTCGTTTCTTGGAAGATTTGGGTAGTAGTGACAATGTTTTTGACAATGTCTTCCAAGGACATGCTCGACGTTTCAGGTTGTTGGGGAGGTGGAGAATATAGTTGTTGGAACTGTGGAGTTAGTTGGTATTGGTCATTTCCCCAAGCTTGGTATGGGTTTTGGCATTGGTTGTTTCCCCAAGCTTGGTTGTTTTCCCACCATTGATCATGTTGAGGTTGATCATAACTCCATTGGTTGGCCAGTAGTAGATTCCCATTTCTTGCACTTCTTCCCATTCTCCTTGTAGATATGGACATATATCGGAATGATGTCCATTTTGAGTGCAAAAATCGCAAGGAATAGATATGGGTTGCGTACTTTGGTCATTTCCAATCATCATAACTAACTGAGCTAGCTCAGAAAGTTGGTCTTCTATGTAAGGAGTATTCATTTCTGAGCGACACTTTTTTTCTGTTTTTTTTATAGAGATGTACCTGCTCACAAAAATCTAGGCATAAACAATTAGTAACACCGTGTCCCTGGAAACGGCGTCAATTTGTTAGGCGTGTCAAACCCAACAAATAAAGGGGTACGATATACTCCAAAATAATCCCACTATATTGCACTAAAAGGTAGTACAAGGCAAGCAGGGTCGATCCACAGAGACACGGGATAATTAGTCTATACCTCTTTGCGCAAAGTACTATGGTCACCAACGGTAATAAGGGGGGTTTAGAATGCAATGACTAAAAAAACAAATTAAAAACACGAGTAGACAACTAAACTAATGAATTAAGTTCAGATTTTGTAAGGACTCCAACTCCGTGTATGACAATTTTGCAATGTGACTCAAAGATGACACAATATTCGTTCAATTCTATCTAAGTTGGTACTTGAAAGTGCTAATAAGCTCTAACACTTCCCATTCACCACATTAATTAACCAAAACAAGCTCTTTGATTAACCATAACCTTATTAACCTAATCTAAACAAGCTCTTAGAATTAGATTATAAGATTGCATGAAGTTTTATGTGAATGTTCCCAACAACACCCAATACTCCTCATAAGCTTGGGAGTGTAAAAGTGTATGAATAAGATTTACACTAAATTCATTCAATAGAGATCAATTTAATGCTTGTTACTTGTTCAATTTCACAAAACAATTACGGATTTTGTAAAAGAGATAACTTGAATGACCTAACCCTAATTCAAATGGCCAATAAGAATCACAATTAGAATCAAACATTCGATTGAAGCAAAATCAAATTCATTAGATAGAAATTAAGAACAAACATCATGTCATATGATTGAAGTCACTACCAAGAAGTCAAAACATGAAATTGGAGAAACTAGGGTTCTAGCCACACATGGCTAGAACAAGATCACAAGAATAAAAGATGGAATTAAAGTGCAATTACAACTTACAAATACTAGAAATAATGTTTCCAAATGATTGCTAATCAAACCCTTGAAAAAACCATTGAAAATCCTCCTCCAAATGTGCTCTGATATGTTGTATGTCTCTAAAAAAATGGCTCTTAACCCGTAATATGAAAGATAGGAAAAACTGCCAAAAGTTGGTTTTTGGGTCGAACACGGCCCGTGTTAAAATAGGCTAAACTGACATGGGTCGTGTTCAGCAACACGCCCCGTGTTGATTTGCACTAAACTGACACGGGTCGTGTTCAGCAACACGCCCCGTGTTGATTTGCATTAAACTGACACGCCCCGTGTTCAGCATGGTCAACAGCTCCCGGTTTGGTCAAACACGCCCCGTGCCCACTTTTCAGTGTAAATTCAACACGCCCCGTGTACCTCTCTGACTCCAATTCCAAAACTTGATTTTTCCAACTTTTTCGTTCTTCGCCCGATCATCCTGAAATCTTCACCAATGCTTCCCGACACTTCTCAAAGCGCGTTCCAACCTCCGGTTTACCTGAAAAAGACATGAAAATGTGAAAATAAGGTTGTTCTAGAGACTAACATAAAATGTGATTAAATTCAAGACAAATGAAGGACAATTATGCTAAATATATGCATGAAATGGGACTAAAAGGTGTGCAAAAAGGTGCACAAATTGCACCTAACAACTCTTCTATTAGCTCCTTGATTTTAGTAGGATTTTTCTTCGTCAACGGTCCTTGAGAATCAAGGAGTTGCCTTATCATCACATTTACCCCATCATAAAAGATTGATACTTCTTGTTACACATTTAGATCATTTTGGGGTAAATTTCGAAGTAATTCCTTGTAACGCTCCCATGCTTCGTAAAGTGATTCACCCGGTTGTTGCTCAAAAATTGGCTATCGCCTTCTTGAGTTTGGAAAATTTTGATGGTGTGCAAAATTGCTCAAAGAATTGCTCGCACATTTGTGCCCATGTAGTGATAGCGCCAGGTGTGAGTGTCATCAACCAATCTTTAGAAGCTCCTTTGAAAATTACTGGAAGCATTCTCAATAACACCGTCGTACGTGGAGCATTTAGAATGTTGAAATAATCGGCAATGTCATTGACTTCACCAAGGTGTTTGTATCCATCCTCATGATCGTTCCCAGAAAATGGAACGTCTTTAAGGGCGGAAAGAATATGTCCTTTAAGCTAGAATGTGGCCGTGGCTGGAATCGCGGGTTGCACAAAGCTTGGACTGGTGTCCTCTCGAATTCTCTTCTTGTACGTATCCATTGTCATGTAAGAAATGTCCGCCATATTGCTGCCTTGCTAAAACAAAACTAGAAAAACATGCTTAAAAGGAACAAAAGCTAAAAACGAACTAGAAATTAACTGCAATGTGACCACGACGTGGTGATGATGACCACGACGTGGTTACAGATGAGACAGAAAAAATAAATGAAGAAAAATAACTTTTTTTGCGGTTTTTACCCCCCAAAAAGGACCGATTAACCTAAAGCAATTAAATTAACAACTAAAATAGTCGTTCCCTGGCAACGATATCAAAAACTTGATGTGTGCAAAAGTATACCTATCTAGTTTTAAATTTACAACCTAATGAACTTAACTAGATAAAATGCACCTCGGCAGTGTACCTAGTCGGATTGTAGTGTAGTAAAGTAAGTTGCAGTCAAACACAGGGAACGAATTTAATTAACTAAAATAATTACTCTAAATTAATCTAAAATCAAACAATAATTAAAATGGTTTTTATTTAATTTTGCAAGTTCAGACAAACTTAAACACTCAACAAAACACTTGTAATCAATATATTAAAAACACTTTCGTTTAGTTTTGAATCCACATTTTTCCTATGGTTAGCTCTTATTTATAGATTAATAAAGTTGGTTACCAATTTATATGTAATTAGAAATTTGGTCAAATCTACTAATATTTTCACCAATTCATGTACTACTTTGTAAGGTCTTACACAAGCAAACACAAATTAGTTATTAATTATAATTTGGCTATGTAAGATTTGTTAAACACAATTATGGTCATAATTATGTTCTCTAACACAACTAAATTGTTACTTTTATCATTTAACTAAGATGTGGTCAATCCTAGCTCTAGCAATTTAATGGTCAGTAAATCACTAGCTAAACAAGTTCATGTAATTTAAGGGTCGCTAAGCTACACTTAACTTGAATTAAAGCAACAAAGAGAAACACTTTAACATGCTAGGTAAGTTAATCAAACACAAGCTCCAAACCAACTTTTATAAAACCATAAACTAATAAACTAAACCATAGTTATTAGGGTTTCATCTAACTAAACGAAAGTAAAGAAGTTTACCTACTCATATTTAAAATCAAACAAAAAAGCTCATGGAAAAGTGACATGATCAAACCGAATGAATTGATGATGTTTTCTTCTAGATCTCTTCAACTCTTGAGCTCGAACTGTTTCCTCATCTTCTAAGGGTTTTCTAGAGGTTTTTTTCGTAATACTTCTCCAGAAAGTCACCTCCAAGTCCCCCAATTCGTCATAATGTTTGGATATATATATATATATATATATATATATATATATATATATATATATATATATACTTGCCTAAAATATGGCCACCACGACGTGGTAATGGCACCATGTCATGGTCCTCGTGTTTATCCCGTATTCTCCAAGCCACCGTCAAGAATCGCGAAGATTCCATTCACCACGTCGTGGTTATCAAGAATCAGCATTCTATCAAAACATAAAATTCGTCCGAAATTATGTCTATTTTTCAGATCATTTTGAATCATGTCAATTGGAGTTACGAGTCATGAGATATGAGAAAAATACTAACGAGGGGTCAAACTATCCAGCAACATCCTTCTTGTGTCTTTTGTTTGCCTAAGCTCTTCATTCCTGCTTCCAGCTTCCATATGGCTTCCTGGAATGTCTTTTACGCTTCATAACAGATATTAAACATAATAAATACATTTGGTTCTGTAATAAGCATAAATATAGCTAATAATATTAAGATATGATGTAAAATATATATGTAGATATGCACATATCAAGATACTAGTGCAAACCCATTGGACCATAATGAGTAAGATATGTTTTCCTTGAACTTGTTATGTTTGTACTTGGTTGTACTTAGTTGTTGTGTTTGGAATTGGGTTGTACTAGGTTGATTTTTTTGGATTTGTCCTAAAATTTGTTCTTTGAGAAACATATGTACTTGTTTATTTGTTTATGACTGATTTATACTACTTATGTTGTTTGAGAAACTTAGTTTGTTTAAGAAAGATATGTAATTGTTTTCTTGATCGTGCATGGTGCATGTTACCCAAGGGAATATGGGGTCAATAGTTCCAGGAATCAGTGTTAATTTGGCTAGGTTACAAGGGAACATGTGGTCCTTGTAACATCAGTTAACACATGTGGTCTAGTAATTTGCTTGTGGTCCTTGTATAAGATATAGGGTAACATCAGTGGCCACTAGAACGATTAAGACATTAAGTTCAATGTAATACAATAACCAAATTAATACAACAACCATTCATGTTAAGCATACAAACCAAAACAAAGTACATTACAAGTTGTTCATAATTTAACCCAAATGACCATTACAACTTGTACATAATTAAACATACAAAAAAACCCCAACTACATATTAGGTACACCTTCAACTTAAAGACCTCATATTGAACCTTTTTGTTTGACCTAAACAACCCAATTATGATCACACCTTCATTGTTGCACTACATTTCATCAACCCAAGCTATAACACTTGAATAAGCATCCTGATTCCAATTATTTTCTTGAATTAGTACATGTTAAGAAACTAGGGTTAACATCCAAATAAACAAAAGGTAAATTAACTTTTTGGGACATGCATAAAAGGGCCTTCCTGGATTATTGCTAGTACATGATGTTCGTATTATAGCTATACTTCCACATCCACATTCCATGTTCTTAATTATGTAGCTTCACAGTGGAGAGTATTTGAAGGAGAAAACAATGTGCGAGAATGAAACAAGTAGGTATAAAAGAAACTTTTAACTGATTGCTAGTACGTGGAAAAGACAAAATTACCCCCACTGTGCAAGGCACGTTGGTTCACTAACATCCTCACTTTTTCCTTCTTCCCACTTCTAATGCACTTTCAACGAAATTTTTTCTAGATAAAATTTGAAAATAGGATCATACGCAATGAACAAATAACATGTAACTTAGAAAATGCATGTCATGAAGACAAGTCTTTCATTCATCATTGGATTTCACTTACAAAATGTTTGTCATATGGACAGGTCTTTTCCATATATCGCCAAAAAAACATAATAATTTTTTTAAGAAAAAATCTACATACTAATATGCTTTGTAACCACCATTTCTTCAAATCCACCCATCGCTGAAGCTTAACAATGAAAGTGAGCACAACCATTAGCAACACTAGCATCCCCACCATCATGCCACTCATCGCAACACAAACAACTTTAAACTTTTGATCATGGTCATCCAGCTTGTGCTGGAGATTGATGTAGTCGATCCTGCACACAACATAGTCTTGTCCGAGCTGGTCTTTCAACCATCTGCAATCTTCTGATCACATTCACAGAAGATTGAATGAAGCACAAGGTACTTGATGTCTTCACAAAATTTAAAGAGTCGGGTGAAGGTGGTAGAGCCGACATTATTGCTTTTTAAGGGTTCTTGTTGATGAGTGTTTGGCTGAAAATGGTAAACAAGTTTTAGGGTTGTTTTACATCAAACCCCACATGGGTGTGTCCTCATTTAATACGCAGACCTAATCTACCGATTCAATCGACTATAAGGGTTGGTGGGATGTTGGTAGAAATTAAAGGCGAAAATTAATCTATGCATGTGTGTCATCGAGTCAATTCAATATTGACTCAACGGGGTCACTCACCTGCTTACTTGGCAAATAACTAGGCAGAAAAACCTACTAAAATGGGTAAAAAGACTTTTTCAATCGGTAAAACAAAAGCACATGCCCTTAAAATGCAAAAAAAATAATCAATATGGATCATTTAAACCATTGCACGTAAGTTTATTCTATAGTAACAACAACCCTAGAAAAATATAATTAGATTCTTCATCTTTTTACTTCATTGGTGATTCATGTATCCAGTTTCCTTTGAGGTTTTCATTACACAACTCTTTTAAAGTATTTTAACAGGAGTATTTTCATTATAACGTATTTATCCAACCAAAATTTTCTTTTCTTAAAAAAAGGGAGCGTATTTATTAAGTCCAATATAACATAAAAACTATTATATAATCGAACCCTAAATATTCCTTTTCATTAAAATGTCAAATACTCGTGAATCACATGGTTCACATACGAAACGATGATTATAATATCATCATTTTCTTTTTTATTTATCTTAACGAACAATGTCTGTTGTTTATATATTTATAATTTTATAAAATTATACAAACTATCCCTATACTTTATAAAAAGTTACATGTTTCGTCCGTAACACTTTTTTTTTAATAAGGATAATACTTATTGTTTTAGTTTCTTGGGTAAATGGATCATGTGGTTTATTTAATTACAATTTTGATTTAAAATTACTATTATACCTTTATTCTATTTTATTGTGTGTTTTTTGTTTATATTAATATTTATTATATAAATAATCTAACTTAATCATAACCTTCCACCCACATTCTTCCTCATGTTAGCTTATCCATTCCCTCTACTCATGTAATTCAGGAAGATTAACATTTGGTTGCGTTCATGCTTCCTCCGACACATCATTCCTACCTTCATTTTCGTCTTAGATGACACATCCTTAATCAATTATCGACTCCTGCTTCATTCCTTAACTTTTCATTATACGATATGCTACATTTAATGACGAGGGGCTTGTCTTAATCTTAAAAAACTTAGACTGCACCCTTTTCTTCAGGTTCCTGACAAAGTTCAGCGGCGATGTACCTCATTACTTACCTATTATCAATATCATATGATTCAAAAATAACATGATCCAAAAATATTATAATACAAAATAATTTGATTTAAAATTTTATGATCCAAAAATAAATTGATTCAAAAATGAAAAAACATCATAAATGGTCCTTGTGTTTTTCCAGATTCTGAAGTTTAGTTTCCGTGGTTTAAAAACCTCATAGATGCTCCCTGTGTTTTCAAAAAATTTGATGTTTGGTCCTTTTTGTTGACTCCGTTAAGTTTGTCCGTTAACTGAAGGGTATTTTCGTCATTTCACCACCACAAGGACCATTTTTGATGTCTTCTTTTCTTTTATTTTTTTAAATTAAATTTAATATATATATATATATATATATATATATATATATATATATATATATCTTTCTCTCTCTCTCTCTCGATCGAAACATATAACCCTCCCTCCTTGGAGTAGTCGCCGGCGACGGATGTAAGTAAAATCCTTTCTCTGCAATCGCATTTTCTTCAGCCTCAACGTCCAAATTTGGGGAACAATCATTCGTCGGAGACCTATTAAATGGATCGGAAAGAAGAGGTGTGACTGGACTAAGCACCAACGACGGAAAATCGAGAAGACTTGGGGACATAATCTCCGGCGCGTTGGGATTCCGTGGGGATCCGGAGAACCCTTTGTCGTTTGTGAATCCAGGAGCCAACGGATTGATTTTGAAGTTCTTCAGACTGCTCCGCCGCTCGTACAGCTTTGATGGTTTTTTGTCCGGACCCGTTTTCATGGCAGGGATAGGGTTTCTCGCAGCTAAGTCTGGCCTGGTGGTGGTTGTGGATTGTTTGACTGTTTCAGATGATCCGGTTAGCATTTGAACTACCTTTTTGAAGGATGTTGTGTCGGCTTGGACGAAGGTTGTTTTGTTCTAACTATCTATTGTGTGCATGTAGGATTGATTCTAGACTAATCATTTTAATTATTTTAAAAAAGTAATTAATGCATATTAAATGTTGAAAATATAATGAGTATTAATTAAATCTTCAGCATTTAATATGCATTAACTACTTTTTTAAAATAACTAAAATAATAATTTATACTCACTTAAATAATAATTTATAAAAGTCATTTACATTATCTAGTCATAGGAGTACACCAAACAATTGAGAATTAATGGTACATATTAAATAAATGATATATACTCTAATTTAATATATGATTGAAATGTAATAATAAAATATTGATTTATTTAATTTTGTTTTATTTCAAGTATAATTTGAATATTAGATTTTTATTTATTTATTTAGATTTAGATGCGTAAGAAAATTGTGTTGCTTAACGTGTAATCGTAGCCTCGTAATGACGTAATGTGTCTGACTGTCAATAACTTGGTTTCAAAAGCCATCTTCAGTATTCACGCTTTTATAATTTAAGTGTAAATTAAGTTACATTAACGGTCCCCGTGGTTTTGTTAGAAACGTAGGTTTCGTCCAACTTTTAAAAAATTGATATGTCATTCCCTGTAGTTTGAATAGATCACAGTTTTGTTCCCCTGGTCCACTAAAAGACTGCATTACCCTTGTTAATATCATTTTCCCTTTTTCTTTTACTTAATTATGTTTTAAAGAACATGCGTTATAACTTTTGAAATCCTGGGCGACACAATCAGTCCATTAAAAAACTGTATTACACATTAATATCATTTTTACTTTTTTCTTAAAAACAATACTTAATTGTGTTTTAATGAGCATTTATTTGATTTACACTTAAGACTATATATATATATATATATATATATATATATATATATATATATATATATATATATATATATATATATATATATATATATATATATCGGTTCTGGTGATGACTGCGAGTATAATTTCCACCATCCATTCCGTCAAGGACATAAACGTCAAACTTAATACTTGGTCGTTGTGCGTTTATATACGACCCATGTCCGTGGTAATTAATATAGACTCGAATATTTAATCACTTGCGACGAACCTACATAAAACGTCATTTAAGTGGATTTTATTATTTACTTTCGTTTACTTTTATATGTTTTTATTTAAAAATTTCAAAAAAAAAATAACAGCTATATAGTTTCAACATTTTTATTTATTTATTTATTTTTTCATTTGTTTGAGAAGGAGAAGTTTTTTCTTCTACCTATTTAACCTGCAAACAATTAACATTTACCGAAAATACCAAAATCTTGCACATATTTTCAAAAATGTCATATAATCTCGCGAGATATTGACTATTTGCAATTAACATTTACCGAAAATACCAAAATCTTGCACATATTTTCAAAAATGTCATATAATCTCGCGAGATATTGACTATAGATAAAATTAAAATGTTTTCGATCATGCGGTAAGGTTTGTCCCATGGTTCTCACTTATTTTTTAGTTCTCACAGGATCAAACTTTTATATATATATATATATATATATATATATATATATATATATATATATATATATATATATATATATATATATATATATATATATATATATAGAGGCAGAGAGAGAGAGGGGCTTTGTTAGAAAGTCAAGATCCCCATCGATCGCCGGCAGGAAAATGAATAGCCGGGTTGAAGAAACGGTGGTGATCATCGTCGGTGCTGGTCCATCCGGCCTCGCCACTGCCGCTTGCCTGTACCAACTCTCAATTCCATACAGAATCCTTGAAAGGGAAGACTGTATTGCTTCATTATTCAACAAGAAGTCATACCATCGGCTTCACCTCCATTTAGCCAAAAAGTTCTGTCAGCTTCCTCACTTCCCTTTTCCTGAAACTTTTCCGACTTATGTCTCTAGAGCCGATTTCTTGAAATACTTGGACGATTACGCATCTCATTTCAATATTAAGCCTATCTTCGGGAACCTCGTGCAGTTTGCGAAGTACGACGAAGATAGAAAGAGATGGAATGTGGAGGCGAAGAGAATTGGTGGTCAGAATGCGGAGGAGGAGGTACGACGTTATGAGGGGAGGTTTTTGGTTGTGGCTACCGGAGAAACCAGCGATGTTTTTATACCGGAGGTGGAAGGTTTGAGTGAGTTTAAAGGTGAAGTTATTCATTCAACGGAATATAAATCCGGCGATGTATACGAAAAAAAGAAGGTTTTGGTCGTCGGAGCTGGAAATTCCGGCATGGAAATTGCACTTGATCTAGCTAACCATGGTGCAAAAACCTCCATTGTTGTCCGAAGTCCGGTAATTAATTATAAGCTTTTATTTATATTTACTGATTTTGTGAGGGAAAAAGCGTGTTTTAGTTTGAACATAATTTTGCAGAGTTTTAGTTTTTCGTTGCAAATACAGAACGTTGACTTTTTTGTTTAGTAATAGTCAAATCCGATTAAATAACAAGTAGATAATAATGGTGATTAGAATATACTTAGCTCAAGTTGACTTTTTCAGAGTTTGTTGTCCAATTGAATTTGTATACGATATCACAATAATTATATTATTACGGTTAATTATCCAACTTTTATTAAAAGGATTTACGAGATTATAAGCATAAAAGTACAATATTCCTCTAGCAACTTGTATTTGTTGCATCAATTTATATTATTACTAGTTGTGAGACCTATGTATTACATGGGTTAATTAAAAAAAAAAGTTATATACAAATGTCAAAATATTTGAAAACTATGAATTTATAAGAAATTAAGAAAAATAATGTATTATTATAATGAAAATGTTTTTTATCTTTTAAATTTAAACAAATAATTTAAATAAATAAAGAAAAGAAACTAATGAACTTTAATTTTAGAAATTTTAAAATAAGAAAATAAGTCCACTAATAAAGTTGATATTCATTTATTACTACATTTATTGTAATTTTAACATTAAATTATTATTATGTGAAATTTATCAAAATAGAAAAACCAATAAAATGATATGTGGAAAAGAAATTAATACAAAATAACTACAAAGTGACATTTGGCAAATTGAATGACAGTGTAACATTTGGCAAAAAAAAACTTTCATTTATTAGAGTAGATTATATACAACAATGGTTTTTATATTGTAAGTATATGTTGGTGATGTAGATTCATATCGTGTCAAGATGGTCGGTAAATATTGGATTGATGTTACTGAAGTTTGTACCGCTATATTTGGTGGATTCGTTGTTGGTATTGCTGAGTAAGTTAACGTATGGAGATCTAACAAAATACGGGATCCAAAGGCCGAAAGAAGGTCCTTTTTTTCTCAAAGTAAGAGATGGTAAATACCCTGTCATCAATGTTGGCACCTTCAAAAAGATAAAGTCCCGTGAGATACAGGTATGTATATGTATGGTTTCTTAATTTTCATAATTAACAAGTTACTATTAGTATATACTTATGTATGTGGTTGTTAACAACATGATTGATAGTGATTCAGTTCTAATTAGATGATGTAAACAAACAGGTATTGCCTGCTTTAAAAAGCATAACAGGTGGAGGAAATGAGGTTGTTTTTGAGAACGGGAAATGCCATCAATTTGATGTAATTTTGTTTGCTACTGGGTTTAAAAGATCAACCCATTTATGGCTTCAGGTAAATGGTCTTCCACTCCAGTCGCATATCCCAACAAAAGACCACTCACTAGTTACTAGTCACCCGTCACTTTCATATTTATAGCTTTATCATATAAGTTCACAACATAACAATTTTGTTAGGTTTATTTATCTTTGTTTCAATAAACTAACATAAATCATCAAATGGTGACAAAAATACAAAGAAAATGTGAATCATCTTAATCATGTCTTTATTGCTGCTGATATTTTATCAACTAGTTTGACTAAACTTTAATTAAAAGTCATATATTTAGTACAGTTATAAAGTTATAACGACTTTAGTTAAAAGTCATATATTTAGTGGTTAAATGTAAGAAACATCATGTAATTCTATTTTATTTTTTTATTTTTTTTGTCGTAGGCGTCATATTTTCATATATTTTTTTATTACAAATTACAATTTTTTTTCATGATAAGGGATTTGGTTTAGAAAACTCTACACAATTATGACTTTGTATTTTAAGTTGTTTAAATATAGTAGTGAAAATTGCTATATTTTTGGTAATATTGCTATAATTGAATAAAATTTTTAAACTATAAACTTCTAATCGGAAAACTAAAAATAAGACACTACAACAAATTAATAAATAAGTTCTTTTGATTTTGAAAAATGCAGGGATATGATTGTCTTTTAAAGAAAGATGGACTACCAAAACTAATATTTCCAAACCATTGGAAAGGAGAGAATGGCCTTTATTGTGTTGGGCTTGCAAGACGAGGCCTATATGGAGCTGCCATGGATGCCCAAAATATAGCTGATCACATTTTTAATCTAATCTCAAAATAAAATCACTATCTTTGATTTAAAATTAAATGCATATTTTGATAGCTGGTTTTGTTTTATTATTGTTTAGTAAGACTTGTGTTTGTTTTTTTTTTTTATCTTAATTAAAATACGACTATGCATGTTGCATTTGTCTACATAAAACTCAAAATGATTTTGTTTTTTGATTTGACAATGTCACATATCTATCGTCTTTTTCTTTTTATATATCTTTTATACTAGAAATAACATTGTGATATTTGTTTGATAACAATGGTTTGAAGTTACATGTTGCTGCAGAAATTTAATCAATAAATTTTGTGATATAAATAAAGTGTAACTGTATGCAATTCAATCAAATAGTAAGCTAACAAAATATACCAAACAAAATATACCAATGTACCTTTAATTTTCTTTGTTTATAATAGAAAAATATACTTTAACTTAATTTTATTAAGATGTTATATTTTAGTGTTGTTTATCAATTCGATGAATTTGAAAAAATTACGAAATTATAGTAATATTAGGTGAATGCATGCGCCTCGCGTAAGAATAAAATTACTAGTTAAAATATCAAAAGATTATATGATATTCAAAATAACGCATGAGCGTTTGGTTCGTAGGTTGTTGTATGATTTAAAAGACAATTAAATTTAATTATTGAGGTTGAAATTTGAATTCAATATAAATATATATATATATATATATATATATATATATATATATATATATATAATTGTTATAAATAAACTAATTTTCATTAAATATGAAATAATACTAGTTTTACAGTATAATGTTGTTATTACAAATTTCCCATTTATTAGAAATTTAGAATGTTCAAAGTTGAAAATTTATATTAATTATAAATATTTAATGCAATTTATAAAATTAAATTAATGGCCTAGCGGTATGGAGTGACCATCTCATATAAGAGGTCTAGAGTTCAAGTCTCCGTAAAGACATAAATGGTTATTTAAGAGTATATTAGTTAGTTTGCCGTTAAAAAAAGTATTATAATTCAAAATTAAATATTTATCTTAAACTTACACAATCTAAATGGTGTCTATGAATAAAATTATTTAATATTATTTAACTACTATTTAAATAAAAGAAAAACTAAATCTTTAATCATTGCAATTGCAACCATAAACACCGGTCATTATAACTATTTATCTTAAACCATTTAATTAATTATATTGAAGCTCCATCTTAATATTACAATTCGTTAACTTTCATATAAGGTTATTTATCATTAAAATACTATACATTAACTGAGTTTTTTTAACTTATAATAAATAATTGATATTTATGGTATCTAATTGAATAAATAAATTAAAAATATTATGTTATATATTATGTTAGACTTTCTTTGAATATTTATTAGTTTAGTTGTTGAAATAAATATAAATGATTAATTTTTATTTATACTTTTAGAGAATGAATAGTTAAATAAAGTGTTTAAAATATGGGTGGTTAGTTATTTAATTATCATCTAATATTTATTAGGTATTTGTTGTGTAAGTTCCTATTATTTAACTTTAACGCTTTGCTTTGTTTTTCTCTTTATATATATATATATATATATATATATATATATATATATATATATATATATATATATATATATATATATATATATATATATATATATATATATATATATATATATATATATATATATATATATATATATATATATATATATACTAGTTTATAACCCGTGATCACCACGGTTATAAAATTAATTAAGCTTTCGTATTTAAAAATCAAAATTATTAATGAATTATTTTAAATAAATTATTACTTAAGAGATATTTTTTTAGTTATATAAAATTATAATCGTTGATTTAAATAAATACGTGGAGTTATATCATTTTATAATTTATATCAATTTTATTTTATTTTTTAATCTAATGTTATTAATTTAATATAATTAAAGGGATAAATTTTAAATTTTGAAATTTAAAATGAAGAATCAATTATTAATTTAATAAAATTAGAGTGGAAAATTTAAATTTTGAAATTTGAAATGAATAATTAATAGGTTGACAAGTGGCATGATAAATGATATATAACATTAATGAGGGGTTCTAATTGCATGACACTTGTTAATATGAGATTAAACATATTTTTTATTAAAATAGGGATATATATATATATATATATATATATATATATATATATATATATATATATATATATATATATATATATATATATATAAAAGCAAATTTTGAATAAAGATTTATGTGTGTAATTTCTAAACTAATATAGATAAATGAAAAATAGTTAACGTATTCAATGATGTTTAATATAATCCATATACTTAGATTTTGAAATATAGTATCATTTTGCAATAAATAAATAAATAAAATATGAAGTAATCGAAAAGTTTTAAATTATATTTTAGAGTTTATATTGTTTTTTAGACTAAACTATAAATGTCCAAAATCATGAAATTTTTATGGTTTTAGTTAAAGGGAGACTTGAAATGATTATTTTTCTTTTTTTTATTTTACTATTTTTTCATATTATTTGTAATATTTTATTAATTAAAAATCAAACACAAAGAATTTGACTCAACCATCACCCCAACGGTACCCTCCTTTTCTCCCCCCCCCCCCCCCCTCTCTCTCTCTCTCTCTCTCTCTCTATATATATATATATATATATATATATATATATATATATATATATATATATGATGTTAGTCCTTCTAATCCACTACCGTCAGTATCGGCTCCTCCACACCATTAGTCCAACCATTACCCAAACGAGTGGAGTCGTTACCCTTCGACATACCACCACCATTTGTTCTTCGTCGGATGCATCAAAATCCTAGCATCACAATCACCAGTAACCCCAACGTCAGTAATCCTATCTCCTCCTTCATCGGTGCCATCTTTAGGCTTACCAGATTCGACATCCCTTCTCATTATGATCTGAAAACCCTAACTCGACATTATCTCCCTTCATCTTTCTAAAAGCACGAAGGTTTTTCATATTCGCCATAAACATCATCAGAACCCTAGAAACATTGATCAAGAGATTTAGGGTTTTTAGATTTTGCTATAAACATCTTCGAAAGCTTATAAACATCACTCTTTTAGGTTTGTCTTCTTTAGTAATGCATTAGTTCATATTTTGAATGTCTAGAGTTCAGATCCAGATATTTTCCTGTCTTTCCTTCACTTTCTCTCTTTATAACAGTAAGGTAGAAATGAACAACAGTGTAACATCCCAAAAATCATGAAAAAAAAATATTTTTAAAACCATCTCAAAATCCATAACCACACAAAACACAGTTTCCAAAACCATAAGTATAAATCAGAGTATCCCAAAATCATAAGTTAAATAAATATCCAGGATGATGTGCACAATCATTCCTTCGCCTTGATCCTATCCTATTAAGTATATGAAACTATAAAATCAAGTTGTAAGCCAAAGCTTAGCGAGTTCCTCCAAAGCACCACACACAACAACATAATACTATGCACACAACCAGGTCTACAACACTATGTTGGACCGCCACCGAGACTTCAGCTACAAGCTAGACCATTCCTGAGCCTACAACATAAGTTGGACCGTTCCCTTAGGCCTGCAGTATCAACCGGACTGCCCATGTATCTTGGACTTCAACTTAAAGCAGGACTACTTCAACCCCACGACATAATAACATGTTAACATATACAAATATAACCAATATCCAGAAAGTACATGTAATCATACAGATCTACCAGTCTAATATATCACCAGTGAATACATGTTATCATACAGATCTACCAGTCTAACATATAACCAGCATACCATCATCCTATATACCATGATCCAAAAACCTAGTGAGACAACATTGGTAACTTTGACCCACGATCATAGTCTCAAAAAAAAGTTGAACTGATCATTGCTCCAAACATTGCCTCTACATGTCGCATATATAATAATTAGGGGCCCATTCTCAATTTGTTATTCAAATTACCCCAAAATGACCTAAAGTCAAACTTGGTCAAAGTCAACGATCAAAAATCAAAGGTAAACTTGCAGACCTAGTATGTAACGCCCCGTTTATTAAATAAATAAATAAGTGAATAATAGCCCCAAAAGCGGAATAGTGTAGCAAGAAGTTAGTTTTGGGAGTTAAAAAGGTTATAATTGGAAGTTTAGGGAGGTTAAAATGTAATTTTTGGATTATTCTGTAAAGAATTTTGGAGGTTGAGGGTTGTTTAGTAAATTATGGGCTTATTATGAAAAGGAATTATGGAAGAAGGGGCTAAATAGTAAATTCTGGACTTCATTTGAAAATAAATGTTGAGAGAGGGGCTACTTGGTAAATGTTGGACGTAATTTGTAAAGATTTTAAGAGGCAGGGTCCAAATGGTAATTTATGGGTTCATTTTGAAAGAAAAAGGGAAGGGAGGGGCTAAAATTGTCATTATGGATGTAAGTTTGGGGGATCGGGGTATATAACCCGTCACCCTTCCCGCTTCAAACCCTAACCTTAAAGGAAGTGCCAGCTGCCACCCTCTCCACCCTTATGTCTCCCCATCGGCGCCGCCACCATGCTATTCTGATCAACCACCGACGACAAGGACCACCGAAGCCACCCGCCGTGCCTCATCCTATTGACCAGGAGATTCGTTGGTGACCAAAGTCGGATTATGGAATGTCGAGATGAAGGCTGGAACGACTAGGTTGTTGTCGCCGCTGCACTCCCACTGTTGAGGACTGAGCCGTTGTTGTACGCCGCTGTGGTAATCGCCATTACTTCGGTTCAGCGTTCCGTCACCTCCTTCCCACTGTTACATCGCTGCAAACGGTCTTCTCCCCTCCCCTGCATTTTGTTCGTCGTCATTCGCCGACTGCCCCTCTGCAGTCGCAATCTATCGTTGACGTTCACCATCCCGCGTCACCACCGCCATTGTGCGCCATCAGGTGGGTGGTTGGATCCCATTGCAAACAAGAAACCGTGTGTGTGTGCTTTTCTGTTGAGTGCGTGTGGTGTGGTTTGCTTGGTCAGAAAACGAGAACAGGCACCACCACCATCATGAGGTGGTGGCTGCCACCACATGTCACCGCCGGCCACTATAAGGTGGATGTGTGTGTGTGTGTGTTAGCTTAGTGTATGTGTGTTAATGGGGTTTTTGTGTTGTATGATGTAATCGATAAAGGAATAATGGAAATAAATCTCATAACCACCACCGTGAGGTGGTGGCTACCGCTACCGGCCGCCGTGTCGGGTGGCGGTGTGCTTCGTTTGCATTTGGACCTCGTTTGGGATGTTTGGACAAAGGGACTAAAACCCTAATGGGCCCAATAAATACCTAATAGACCTAAAAGCCCAAACATGTGACTAATGGGCCTAGTGAAACCCTAATGGGCCTAATGGACCTTAATTGATCAAAATACCTCACTATTGGGCTAAGATGGGGTTGGAAACCCTAGTTAGGGTTTAGGGAACCCTAGTTAGGGTTTATTGGATTTATGGGCTTGGACTAATAGGGACCCACATTTGGGCCATCAGAATGGGAATTGTGTATAAAGCCCAATCTCATCATTCGATTTATTTAGAAGAGTGATGGACTTAATGGATTAAGTCCTTAATGGGTTAAGTGAGAAACACTTAACCCTAGTTGTCATTTTATGTGAAACTCTAATTTTAGGAATTTGATCGGGACCCGCACTTGAATTATTCACTAAACTCAATATGTTAATTAATAATCATTGCAATCAACCTAAGTCAATATTGGACTTAATGGATTAAGTCCTTAATGGGTTAAGTAGGAAAACTTAACCCTAATCATCATTTTATGTGAAAACCCTAATTTCACTTGGGCCTTAAGTTAGGCCTTGCCATTGGGCTTTGGTAATTGGATTATTAATGGGCCATCTAGGAACAATATTATGGACTAGAATATGTTGATGGGCTTAGGGTAAGGCCCATATGAGGGTTTGGGCCCAATTTTCTATAGATGGGCCATAGTTTGGGCCTTAATGGTTATATGATATTGGGCCATTAGAATGTCAAATGTTGGATTGGAATAAATGATTGGGCATTAGAGTGAGACCATGTAAAGGTTTGGGCCTAATTTGGAAAATTGGGCCATATGTTGGGCTTTGACTCATAGTTGATTGTTAGGCCTTTGGATTGGGCCTTGGGCTTAGATCAAGCTAAGATTGGGGTAGAGCAGTCTTTTACCCCAAGAATGGACTTATGGTTATGTATTGGAACTCAATTATTAATTGGGTGTTATTTTGATGTTGACAGTTCGAGAACTTGTCATCCAACAGCTAGGGTTGGTTCTGCGGGACTTCAGCAGTGTGAGGTGAGTTACCTTCCAGTATAAGTGGGTCTAAGGCCACAATATCGGCCTACTAGTAGGAGTTTTTTGTTAGATAATTTTATTTGTGATAATTATCTGGTATGCTCTTGTCTGTTATGTTTGTGTGCTAGGATGCTATGTGATACATGTTAGTAGTATTAGGGGTGACATAGTCCCCAGATACCGGTTGAAAGATACCGAAAGGGTCATCTGAAACCATGTATGCCTAGCAGTATGTTTATGTTATTTTATTATGTGGTAGTGGTTGGGGTGAAATAGTCCCCGTTATCCGGTTGAAACAGACCGAAGGGGAGGCCAGCACCCAAATATGTTAGGCAGTTTTCCGGTTGAAATAGACCGAAGGGGAGGCCAACACCCAGATATGCTAGGCAGTTATTAGGTTGAATGAGACCGAAGGGGAGGCCAACACCCAAATATGCTAGGCAGATATCCAGTTGAAATAGATCGAAGGGGAGGCCGACACCCAGATATGTCTGGCAGTATGTGTTATGTATGGTTTTTGGTATGATGGGGGAACTCACTAAGCTTTGTGCTTACGGTTTTCATTTTTGGTTTCAGGTACTTCGTTTTCAAAGGAAATGAGTCGGCTTGATCGCAGCGCGTCACACTATATTTCCGCATATGAGATCTTGGGGATTACACTCTGATATTGTTTTATTATAACATGTTTTGATTTTTTTTTTTGACATGAGATGTTATTATGGATGTTTTATTACTTATGGTTTTATAATAACTTAATTAAAAACGAAATTTCAACCTTAAATTTTGGGATGTTACATAGTATGCCCTGTGTAAAGCATCGATTGGCTTTTATGGGAAAACACAGAGCTACGCAAGACCGGTCCATTGATTTTGAGAGCCCTGTGCAGAAAGTAAAATATGGGCCCCCAAATATATTGTAGCACCTGGTTCCTGGTACGTACTCCATGTGATTAATATTTTAATTTTATGCATTTTTGCCTTGGACTAGGCGAGTTGAAGGACCAACTCGCCGAGTAGGAGCGGGATAAGGCGCGGGGTTTGAACCTTGTACTCGGCGAGTCGGTCCCCGAACTCGGCGAGTAGACCCTGTTCGGACAAAAACCCTAATCCGGGCATTTGCACCCTATTTAAACGCTCTAACCTGGCCTCCTTAGTCCCTAACACTTCCAGAGAACTGTAGAAAGAAACCCTAGCCCCCATATTGTTCTTGAGAGTGATTTTGGCTTTGTGGAGAAGGTTTGGAGCTTAGAGGAAGGAAGAGGAGGTTGAAGTGTGCAGGGAGGGGAGGTAGATCCGGAATCTACACTATGAGAAGCTTCCATTCAGGTAGAAAAGTTCTTACCTTGATCGTTAGTTCATTAGATCCCCTTTTTGTCCCAAATTAGTGGTTTCAAGCCCTAAAACCTCAAATTCCATGTAATTATGCTTTAAGTTTTGAAAGGACTTTAGATTGGGATCTTATGGACGTCCTAGAAGTATAAAGTCTCTGTGGTTGGAGTTATTGAGGTCCCTATTGAGTGTATGACCCCTTAAAGAGCTTGGATTTGCCTTCTTGAGCTTATAGGGCCATGCATGCACGTAAAGTTTGCAACTTTACGTGATAAGCATGCCCTAGGAGCATAGATCTATGGGTTAGAAGCGTTGCATGTCTCAGTTTTTGGTCTGTATGGGAAGTGGGACGAAGGGACTCGGCGAGTCCCAAAGTGGAACTCGGTGAGTTCTATGAAGATGGTCTTAGACTCGACGAGTTGGATGAACAACTCGGCGAGTCCTATGAAGATTGCCTAGAGCTCGCCGAGTTGTTCTTCAAACTCGGCGAGTCATATGAACTTTCACTGAGTAAGAGGGGTTTAAGTGTTGAAGGTCCAACCCTTCGTATCTGCACGCGGGATTAACGGTGTAACGTAGTCCCAAAACCCCAAATCCTCTTGCGGGATGTTCTAGTGAGGATTGGAAGCGAGTAGGAGATCTGCTCGTGGAACTCGGCGAGTCGGATCACCATTCGGTTCCATAGTCCCGAGTAGCGAGTCAAGGGTGACTCGGTGAGTGGAAAGAGGGACTTGGCGAGTAGGACCGGGTTAGTAGGAGAAGGACTCGACGAGTCTGTGCCACGACTCGGCGAGTCCAGTCAACTGGAAGTTGACTTTGACCAAGGAGTTAACCTTGGACCAGGGATGGGTCAGTCAATTGGCCTAAGGGTATTTATGAGTGGCTAATCTATGTTTGTGGGTTTGTAGCTGGAGGATTTACCGGTGCAACAGCCAGACGTCGAACAGTCAAACTTTCGGTAGCTACTCTTCGAGGTGAGTTTCCTTCCAGTAGTAACGGGTCTAAGGCACCAAGGTCGGCCCGTATAGACAATGTGCTAGTATTGGAGTGTGGGCAGAGCCCATATCTCATGGTTGAGTTTGATGATGATATATGCCAATATGATAGATTTGTCTATACTCGTTGTCTGTGTGATACTTGTATGTTATGGATTAGCAGCTGAGTGTGGGCGAGGCCCGTATCTCTCTGATAATGGAGTGTGGGCGAGGCCCGTATCTCTCAAGATAAGGGAGTGTGGGCGAGGCCCGTATCTCACAGCTAACGGAGTGTGGGCGAGGCCCGTATCTTCACGAGTGTGGGTGAGGCTCGTATCTCCTATTTGTTCATTGTATGTTTTTATGGTATGAGGTATTATGGGGGAACTCACTAAGCTTCGTGCTTACAGTTTTCAGTTTTGATTTCAGGTACCTCTTCTTCGAAGGGGAAGGAGCTAGCGCGGTAGCGGCCCATCACACACATGCCTCGTATTCCGCACTATGAGATCTTCCTGGGGATTTGTACTCTGACATTATTATGTTTTTGAAAATGTTTTCCAGACATGTGATATCTTTTATAAAATGTTATGATTGGTGAACGCTTTTATTTCTAATGCTTCACTAAGTATATGTTTTAAAAATGAAATTTTTGGCTCGTATTTTTGGGACGTTACATATATATATTTGTTATATAACAAAATTAATTAATAGTAAGATAAGTCGATAATTTTTATAAAAATAATCAAAACAAAAGAACGTCAGCTTTATGAGGCACGAATTTGATTTCGGAATTGGCCGAAGAAAATATTAAAGTAAAACGACAAAAATACGCAAAACTGACGAAAAAGAAAGTTATAGGGTTTAATGGACCAATGAACTCCAGTTATACTCCATTAACGCATGGAGGGGCATTAGTATTACACTTAAGTATTACACATAAGGGGTCATTACCAAAATTGAAAAACAAAATCATATAAAGTTAATTTATATATATATATATATATATATATATATATATATATATATATATATATATATATATATGGGACGGTTCACTTGAGATTAAAAAAAAAATAAAAGATCTTGAAATTCAACCTTAGCCACATATTTATTATTTGTCGATCTAACGCTCTAGCGTACCGGCAACAGTAGAGTATGACTAATCAGGGATGGAGCCAGGATTCTAGAATAGGGGGCACTAGTATTACACTTAAGTATTACACATAAGGGGTCATTACCAAAATTGAAAAACAAAATCATATAAAGTTAATTTATATATATATATATATATATATATATATATATATATATATATATATATATATATATATATATATATATATATATATATATATATATGACGGTTCACTTGAGATTAAAAAAAATAAGAGATCTTGATATTCAACCTTAGCCACATATTTCTTATTTGTCGATCTAACGCTCTAGCGTACCGACAACAGTAGGGTATGCCTAATCAGGGGTAGAGCCATGATTCTATAATGAGGGGGGTTTATATCGTAATAAGAATATTAAATTATTTTCTATATCCGAATAAAATAAAACGCTCTGCAAATCGTCTAAACAAGAACATCAATAGCTTAAAATTGAAGTCGGTTCTTCGGGATCACGAATCAAAGAATCTAATATACATCTCTTCAATTTAGCATATTATTTTTTTGAGATTAAACATCAATTAGCCCGTTACAAGACCCAACGAATATATCAACTATTACAAAATCTATTTATAAACACTAATAAAAGTAAATGGTGTAATATATAGAAAAATTAAAATAGACGAGAAATAATTTTTTAATTGAAACCTCATTAATGAAAAATACAATAAAAAGGCCCAAGGAGTAAATCAACTAATTGGTAGTTGCAAGATCTATTTATGCACAATAATAAAAATAAATGGGATAATATATAGGAAAATTAAAATAAGTGGGGAGTTGATGCCGTGAGATTTTAGCCAACTCAGTTCTTTGCATAATTGTCATGGGTTTATTATTTTTCCATATAATAATAATTTAATTTTTAAAATTGATTGGAAGGGGCTCTAACAACAAACGTCAGATAAAAGATTACTGCATGGACTATTATATATATATATATATATATATATATATATATATATATATATATATATATATATATATATATATATATATATTATAATTGAAGTTATAAAAGATATTGGAGGGGGCAAAGCATCCAGCAGCCCCCTCATTGTCTCCGCCCGTGTGCCTAATTATAAATGATTATACATATATCTATGTTCATAGATTGATTAATCATATATGATTATGACAGTTAGTAGCAAAAGAGGTGGTGATGACAGAGGTGGCGGTGATATAAGTGACGAAGGTGATAGTAGTGGGGTCGTATGGTGTTATGGGTGGTGGTAGTGGTGGTGACGGTGGCGGTTGTGGTGGTGGTGATGGTGGCGGAGGAGAAAGGAACGGATGACGCTATATAATCATTTATGATTATAACATGTCTGTCTCGCCGGTACGCCGGAGGGTTAGTGCGACAGATATTAAATATGTGGCTGAGGTTGAATCTTAATATCTCTATTTTATTTTTAATCTCAACGAAACCTATATATATATATATATATATATATATATATATATATATATATATATATATATATATATATATATATGGTTGGGTTCATGTGAGACAAGATGATTTTGTGAGACGAGGGGACCAATTGAATACTATTGATTTAGAAAAGAAAAAAATAAAACGTTGAGATTAAAACAGAAAATTTGATGGAGGCGGTGGCAAAATTGAAATTATCTTGAAATCCATGCTTAATTGAAATACACGGAGGGGTAGAGTTGTACTTTTCACTCAATAGATTGGATCCGATCACTTTACCATTCACTTCCTTCTTCTCCCCAATTTTTTTGAGTTCGTTAATATCCTTATCCCCTTCAAATTCTTCTCGATCAAAATCATTCATCAATCTTCATTCCATAGCTTTTCAACAAAATCCCCTAATAATTGCACTCATCATCAAGAAAATGAATGGATCAGTACTCAGAAAACCCCTAGCATCGAAAAACCATAGGATTGAAAAACCCTAGCCTCTTATTCGAGTTTTAGCTGCAAAAAACATTAGAAATCGCAGCTTCATCATAAACTATCGATGGTTCAACTGAATCATATTCATATTCCAGGTATTTTAAAATATAATTTGATTTAGGTGTTATTTTGATTGATTGATTTGAGGATCTGGTGAAAAACCATAGCCTCTTATTCGAGTTTTAGCAGTGAAAAACACTAGAAATCACACATTCATCATATATTATCGATGGTTCAACAAAATCATAGTCAGAATGCATGTATTTTAAATATAATTTGATTTTAGGTGTTATTTTGTTTGATTAATTTTTATGGTCTGGTGAAAGTTAAGTAATTTTGTGCTAGATAACTTAATATTATACATATTATGATTAGATAAGTCAGATCTTGCTTCCTTTTTAGATTTTGGATGTTCATTTGTTAGAAACTACTTTCTTTAAACCTTTCACTATGAGATAATGTGAAATATTATGAAATTATGTGTCACATTACAACTTTAAACATTATGATTATGTTGGAAACAACTTTCTTGTATCATCTTTGTTAAATGATGTGTAGTATCTGATCTTATACATTCTTGTTTTACTAGAAACAACGTTGCTTTGAACCTTTTTATGAAGTATTGTGATAGTACTTGGTTAATGATGAAGCAATTCCATATATTCTGAATTTATGTGTCATATTCTGATTTAAAATATGTAATATTCTAAGTATTTTGATTAGTTTTGAGTTTAAATGAAATTTTGTTGATTAATTAAATAATGTAGTACGCATACATTGAAATAAGATTTAATACATAAATATCTTGGGATTCTGATTTAACACAATTTCTTATTCCGTGTCATTTGGATTTTCAACTTTGTGATTATGATTCTGAAACCATATCAAATTTCAGGTCATCAACAATTCCTAAATAAAAGAAACTAATGCTTATTATTCTAGCAAATGGCTTATTCTACATAATTGGATTCAAATTTTGCATCTAGAGTTAATCTCTTTACTGTTTTATCTTAGAATGTGATTTTGAGTTAATGTGTTATAATCGTGGAATTTATTTCTCTGCATGATTTTGAGTTAATGTATACACCTATGAAATATTCTATAAAACTATATGTTCTAATTATAGTATAGTTTTCAGTCAAAATAATGAAACAATGTCATATATTCTGAAATTATATGTCATATTTTGATTTAAAGTATGTAATATTCTAAGTATTATGATTAGTAAAACTTGAGTTCTAATGTTATTCTGTTGATTAATTAGATAATGTAGTACACATACATTAAAATAAGGGTTAATACATAAAAATTCTAGGCACTCCGATTTAACACAATTTTTTATTCCTTCTCATTTGGGTTTTCAACCTTGTGATTCTGATTCTGAAATCAGATCAAGTTTCAGATCATCAACCATTCCTAAATTAAAGAAACTGAAGCTTGTTATTCTAGCAAATGGTTTATTATACACAGTCAGATTTAAATTTTGCATCTAGAGTTATTATAGGTAACGTATAATACTATAGTCTTTTCACGGTTTTATCTTAGTATGTGATTTTGAGTTAATGTGTTGTAATCATCGAATTTATCTTTCTTTATGATTTTGTATTAATGTATTCATCTATGAAATAATCTATAGAACTTTATATTCTGATTATACTATTGATTTTAGTCAAAATCATTATGTATCTTCCACCATGTATTCTAATTGAGATATTTTACTGTAGAGTTATCTCTAAAAGTCATAATGTAATGAAATATAATATTATACAACATGTCATTTAAACCTTGATTTATGTAAAATATGTGAAATCATCAACATATTTGCATCTAGATCTTAACTCTATAGGTAACTCAAAATTGTCATGATTATAGATTTTGAGTTATTATGAAAACTCAAAATAAAAAAAAGTGTTATAATATCCACACTAGTTTGTTTATGATTTCATTAGACTTTTTAATTTATTACTTTTATGCTAAAAAATTTAGAATAAAATTTTGTTGTTAATTATTTTATAATGTTACAAATTTTTTATGTTTGTAATTAATTGAATGTAGTTTGTATATTATGGATATTTTGTTCTGATAAATATTTGATTACATTGATTTTACTTTTCATGATACAGGCAAACTAAATGCTAACCTACATATGCACTAATTGAACAATCTATGGAGGTTGCAAAATATAATTGAGGAAAGCATCTTAACATGATGAAAGAAGGGATGCAAAGGGAATGAGGATTGTTGATCGATTTGATAAAATATTTGCAAGAGTTTAATCGTTATTATGAGTATTATTCTCTTTATATGTTGGCTATATTTTATGTATTTTGAAAATTATGTATGGTTGAATTTTTGATAAACAATAGTTATGGTTTGAGGGTTTGAAGATAAGTGAAAGTTTAATAAAACAATATTTTGGTTGGACAATAGTTATATGTTAAAGAATAATACATGTAATGTAATGATATATGATGTTGATAATATAATAAAATAATATTCTTTGTTTATTTGTTAAATAAATTAATTAATTTACATGAAAAAATTATGTATATAGAATATTCTTATATAATAATGTGATATGTTGTATGTTTTCGAATAATGTTGTGGGTTTTCGATTGAAAAATTGATTTGTTACATGAAAACAATATGCACATATAGAATATTTGTCACACCCCAAAACCAAGAACGGCAGAAACGTTCTGGGGCGGAGGACGTCATGTACATTATCACAACAATGTAAAGTAGTAAACAAGCAACAACATCATCCATTGCATTAATACTATAATTATTATACAAGTGTGTTCTGTCAAATTTTGATAAACACTAAAGCATAAATCAAAATGAAAGATGAGTCTTCAACGAGCTCCATCTTCCCTAATCCTTGCATCGGTACCTGTCTATGATGACCCGAGGATACAAGTAATTTTGAAAGCGAGTATTAGCTTTAAAGCTGGTGAGATCATAAGTATTTTAGTGTCTTAATTTGTATGTAAGAATTTGTAAGTAAATGAATTGTAAGTATTGTAAATGTATATGGACTGTAAATGTAAAAATGTTTGTAAAACAACTGGAAACGTTTGAAAAACCCTAGAAATCCCTATGATTCCTACTATTATATAAAGTGTGTCTTCTACCAAGACCTAACTGTTCTCAATGTAGTCTTCTACCAAGACTTAACTGTTCTAAATGTTCGTTTCATGTAAAAGTGTGTAATTTTCCCAAGTGTAACTATCATTAACAAAGTATAGTTTTTACATTTAAAGTTTAAGTGAAAAGATCACTAAATATATGTACATGGAAAATTAATGTAGTACTAAAATGTAGCGCTATAAGAACTACTGTTGTACTAACTACCTTAAACCGGATTTATTTTAAGGCATCATGTGATTAATTGTACCATACTATCAACTGGTAACAACGACATACGAATGGTCGTAAAACGGAATGACGTTTGGCACCCGCAGACCTGCAGGTCCGGCTATAGCTAGCAGCAAGGTGTAAGATAGTCAATCCAGTATAGATCTATACGCAAACTCACGCTCTCCCTCCAAGAGAATTCTGGCTACAACTCGGGCCATGACATTTAAGGCATGCTCCAATACAGTGGATCACAATTGTTAACGTATTCATATATATGTAATGTAATGAACTGTTCTAGCTGTAATGTATGTGCTCTCTACCTAGCAAGTATAGTAATGTAGTCGTTCTAGTATCGTTGTATATGTTCTCTTCCCAGTATCGTTGTATATGTTCTGCTCTAGTATAGCTGTATATGTTCTTCTCTAGTATAGTTGTATATGTTCTTCTCTAGTATGGTTGTATATGTTCTCATAGTAGTAAGTATTGACTCATGAATGAACTGACTCATAGTATGATATTGTGTTCTAGTAATAGTTCTAGTATCTTCCTAAACTACCCATATGGTAGTTTACTAGTAATCTAACCGGTACGTATGGACATGGATGTATACCCTTGCTACCCAAGGGCATTGGATGAACTGGAAGGAACTTTATGACTATATATGTACATATGTTATATAACTAATATTTAAACGACCTTCGGACGAGTACCCGATATCCCACCAGACCACATCTCAAGCGCGAAAAGGAAATAGGGTGGATAACCTTCCTAAGTCTTTTAAACATTTCTTATATAACTATACATATAGAGGCATGCAATTTATAATATAAAAGCATAAATAAGTTTTGTAAAATCTTTGAACATAATTATTATCTTAAGAAAAGATTGACTTGATGTCAATCTATAAAACGGTTTGAAGGCATGGGTTTGATAAAACAGTTTGTATAAAGAAACATTTGTTTGAAACACAATTGTAAATAAGTTTGAAATGTAATATACCGAGTAAAATGAACAGTTTAATAAGGAGTTTTAAACACATGAAGTGTTTATGAAAAACATTTGAAGGAAACTGTTTGGTAAAACGGCTAATGAGTATTAAATCATTTGAATGCTGCTTATTAATCACATGTGATTGATATAATAAGTAGCATGATTCTACTTGTATCCCCCCATAAAACATTTAAAAATAGTTAAAACATTGATTAAGGGGTATGAACTCACCTGTTGTGGGTGATACGGATGAACTGAAGAGGTAGGACTGCTAGGTGTCAAGTGAAGTCTTGAACACTCTATGATCCTAGTTAACATATAATTTCACATATATGTAACAAATTAGTCTATAAACAACTAATAAACAAGTCAAGACACCCTAGGACATGCTAAACACCTTTATCAAGTGTTATTAGCCTCTAGGATTGCATCTAAGTGTTTGTAGGGGAAGCTATTGTGTGTAGGGCTCAAGGAAAACTCCACCATGAAGTTCACGGCCCTAATAACACTACCAAATGAGTTTACGGTCATAAACTCATGAGTTTACGTCCGTGAACTCATACCTATGTGTCTATTTGATGTTTGATGCTCTATAAGGCCCTAATAAGCATTTCTACTTAATGGCTTGGTCTATGGAAGAGTTTAGGGCATAATATAACTCCTTTTAGGATTTTACGGCCCTAGGACCATATTACCTTGGATATTACGGCCGTAATCTCCCTTGGGAGGATGTTTATGGTGTTTTCAAGTCCTTAAATTAAGTAGGAACTAAACTAGGCTATTATACAAGGCTTAAGAAGAGTTTATGGCACCATTTGGCACCATTTTATGGTGTTCACGGCCCTAGAACCTTTTGTGCCGTGAACACCTTACTCTTGGTGTTCTAAGTGTGTTAGCTAGTCCTAAACTCATTTAGGTACATGCCCAAATTAGTCTCTTGGCTTAAGGAAGGTTTTAAGGGCATTTTGGCACTTAAACATGGAGTTCACGGCCCTGGAACACCCTTGGCCGTGAACTCACTTTTCATCCTTGATTTTTAACTGTTTTGGTGTTCTAACATGTAATGGTATTCCCTATGTTGAGTTCTAAGGCTTTGAGGGGCATTGGGACACTTTGGGCCCTTAAAATGGAGTTTACTCTCCGCATGTTCTTGGGCGGTAAACTCCCAAATCTTGGGGTCTTGATCCGATTTTGGTGTTTTCTAGTCATATACACACTAGCATACAAGCCTAAGGTAGTTACCTAACATGGGGAAAAGACTAGGTAGCATTTAAGCCACATATAGGAGTTTACTCTCCAAGAACGTTCTTGGGCGGTAAACTCCCGAATCTCACAGATTTGCTATGTAATCTAAGTTATTAAGCACATTATAAACATTATAAGACAACTAGAGAAGTGTACTCATGATTTGGGGATAAAAACCCGAAGATCCGTGAGAGAGAAAATGGCTTTTCTCTAGTTGGAAATGTAACTAATGACATAGCTACCTGAACCTCATCCAGCTTCCTGAACCTCAATAATCGGCGAAAACTCCGCCCTGAACCTGGCCGAGAAATCGCTCCAAGTCATCGCGTCCAACGTGGCATCATCCCCCAAAGCATGACCAATCTCCTCCCACCAATCCCTCGCTCTGTCCTTCAGAAGACAGGAGGCGAGTCTAACCTTGTCCCCCTCGGGACACTTGCTCGTACGAAAAGCGTTGGCAACATCAGCCAACCATCTGCTGCTAGCAATGGGGTCCCTAGCCCCATGATAATTTGGTGCCCTGTAGGCTCTGAACTCTCGAAATGTCAAGGTACGTGCTCCCATCAATTCCATCATCTCAGTACGGAAGGCTCCCAGCCTCTCATCCAAAATATCCAGTATTCCCTCCTTGACCGTGCCAAAGATCACAGGAGTCTGAGCTAAAATACTGCGCGTAACCTCAGCTGATATCAACTCTCTCATCCGCTCCTCGAGCTGCTCGGTCCCTGAACCCGAGCCTGATCCCTCTCCGGCTCCTGATCCACCCGTTGGTCTCTCTCGCAATGTCACCATGCTGAAAATATACCACAACCACTATCAAAATACTCATCACCGATACGAGACCAAACATGCCCTACCAGGTTCCCGGTCTTGTCTCTGCCCTTCCCGAATCGAGTACGGATCCTCTGCTTTCAGTAGTACGGGCCCATACTACATTCCACATCTATCCGTACTTTCCTCAGGAATTGCTTTGACTCCACCAGGTCCCTTATCCACTAATACTGCTCCCAACACTATCTCATCCTAGGCTTACCCTAGGGAAACCTCTGACTCAACTCAAACCAGTCCTCAGTTGCTGAAGGTCTCCTTGTGATGCCAATTAGCCATCACCTGGATACCATCACATCCGACGAGGCTCAGATAATCCTTCATGTGAAATAAAGGAGTAGTTGGCTCCAGAATCAAACAATATATGAGCAGGTAATTCGTTTACGAGAAAGGTACCTGAAGCGACATCAGCTTCATCCTTCGCAGCCTCAAGTGTCATCTGGAAGGCTCTCGCCTTCGGCTTTGGTGGAATGTTGGGCCTAGCTGCCTCCTTCTTCTTCGGACAGTCTTTCAAAATATGCCCCTCTTCATTGCAACCAAAACACATCCTTTTGTTGTTCGGACATTCATTGGCAAAATGTCCAACCTTTCCACACTTGTAGCAGGTCACATCCTCGCTACATTTCCCAAAGTGCTTTTTCTTACACTTATCACACCACTTTGCTTCGCCTCCTTTTCCTCCAAACTTTTTCGAATCAGATTTCGAAAATTTTCCTTTCTTACCGGAACCAGATGTTCCTTCAAACTTTCTTTTCTCACCAACATCAGCCTTGTCGGTGGTTCTCCCCTTGATCATGTTCTCCACAGACTTGGCAGCCCAGATAGCTGCCTCCAGAGTAAGTGCCTGACGTACTGGCACCTCGTACTCCCATGGAAGTCCCTTCGCATACCGATCCACCTTTGTCAACTCGTCTGGAACAATACGTAAGGCAAACTCCATCTTATCGGTGAAGTTATTGGTGTACTCATCAACTGACATGCTACCTTTCGTCAATGTCAAAAACTTATTCTCCAACTCCAACAGATTTTGAGCCGAGCAGAACTTGCGCTTAAACTGCACCAAGAACTTTGCCCATGACAATTGCAGTGGCTCGTTAGGGCTCAAAGTCTTCCCTAGAGTGTTCCACCAACGAACAGCTCCACCTCGGAATTGACGCACGGCATAGATAGTCTGCAATTTACCTCTGCAGCCACAAGTCATGAAGGCTAGCTCCATTTCGGAGATCCAATCCATAACCCCAATCGGATCCTCCTTTCCATTGAAGGTCGATGGTTTGCAAGTCAAAAAGTCCTTGTACTTGCATCCCATTCCATCATTCCTTCCTTCATGGTTATCTTGCCTAACTATTGGTGGGTTGGCTTGACCAATAGACCCACTGAAGTTTCCACCTTCCGAGTGCCCTTCATTCAGTTCAGGCTCTTCCACACGAATCGACAGTTCTTCACGATTTTGTTGAAGCAACCGTCTAGTTTCATCCATCTGACGATCCAACATCGTCTGAATCATCAATTGCACACCAGCCATGGTTATTGGCTCAGGTGCTGCTGCTACGACAGGTATTGGCTCAATCACTGGTGGTTGATTCCTGTTTTCGTCAGCATTTCCAACTCCACTTCTTGTTCTCACCATTTTGATCTACACCGAATAAGGTGAAATTAGATCCTCAATCATGATAGATATTCAAATCATCCTTATCACTCCGAAACGTTTACATGCTAGTTCTAATATCGTAGACGTACGCTTAGAATCCTACACACATAAGGTTTCTAGATCCGGTCGGCAACAGACCATAGATCCGAACAAATAATATCATATATGGCAACATATAACATTTAGCACATAAAGCATTTTAGGCAACTTTCCTAAAATAAACTAGTGCTCGTGTCTAAATCACAACAGACACACATCTCAAAACTTCACTTAGCATTCTAAGTTTAAGTCTAGAAATCCTACAAATTCCTAATTCGCTTAAACTAATGCTCTGATACCAACTGTGACATCCCCAAAATCTCGGCCAGAAAAGATCGATTTTCATTTATGCTTTTAAATATTTTCAGAGTAAATCCTTTTGATTTGAAAGAGTTGCGGAATTTGTTCCCAAAAACAAAACATGATAAAACATTGTTTACCGAAGCATTTCATAAAAGAAATGTATTTTCATTATAATCAAAACTCGGGGTGTCATGTTCCGATACAGACCAATAAGCATAAACGAATACATTACAAGTCATATAACAAATATAAACATATGCAAACTTGTAAACAAAACAACTTGATGGTTCATCCATCTCATACCCTTCCGCCACTACCTGTAATACAATTTAAAACTGAGTGGGTCAGGCTTGGGAGCCTGGTGAGCATATAGGGTTTTCAACCCACAATAGATATCATATTTAATTTTCACCAACCAACAATAACCCAATTACCCATTCTCGTTATTCTCACTTTAATGTCCCTAAAACAACTAACATAAGGGACCTAGTCTAAGAATATTTCATCGGGGCGACAACACATGCTTCGGGGGTACCTCAGCAATATAAGTCAAATAAGGCAACCATGAGGGGGATGGAGTACAGCGAATGAACACCCAAGTTCATTAACACCTACAGGTGGCGAACCTGCTAATGTTTCCACAAGACTGTCTAGAATAGCCAGTGGTCGTCATCTAAACTCCGCTAGATGACTCAATCAAACAACAACGAGGCCTCTCGTCTGTTTATTATACACCAACTGTCTACCCATGTTCTACCCAACATATTAGTAGATAAAAATATACATTTGTATACATAGTTTAAAGAAAACCTGTATAGCATGCTTTAATCAACACATATATCACATAACAGATGAGGCACACACACATAACACATATCTCATAAAGAAATAAGCAGATCTATAAGATAGAAGAGAGTGAATACACATTCACACATAACATAACCAAATATATACACATAGCACGTATTTTTATATAAAATACTTCGTATTATTGTATTAGAAAGAAATAACTACACACTCACACTTATAAACAACAATACTCTTAATACACTCGAACCAAACTCGTATTATTATTGTGTTTATGAAAGGTAGTATACACTCACCTGATCAGAAGATGATCGGACAGCACTACGACTTGCAGAAGTAGTAATCCTCAGCAGATCTGGAAGATCTCTTCAAAAATCGAACTTCTCGCGGGCAGAGCTTCGGCTCGGGAACCGCACTTCTTGGGATCTTCGGGGTCTCGGGACTTGCCTCGGGGCTAGAGTATGATACCGGGGCTTCGGGATATCTTCGACATGAAAAACGATGCAAAAGACTAGAGAGAAGAGAAGAAATGAACAAGAAATATGGCTGTCTTCGGATCCCTTTATATAGAGGCTGGAGCCTCGGAGTACGCGGGGCGTACTGCAGTACGTAGCGCGTACTGCTTCCGAAATCATCACTGCATGCGTCATCCGAAGTGTCGACACTATGCTGAGTACGCGGTAGCGTACCCTCATACGCGGGGCGTACTCCGGATCACACCGGTGACTCGCCTTCGGATAATACCTCCGATTTTGATTTAAATTTAATTACTAAATGATTAATAAACTTCGGAAATTCATAACTTCTTCATACGAACTCCGTTTTCGACGTTCTTTATATCCACGGAAAGGTGAGACCACGCTCTACGAATTTCGTTTAGACTCTGTCGGCTACTTTTGACTTTATTTTTATTAATTATTTTTAATAGGCCGCGACAGAAACTTTCGTTATAAATTCATAACTTCTTCGTTTGACGTCCGTTCTCGCCTAACTTTTTATCGTTTCGATACCAACAATGAGATCTTCGATTCTCATTTAGATTGCTTCGGCTAAAAACCACTCGATCTCAAATCAAGTATTTCAGGCTGTATACCGCTAAGCCGGAACTTCGATAAATCATAACTTCCTCATACGAAGTCAGATTTGGGCGTTCTATATATATTCGGAAACCTCGTTTCGACTACTACAACATTAACCAAAGATATTAAGTTTATTTTACACTTAAATTTTGACGCTTATTTTTATTCTTAATTAATCAAACCACCTAATTAAGCAATTAAGCACAAAACACATAATACTCAAATAATACAATCTTATTATTATTTCAAAACGAGTTACAAAGGTTAACCTAGACTATTACATTGCTAAAAGTGGCAAGCCCGGAAACACAGGCGTTACACATACCATGCTAAACCACTTACTTCACATCCTGGGCCTCGCCCTCTACTTCGGGCCTCGCCCGTTACAACGGCCCCGCCGCTCCAGGCCCCGCCTGGCTTCGAGCCCCGCTCGGATACAGATCTGTTTCACTTAGGCCTCGCCCACTAACATATAATATCACATAAACATATCACATAACATTACATAAACTAAACATATACTGACAACTCTTGCTTTAAGGCCTCACCTATCTCTGGGCCCCGCCCGTGTCCTGCTACTGATGAGTCATGGAACCTCGTCCATACTCCTGCTGATAGTGAGATATGGGCCCAGCCCACCCTCACTCCTTTCCTAACTTGGGCCTCGCCCCTGCTCTGCTGCTATTGCGATGTGGAACACCATCCACACTCCGTTATTGGTGAGATACGGGACCTCGCCCTCACTCACCTCCCTACCAGGCACATACAAGTATCACACAGACAACAAGTATAAACTATCACATAAACCGCTCCTTGGGCACCCACCCTCTATCATTGGACCTCGTCCGAATATCATACTAGCATACTGTGCCTAGGGCTAACCCCCGGGTCTTTTACTCATAATTACATGGGCCGACATTGTGGCCGTAGACCCATTCATACAAAGGGAAAATCACCTGATACTGCTGAACTGCTGCTGCTAACCCCCTTGACCGCTACCTGACCACTGACTCCGAACTGCTGCTCCGCTAGCTCCCCGAGCTACCAATATCAACATAACACTTAGTCTAACTGACCTTCAAAGGTCAACCAAGTCAACTCCGGTCAAAGTCAACGTCCTGGTCAAAGTCAACCTTCCAGGTCAACCCTACTCGTCGAGTCACCCTACTGACTCGCCGAGTTCATAAGTCCAGAGTTCTTCCACTCGTGACTCTACTCGCTGAGTCAGCCACTGACTCGTCGAGTCTACTGATTCCCGATTCCTGTCCTGTCCAACTCACTGAGTCCTGGCTCGACTCGCTGACTCGAGACTTAACTCGAAGGGTTTGGGACCACGCGACCTGACTCGTCGAGTCTACGAACAGACTCGCCGAGCACACACAATCTTCATCCAACTCGCCGAGTTCATGCCTATCTTCATCCGACTCGACGAGTTGTTCATCCCACTCGTCGAGTTCCTCCTCATCTTCAAGCTACTCGCCGAGTCCACTCGAAGGACTCGCCGAGTCCAATAAGATCCACTTACATGCAGAGGACTTCCGAGTCATGCATGAACTCCAAACTGTAGATCTACCCTTCCCAAGCCCATTCCCCACGTAAAGTTGCAAACTTTACGTGTAGAGAGGGAGATCTAGGCAAAATGCACTAATAACTAGGGTTTAAGACCAAGAGGCTCCAAAATCCACCCAATGGCTGATACTTTACGAGATTCTAAACCAACACAAGCATGGATCTGAGGTAGCAACCTCAGATCTGGACCTCAAGCTCAAGATTGATCTTAAACATGGCTTAAAAGCCCCAAAACTCATAACCAAAGAAGATCTAAAGGAGGGAAACGAATTGATACCTTCCAATGCACTGAAATGTTCCCCAAACTTCAGATCCAAAGCCACTCCTTGATGCTTCAAAGATTCCCACTCCTTCTTCTTCCTTAAAACCACTAAAAAATGGCTAAAAGCTTGAATGAACATAATGGAGGCTTAGGGTGTGGCGTTCTGGGTGTGAGAGGCAGTAAAGGAGCCCTAGGAAGAAGATTGAGACGTTTAAATAGGCTCCAAGCCCCGGATTTAGGGTTTTCCTCGCACAGACCAGACTCGCCGAGTCCACTTGGCCGACTCGCCGAGCTGGTCACTTACTCCTCGACCCGGATCCCGCTCCGACTCGCCGAGTCCTTCCTTGGACTCGCCGAGTCCCTCCTAAATTTAGGGTTTCCTTTACTTTCAAAATCTTGGGTGTTACATCATGTGTCATGATCTGGTTGTGACATTACTAATATCAAGTGGTGAAAGATAGCATCTGGAATGTCTGAAAAGTTTACAACACGAAAACATTCATTATATGTACAATGATGCATTTTTTAAGCGATGTTTGTTTTGTGGATTCCGGTGGAATTGGAATATAAGATTCTTTTCCATGGCATCCAAATGGACAAAATTAATTTCCACTGGGATCCTTTAGGTTGTATGTTTGATGGATTTCATTCATAAAGTTGGATGGAAGGAATTCATTTTTATTCTCTTTTTTTTTTCTTAAAAAAAATACCAAAATATCCTTACCCTTTTGTAGTTGGCTATGTTTGGAATGGAACTGAGATGGCGATCAAGATTTTGAGTTTTGAAATGAAGATGAAGCAAGGGTATATGTGAGCATTTGAGTTGCAAAACATAAACAACAAATTTTTGTCCATGTGAGCTTTGAATATATTTTGATGACTTGGAATATTGATTCTGTATATAAATGGGTTGTTGGCTTTTAATTTGTTTTAAGTCGTGAGTTGAAAGTCTTTCAACATTAATCGCTTGAAGAATATTGAAATATGAAAAATGTTCCAAAATATGTAGATATGAAATTTTTGTTGGAATATATAAAATCTTTTTCGACACATATTGAAATTAAGAAGGGTTGCTGTTTTCCTGTTTGAATATTGAACATAATTATTTAAAATATTTCAATAATTTTTTTAATATAGATTGAATTAATTAACTAATTGTTATTCATTTGTATTTATTTGAAAATTTTACTTTAAAAAATGATTAATGTTTTTACTTTTATATTTAATTTTTTAAAATCAACCCGTGTAATACATGGGTTTCACACCTAGTTCCGAATATAGAATAATAGAATGATATTCTAACTTACAAATCTTTCCATTGATAAACATTAGTGTTACAGAGTATTTTACAAGTAAAAATAGCGTTTATAGAATACTTCTCTTAACATTAAAATTATAATATTACAAAAAAAACTTAGTGTCATAACAGTAGTTGATTTTTTCAACAACAAAAAACAAACTTGAATAAAAATAATACATTTTTACAAAGTGATTAAAACTTAACATGGATTATGATTTATAAAGTATATCCATAACATTTCAGTTATAAAGAACTACCTGTACAAAACATGATTTTAGAATATTAAACATTAACATAATAATATTAGACGTGTAATATGACAAAGTTAGAAATGTAACAACACAATATATAATATATATTGAATCAAACTAGTTGATTATTTCAACAAAAAAATCAAACAAGAATATTTGGAATCCAAACAAAAGAACCATTAGTTGAAATGAATTCAATACTTGAATAAGATTCTTCAAAATTATAGTCAGATAACATAATACCAAAAACCTTAAAAAATCTATCACATGCATGTAAGATCTATTAAATATTAATTCATCTCAGCACTTGTTAAAAACTTCTAATTTGAAGTCAACATGCTATAGTAATGTAATTAATGATACAACATAACAATGTAGTATGTAATGCAACATTCATAAGAAAAATACTTTGAATCTAATGATCGTTTCTTGAGTACAACCAGATACTACACATCAATAAGAGCAATCAATATTGTTCAAAGAGACATCTCTAACCTTTTGTGTTCGGAGAAACTTTTTTTACACAATTATAGTAAGGATCATATTCTAGAAACAAGTATAAGAGAAACCAATATTTTCTTTAGTATAACCCTTTTTCAGCAAGCTAACAAGAAGATATCCAAACCAAACTATGTTGAATAGACCTCCAACATTATGTGTTTGAATAACTAAAAAAGTTACTTTTAACAAAACTATGCTAAATTTAATAAAAGTAGTCAACATTGCTTTATTTTTCACTAATTGTGACTCATATTTTTGGAAATATACTCATATTCTTAAAGAAGAATTAATCACGAGAAGGGATGATACATCTGACTCTTTTTTCATTCAGGACTTTCATCAAACAGGTAGAATGCATGTATAGTTTAAGTGATATTGTTGAATAATAATAATAATTACTTTGTAAATACGTTGTCAATTTTACAAAACACATTGCCTGAAAAGTGTTGAAAATCAAACCTTAAAAGTGCTCACAGTCAAACCTTGACAAATTGTACAAAACATAAATCTGATAAATAGAAATCGAATCTTGAAAGTGCTTAAAATAGATCTAAAACAGATAAACAAATGTGATTTGTTGAAGAATTGTTGAAATGGAAGATCAACGAAGAAAAACTAACCTTTTTTGTTGAAAATGGATGATTATGGTGCTAAAAATCGACCCCAATCAATTCGATTATCAACTGCAGACGTAGAAGAATGATTGTTGAAAATAACCTCTATCTGATGATCACCCCCAAATAGCGATAGATGGAAATCAACCCCAATCAATTCGATTATCAATTATAGATGTAGAAGAATGAAGAAGATGAACTCGAAAAATACAAAAATCATGATTTTAGAGGCTATGATTTAGATTGGATACAATCATTTTTCAATCAATCGATCTAAAAAATTAGAGGATGATATGGTTGAAATAAGTGATGATTTAAGGAGATTGAAGATCGATTACGTGAGAAGATTAATGAATGTTGATCACATAGGAGCGATAATCTTGGTAGAAGAATCGGAGTAGATGAAGATATTCTTGAAGATGACATGAATATGATGCTAATTGTGTATCAGATATGGTAGTGACGTTATATTTAACTTAGTGACTAATTTGTCCCTAATTAACTAATCAGTTAGATTAATTAGTGTTAATCCCCTTTTTTTATAATCCAAAAGATCAAATTTGATGAAAGGCTAAGATTTGGTCCCCATGTCTCACAAAATATAGGCGGTCTCAAATGAACCTCTACCTATATATATATATATATATATATATATATATATATATATATATATATATATATATATATATATATATAATTGTTGCAAGTGTTTTGTATACTAAGTATATGAGTAACTTTTATTGTTTTCACTACACCGGATATATACTACATACACTACATCGGATTCATGAAATCAGATGAGCCGATTAAATTAGCATATGCATAAAAAATGGATATTGTTTTTTATTTAAGGAGAGTGAGTAATTAAAACAAAAATAAAAGGATTCAGCAGTAGAAAATCTAGAAAGCTTATTGGTAAAAAAAATTAAATTAGAGAGCGATGGTAACCAAGATTCGAACCCTGGCCGCTTAGAAGAAGATTTAAAGGCACGTCTCTAAGCCAGAAAACTAAAAGGCATTTTTGAATTTTTTTTTACTTAAATCTAATATATATTAATAAATTAACTATATAACTTGGCTAAATTTCGGGCCCTATTTTTCTCAGGGACCTGTGCGGTCGCACACCCTGCACCCCCTTAGGGTTGGGCCTGGAGCTACGCGTTGCGTAGCCTATGTAAGCCATGTGTACTCACGTTAAAGCCAATCGTCCCATTAAGTGCTTAATACAGAAAGGCATCACGTTTAACTCTCAGACCTGGTCTAAATAAGTGTCCTAAGTGATAAAGTTCCAAACTTTATGCACTTGTATGGCTTAACAATGCTCAAGAACAAGCCCTAGTTTCATAACAACTCCTAAGGATCTCAAATGCATGCATGAATGGTTGGATATGGCCAAGACACCATTTTTATGACTTAATACCCTTAAATACTTATGGAAACGCGCTCCAAAATGTCTAGGGTCGTTCATACTCAAATGGACCAAAATAATGGGACAAAATGAAATGAATTTTACACATAGGGGTTAAAAGGAACATACCCACAAAGTTGAATGTTAAAGTTTTATTTGTTTTGAATGGAAACGGATAAATAAGCATGCTATTGGTTTTGGAGTTTACGAATTCTTATTGTACTTTGTGGTGCTCTTTGTATACTACGCTAAAGCTGATGCAAAATCATTAGGTTATGCCTACTTAGAGAGTTATGATTTCATCAATTGTTGAATTGATATTGTTATTGTTATTGTTATGATTTCATCAATTGATATACTTATTATTATTATTATTATTGATATTGTTATGATTTCATCAATTGTTGAATTGAATATATCGTGACTGAATTAAGCTAATGGTGAATTGGTTTCCTAGTGAATTTACTAAAGGATAGGAAGGACCAAGATATCACAACTCACTTTTGAAAGCGTGATATGTACCTACGAGTGCACAATTAAGTATAATGTGCCACATATTCCAAGAGTGTCCCTTCCATCCTTCACTTTATAATCATAATTTATACTTACTTTGTAGGGAAATTGAGTAATCTAAGACATATAAACGATTATTTTAATAATAACAACCAAGTTATTAATTCTAGAGCATCTATTCCATAATATGTCTCCGTACATTTCAGACCGACAAAGTCAATTTCAGAGTACGGTATTTAATATCATACATAGATGTGACATTACGGAATCACGGACACACATTCCGTACTCCAAAAAGCAACATTTTTCGTCCTATATATAAATGGTATCCCATGTTGTTAGTCACTTACTTCCTATCATTAGTAATTATCTATTATAACTGCTTCAATATGAGCTTCTCAAGCAGTAACCATGAAGAAAGCCTTACCAACATGCCTATTTACTTCATAACCTTCGGGGGACCACCCATCATAGTTACACCAACATCAAAACTAATATGATTGGTCGTTTTCAACTATGTTTTGTGGCTATTGGATGTGTTGTAAATTTATTTTGTACCATATTTTAATTGTTTCTTTAAAATGATATTGTTTCTATAACTAATTGTTTTGTTTTCCTAAAAAAATACAGCTCCATACATTCAAAGATTTCTTGTTACCTGTCATCTTTATAATTAGTGTCCGTCTAAGAGGGAACTACCTAAAGACAATGTTTTTAGCAGTTGCTATGGACGAAAACCACCATACACTGCCTATAGAATTTGGTATCGGAGTGACAAATTGTAACATCCTGACTCCCAGGTATAAAATTTAATTAATTTACATTAATGTTGTCAGAGAAACTCGTCGAGTAAAGGATTAAAAGGCTACATGATTTCTAGAGTCTACTCGACGAATTAGTGGACCCCAACTCGACGAGTAGGAGCTGAGTGTGAAAACCCTAATTTTCAGGGTTTGTGTCTTATTTAAAGGACCTTAATCCTTCATTTCCGCCTCCCTTATCACTTTAACACCCTGAGAGAAACCCTAAATGAGCTGGTATCATCTGTGTGTGTGTGTGTGAGAGAGAGAGAGAGAGTGAGAGAGAGAGAGAGAGAAAGAAAGAGACTAAAAGAGTGTGATTTGGTGCATTCTTGGAAGGAGATAGAAGATCATAAGGATTGGAACGGGAAGAAGCCTCTGGATCTGGTGTTCTTTCAGTTCTAGTTGCTTTTTGGAGGTAAAAAGCTATCACCTTGATCATTGTTTGGTTAGATCTCTTTTATAAGGAGTTTGTGGCCATTTCCATCTTCCTTTTTGAGCCTTTGAGTTATTTGAGCATGCCATTAAGTTGAAACTTCAGATATGGGCAGTATGAGGTCCCTTGGGCCTAAAGATTCAAGCTTTATCAAGCTATTGGCTAAGTTTTATGCATTAAGCCGTCCATAGAGCTTTGTTTTGGCACTTTGATCCCTAGGTGCCATGCATGGACGTAAAGCTTGAAGCTTTACGTGGTATTTTAGCCTTGGAAGGCTATATCTATATTTTGGGGTTTTAGTTCTTCTTAAAATCATCTGAATGAGAAATGGACTTAAGGGACTCAAAGAGTGGATGAGCCAACTCAATGAGTCGATTAGGGTTTTCCCCGATAGTCTGGATGAGCTACAACTCGGCGAGTTGATGAGACAAATTGACGAGTTGAGTTGGACTTTCCCGATTTTTTAGAGAAAAGAAGGAACTCAACGAGTCGCATAGATGCACTCGACGAGTAGGGTCAACATGGACTGTTGACTCAAGCGTTGACTTCTGTTGACTTTTAGGGTTTAGTCAAGATATGAGTTAAGAAGACCATGGAGGGGTAAAATAGTCTTTCACCCTTTACGAGAGTGAGGAAAGGGGTTAACCTAACTTTTTAGAGTTGTGATTATAAAGTGTTAATTAGATATGATTATATCATGTAGGCAGTAGGCAGAGTCTAAACTGTTCGTGGGGTACTAGATCTACTTGCTTACTTACGAGGTGAGTCTTCTCACAATGCTTACCTGAGTGGTAATATTGTATGACCGGAGGGTCTTATTTGAGTTATCGACCGGAGGGTCCTATGTGCTTATATTGAGCTATGTGATATTATGTATTTTGTCTTTGTGATATATGTTACATTATTCAGTGCTTTACTAAGTTAGGACCGGAGGGCCCAAACCAAGTTGTGAGACCGGAGGGTCTTCACTGAGATACATGACTGGAGGGTCCAACCCGAGGTGTGAGACCACAGGGTCTTCACTAAGACACATGACTGGAGGGTCCACACCGATCCGTGAGACCAGAGGGTCCATGCCGAGCTATAGCCATGAGAGGCTTATTAATTGTGTATGTGATATTTTAGGGAACTCACTAAGCTTCGTGCTTACCGTGTTGTGTGATATATGTTTTAGGTACTTCTCAGGATCGCGGGAAGGCGCCGACTTGATTGTACACACCAGTTAGAGATCATGATTTTGAGGATTCTAGGATTTTATCAAACATTGTTGACTTGTGTTTTGACAACTTATACATTTTGTGGTTTTTTGGATATGTCTAAACTCAAACCGAGGATTTGAGAAAATTTTCTAAAAGGAAATGAATTTTTCTTAAATGAGTAAGCGCTTTTAAGAGATAACGAGACGGATCATTGTGTACAATCAGTCAGAGCTCGAACTGTGATTTCTCAAAATACCATTACTTGTTTATATTATGAGATATTTATGGGATATTAGAGCTGCATGCTAGAGGATAGGGTAGCTATTTCAGAATTTAGAGCTAGAGCTGCCTGATTCATGATGCCTTAGCCTAAGGTATGTTATTGATTGATCTTATTTGCTATTTGCTCTATGTGTGTACTGAGTAGGGAAAACATAGCAGGAATCTTTTAGAGAGAGTTTTGAGTAATCTAGGAGAGATACCTAGATGAGCATTGAGGAATCTACCGAGAGAGTAGCTTGATATCCGTGAGGGATAGAGTACTTGTGAATTAGGATCCTAAGAGGAGGACTTGGGATGACTACATGTTGGTGTGGAAGGTAATATTGGGTCCGTACTACTGAAAGCACCGGATCTGTATGTGACCCAAGTAAGAATCTTAGGATGTTAAGGAGCGTGTAAGGGTGGGTAACCGAGTGTGTGTGTGTGTTGAGCTAGACTCTGATGATTTTTTGTTTGCGTTTCAAAGACACTATGGTGATTACCCGCAACAACCTTGGGAGCAGTGGTACTAGTGACGAGGAGATCTGCAGGATCATTCATGAGGAGGTGGCCGCAACTATCAAAGAGGCCATACCAAATATGTTCGGGTCTATTAAGACCACGTTGATTGAGACATTCGATGAGCGATATACTGCTGTCACGGAGGCTGTTGCTGCAGCCACCGCGACCATAGCTACTGCTAGGCCACAGGGAGGTGATTCGTTGTTGTTCTGTGAGTTCAGCAACACGAAGCCACCAGAGTTTGATGGGACGCAGGACCCGATTGCTGCCATGAGATGGATCTCTAATATTGAGGGGTGTTTCTATACGTGTTCGTGCCCGTATCTTAATATGGTTGGGTTTCGGGTAAAACTTAATTTTTAAAAAACTCGACTAACCCGACTCGTTTAACTCGAAACCCGATCGGGTTGACCCGATTAACAACCTTACTTTGGTGCATAAATCCCGGCTGGGGAGGCCATGGCCCCCAGGTTTTGAGCTTCCTAATAGTCTAATACCCATATATGTATAATATATTTATAAAAATTATCCAACAGTTAAGAAATTGACTAATTTGGCCCCTGTGTTTCAATCATAGAAAAAACTTATTTATTGACAAAAAGTCTAAACAACCACGAGGCATCCGAAAACATCCAGAAATCAATGCTAAAATTTAGAGAGATCTTATTTCATTACGAAAAAGAAAATTAGGAAACTAAAATCCTATAGAAATAATCAAAATTCTAACCATATTTACACAATTCTTAACTCAAACGTTGAGTTTAAAAAAAAAAATTACTGCTCCGCGCTGATTACCATTCTTTGCCTTCCATCGACGGAGTTTAAGAACATCTGATGTTCATCGTGCTTTGCCGATTACTGCTCTCAACCTCCTTTTCCGATCTTCTCTCCACAGGAAACTAAAAATGGTACTATTTTGTTTTTTCTTTCTCTTTCTCCCAAAAGTATTATCTATGAATTAGTAGATATAGAATACCTTTAGACCTTACTTGGAGACATTGTAAAGTGAGAAGTGTGATGTAGATACAGATTTGTAGGACAACTATTATCTATAAAGTAAAATTATTTATTACTTATTTATTGTTATAGATTAATTATATACTCTTTGGTGATATAAAGTTGTAAAAAACTAGAAACATCAAAATCTCTAGTATAAACAAAAATTAACAGTATTAAAATCAGAATGTGTATATATTTAAACAAAGTTAAAGAGTAAAATAGAAGATAAGCGATTGAATGACTTGTTCGTTTTGTTCTTTGAAAAGGAAATTAACCAAAAGATTAGTTTAAAAATAATTTTGCAAGACTTTCAAAAAAAAAATCTACTAGTTCCGTTTTGATCAGCAATACAAAGATTTTTTTAGTAGTTTTATTCTTTAGTATCAATATATATATATATATATATATATATATATATATATATATATATATATATATATATATATATATATATATATATATATATATATATATATATATATATATATATATATATATATATATATATATATATATGAAATTGTATTTTTTTTCTCTTTTGGCCCTCTATTTCAATTGGTTTGTCAAACAACCCCTATTGGACCCTTTTTATTTGTTTTTTTATTTTTTAATTTTCTCTTTTGTGTTTAATTTATTCTATTTATTTATGCAGTTATATATTACACGTGGTGTGAAGTCCAAAGATACCGTCTTGCCATCGTCATCGCTTCCTTTCACCGTTTCCTGCCACATGTCACCAATACGTGTTGTTTCATTGTTTTTTCCACCGCCTTGGTTTTGCTCTAACCCATCTCCAGTCCTTCTCCAACATTCTGGCCTCTGCAAAGACTTCTAGCCCTAAACATCACCATTCAGGCCTTCAGACGGAAACATCGAATGCGATGTAGTCCAAACCTAACGATCGCCGGCTCCAATTCCAGTTATTCGGAGTGATCCCTCGGAGATCTGATTGTAAGGGTGAATTTCGTCGGGGTGGTCCGATTTCTAAACGGAAGCAGCCAATCAGAAGGGAAAAGGATGTGGTGAGGTTGGGATAAAACCGAACACCAGGTCTTCGGTTCTCGACGGATGAACAATCGTTAGGAGGTGGTTCCGACTTATCAGCAGCATTTTTTTTGTTGGTTCCTTTTATCATTTTTGTTGCAGGTTTTTAGATGGAGAGGAGATTGAAAAGTAGCAGGCGAGGGGTTGCTTGGTTGTAGGCTCGAAAAAGGCAGTGCGCAAGGGGAGGTACAACAGGTCTCTGGTCTCACAAAGCAAAGGGTCACCAATGTTCTGCCTTTTAGGACTTTGCCTGACCAAGGTTTCTCAACGACTAAATCTTACCTCACAGAAGAAATTGACCAGGTTTGTTTCTTATTTTTTTTGGTTTTATTTCTTTTCGTCTATCACGACGTTCCAGATTGACCACTGAACAATCACGTTTCCATTTGTTTTGTTAAATCGTTGTTTATTGTAGATGATCTTTGAAACTTTTGGGTTTATGCTATTTTTCCTAAATCAAAAGCAGCAACAACACCAATACCATCAAAAGCAGTTTTTGGGTTTTCATTTGGTCTCTTTCGATTCTGTTTGAAGGTATTTCTCATTTTCTTTGCTTATTTGTTTCTAATGCATAAGTATGCATGCCAACTGTTTGTGGAACTGCCCAAGTGAAACTGATATGAGATTATGCGTTTTTGTGATGAATTAAACTGATTATTGGCGACTCCAAACCCCAGTAGAGTTTTGGAAATATCGATGGGCGTACATGATTTTAATTAGATGTTGTAATTGCAGATTTTGGAGAAATCAAAGAAGATGAAGATGATGGAATTGGAAAAATTTTCAACGATGGAGATGTGTATCGGGATTGGCCTGCAGATATTGACAACGGCTCTGTTGAACTTTCTTGGTGGTTGGATGTTGTTGAGTCAATAAAAGCTTGTGGAAATGAAGCTTTCATGGTAGTTTCTATATGAACTATTTCAGTTTTATAAAAATGTTGTGATATATTTGGATCTCTCTTGGGAGGAAGAAGGAATGGATGATGGTATACTTAACACCAGCATTTCCTTATTGTTTATAAAGATTTAGTAATTTCCATTTGGACAAATTTCTTATTTGTTAAAAATTTGTAGACTGAAGTATTTATCTTGGAAAGAAAAAGGCACATATATTCACAAATAGTGTTGTAAGTTTCTCCCTGCTCTTACATTCAAATATAATGAATACAGTGAAATTTCTTTCTTTGTAATGTAAGGGTAAAATGGTCATTTAGTAATATTCAGTCGGTTTATTCGGTCTACAAAAACAAACCTTATATGCAGTGTGTTTTATCATAATTAACAGTTTAGCTACTTTACCTAATGGGAGAAAAAAAAAGGAAACAACTCCTGCAAAATATAAGGTCTTTCTCAATTAATGACCCAAAATTCTATTTTTACCCCTCATGCTTGAAAGTTGAAAATAGGTGATGCAAAAGGAGCATTGTTGAACACAGAATTTGCTTTGTGTGATGGTGGAAACAATGCAAAAGCTTGGTTTCGCCAAGGTCAGGTTGGTCATTTCATAAACAACATTTATGAAAACTAATTTCACTTGATAGAATGATCTTTAATTGTTGTTAAAACAAATAAACAATTAGGCACCACTCTTTTTTTTCTTCCATTATTTAGTCAAAATCTAATATTTATAATATTTTATGACTAAACATGTATATGCAAAATTGATTATGAATATTTCATTATTTATTAATTCTTATTACCATTTTACATATGTAGGAGGCTGATAGCAGGGACGATTTTGTATTTTACTCTAGAGTACATCTCCTTTGAAAATAGAACAAATTTTCATGTGAAAATTTTCAATCTTCATATTTATTTTCGAAGTCAATTTCCAAAGTTAATACATGGGTAATGTAATAGTATTTCAAATTCATAACTTGGATTACTATATTTTTTTGTATTTGGTATATTCTAGCGTAGATTCTTTAAAGTCATAAGGACCGAAGAGTGTTGCACATTGGTGAGGGAAACATAGACCGATAATTAACCTCTGAGATTTGAAGCCTCTCATAACCATTATCATGAAGTAATTTAGCCAGGTTTGACCTTTTCCCCTATTCTTATTTGTGATAAATTTACATTTCCATTTCAGTGATTTATTTCAATCTTTATAAACCAAATGACATTTGGCCTAATGATATGGTTAGATGGTTGCTGTCTGTGTTTGTATGTACATGAGTGACTGGTGTGTGTGTGTTTATTTGTGTTGAATGACTGTTGTGTTTGTTGAGCTGCAATTAGGTAAGTTTTTTTTATGTATATTTTATGGCTAATATTTATAAATAGCAAAGTAGTTTAAATTTATATCAAGGGATCTTGAGCTTCGGATTATTTAAGTTATAAGATTTTTATGGCTGAAATTAACCTTAATTTTTTGGAATATTCCTTCTAGCTAAAATTTTGGAAGGTTATGTCGCTATCATTTGGAACGTTTTGGAAGAAAAGTTTGTTGTGCAATCCCTAAAATGAAGGGAACTGAAGCCGCATCAAAGTTACAAGACATATGTTTAGTAAAACAAATTTTCTTTAAAGAACATAGTAATTGACAATATTAGATTATGCTTCAATGTATTTTTGAAAAGTAAATGTTAAAATAAAGTAAATTCCCTTTTTTATTATGTAACTGCATTCTGTTGATACAATACAATCAAACAAAAAACAACATCCTTCTAACCCATGCAAAGCATGGGCATCTTTCCTGGTTTTGAATTATTTTCTTATATATTGTTATTTTTGAAATTTGATTCCGGTCCCATCAACTGCTCAACATATATATATATATATATATATATATATATATATATATATATATATATATATATGGATAATCGGACCATTTATGCATCCATAATAAGTATTCAATATCCACAAAATTCAATTCAGCATTTATTCTTATCAACAACATACACTTTTCAAGGGATAATACGAGTTTGAAGGAACATAGGTCAAAGGAATTAGTGGATAGCTCGTGACATATGCACATAAATTCAACTTCCATCTCTAGTCTATCCATACATATATTGCAATACAGTTGCAAAATATTACTATTATGATGATCGAACATTTGGTCTCAGTGGTGTTTATGTGGAAGTGGCACATCGAATTTGGCGGTTTTGGTAGATGTAAAACCACCATCAACCACCAAGTTATGGCCATTGACATATTTAGCTTCATCAGAAGCAAGATAAACAGCAGCATTCGCCACATCACCAGGGTCACAGTAAGCCCCCTTGAACTCCCCTCCATTCCGCACCATACTCACAAGTTCTTCTTCGTCAAGCTCCGGGAAATACTCTTTCATCTCATCAATCGCAAATGCAGTCGGAATCGCAAAAGGCGATATACAGTTAATCCGTACGCCATGTTGTGACAGCTCAGATGCCAAGGATTTCACAATCCCAACAACCGTAAACTTTGAAATCGAATACGAATGCTGAGCAATTCCTCCTAAAATCCCGGTCACACTTGCAGTACACAATATGGACCCACTTTCACGGGGAATCATTACCCGTGACGCGTGCTTGATTCCGGCAAGGACCCCCCGTACGTTGACCGACATCACCCGGTCAAACATCTCGAGGTCGAGGTCGACTATGGAGCGTGGGGTCCGGCATGGGATTCCGGCATTGTTGTACATGATGTCGAGTTTTCCGTGTTTGGATACGGTGAAATCGACTGCGTTGGCGATGTCGGATTCGTTGGTGACGTTGCAAGAGATGAATGAGGCGTTTGGGCCGAGCTGTGTGGCGGTGGAGTGGCCGAGGTAGTGGTGGATGTCGGCGATTACCACCTTGGCGCCATGGCTGATGAATTTGGTGGCGGTTTCTTTGCCGATGCCGCTTGCTGCTCCGGTAATCAAGGCTACTTTGCCTTCTAGTCTGTAATGGTCAAACATGAGCACTCATATTAGATTTTTCACTTTAAAAAAGATTGGTAATGCTTTATAAAATTTGAGCAAAAATGTTTATGAGTTTAAAGATTTTTGAAACGTTCGTAACAATAACAATAAAAATAATTTTGACTCAGCATAAAAGTTTGATGATTGAACTTATGTTTGAAATTATCTTATTTAACATGATAATTTTAGATATCGTATTTTTAAATATCAAAATATTATGTTTGTTCCGTTTAAATTTTAAATATTATATTTACTTTAAATTTTTTAGAAAGACTTACTAATACATTCAACAAAACTTGAACGCTGAACCACACGTATCTATGATACCGCTGAATCATATATGTCTTGAATTCTTATTTTTGACATTTTAAAACTTTTTATAATAATTTTATATCTTTATCAATTGCCTATTATACCCTTATTTATAAGCCTAAGTTAAAAATACCTAAATCGATTTCCTAAACCCATCTCGGAACATGTGGTGGGTGTTACTGCAAAAATGTGTTGGTTGAGCACGTAATCTATATCTTCTACTCTATTTTCTTCTTATTCATTTGTATAATATGCATTAGATATTGTTCTTAAAGGTTTTAGGTTGAAAGGGTTGAATTTACTTGTATTGTGGTTGCAAAGGATAAAAGCAAAGAGAAAAAAAGGAAAACTGATACGCCCTCAGGTTGAAAAAGATGAGAGAAAGTAATAAACTCTTCAGCATTTAAATTTTCACTAAATATTAAATTACAATAAAATTCAAGTAGTTAACTAATCTTTTGTACGCAAATCACAACTTTAAGTTTTTAATAGATATAAATTAACTATATGCATTATTTTAGGCGAGTTGAAATTAAAAAACTATAACGAACATTTGAAACATCAAAAATGATTATTCCTTTTTCCGATTTGATAAGTGTACTGTTTTTATATGGAGAATCTTTGATTGAAACTGTTGTAGACCTACAAACATGTGTTGGACTTGAACCTGTCATGCACTCCATCCACTTGCAGTCTCATCCAATTATTTTGTTTTATTTTACATTTTTTTACCTAAATACGATATATATATATATATATATATATATATATATATATATATATATATATATATATATATATATATATATATATATATATATATGTGTGTGTGTGTGTGTGTGTGTGTGTTCAAGTTTCTATGATCAACTATAACAATTCATGAGTGAGATCTACAATCTTAATTAAAATTAAAATGGGCCAACATGTAAGGGTTGTCAAATGAATAAAATTTTTATACTGTAATTTCTTAAATTATTTTATTTTAAAGACCTGCATTATTATTTTAATAATATGATTCTATAATTACACATATTATATTAATTAGTATTATTAAAAACAGACAAAAAGCTACGAGACAAACCGCCCGGTTATGCATACAAACATCGGTTAGAGTTATTGTTGATCGTAGAATAAGAAACAAACCTTGGAGACTGAGCAGAGAAACTCCTAAATTGGAAACTTGGAGCACCCAGACCTCTTGAAATGGAGATGCTTCATGACAAACCCAAAAAAAGAAAAATCTCAAGTATGAAATGAAAGTGTATATGTGTCTGTCTCTCTGTGAGAGAGAGAGAGAGAGAGAGAGAGAGGGGAGAGAGAGAGAGAGAGAGAGAGAGAGAGAGATAGATCAAGTAGAAGAAAATACTCACCAAGTGGATCTGATTGATCTAAGCATCTTTGGTCTTGATTACACCTACAACACACCTTTAGTAGAGAACCAAAGACACTGCAAAGCATAAAATGGTTATATATATATATATATATATATATATATATATATATATATATATATATATATATATATATATATATATATATATATATATATATATAAAAGTTCAGATTCATTTGAGACTATTGTAATTTTTTGAGACCATGAGACCAAATCTAAAAATAATTTTAAAATGCAAAATAAATGAAAAAATCCAAAAATTCTTTTTTTAAATATTATTTTCGGAACTTGAATTAACTAAAAAAAATAAATAAAAATCCCGTTTTTTTTAAAAAATACGTGAAATATTCTAATAGAATATTACACTGTACATATTTTAAAAAATAATTTTAAAATACAAAATAAATGGAAAAATCTAAAAATTCTTTTTTTAAATATTATTTTCGGAACTTAAATTAACTAAAAAAAATAAAAATAAAATCCCCTTTCTTTAAAAAAATACGTGAAATATTCTAATAGAATATTACACTGTACATATTCTAAAAAATAATTTTAAAACGCAAAATAAATGGAAAAATCCAAAAACTCTTTTTTTTAAATATTATTTTCAGAACTTGAGTTAACTATAAAAAAATAAAAAAAATATGTCTCACGGTCTCACAAAATTAGGCTGTCTCACATGAACCTAACCATATATATATATATATATATATATATATATATATATATATATATATATATATATATATATATATATATATATATATATATTCACATTCACATTCACATTCACATGGGATGCCATATGTCTTGGATTTACATATAAAGTAAGGTAATCAAATTTACTAACCGAAACCTATATGTTGATAATCAACAGTTTGATAGTCAAACATGTTTGATAAGTACTCGGTAGTACCATACCAATTGATTACTTACAACATAACAAATGGTTGTGTTGTATCGACAATTCATTATTAAATTAAATCTAAAGGATATAATTGTACTTTACTATATATATCATAAGTTAGTTCTCATTTAATTAGCAGACCAAAACTATTTTCATATTCTTTGAGTAAATAGCCATAGGTAGTATTTGAGCACCCATATTCTTGAATGTAATTAATTGAGTTTTCAAAAAAGTAAAAAAATGATCGAACTATAAAATAGAGTTTTCCATTAAACAAAATTATGTACTAATTGAAAATCTGTTTGATTGTTGAATTTCCACTTCAATTTCCACATTTAAAAACCATTATTCCATATGATCCACTCCTTTCGAATGTACAAGAATTGATTGTTTCAATATGTAACTTCGGTTTGACATACATTCTTCATTTCATTTAATTAACTTTTAAAAGAAACTGATGATGATGAATGTTTTTCATGTAAGAATCGATTAAAAATGGAACTAATTCATAGACAACAACTTTTTTTCTACACATAACAATTTATGTTTTAAAATATTATATTGTATAACTTTATAAAACATAAATTGTTGTGTATGAAGAAAAGATATTGTAGACAAATCACTTCACATTAAAAAAATATATATGCATTTCCTATATTAACTTTCACATTTAATACCCATTATTCTTTATAATGGATTGATGGCTTCCAAAGTTCTAAATGCTACATGGTGAATTAAGAAAATTCAAAATTAACTAAATGCAAAGTAAAATGTGTTTGAATTAAATCGAATAACCTTGAATGTAACTTATTATACACATAATTTTAAAATACCGTACTAATAAAAAATTATGACCCTTAGCACTTGATCGTGCAAGTCTACCTAACTAAAACTGTTCTCATGTTCCCATATTATATGTCATTTGCAAATGATCTTAGCTTCCACGTTAGTGATAAATGATACAAAAAGCACTCAAATTTTGAAGAAATTCAAGAATCATAACATGTTGTTAGAATTAGTACCATGCATGAGGATTTGGTTATGACCTTCAAACATAAAATCGAAATTAACGGAATTGATATAGGGAGTTTGGAAAGTTTCAACCATGCTCTCCTACAAAATAATAATAATAATTGGAGGTGGTGATTTGAAGGAGTAGAAGGCCTTTTTGGTGTAAGGTTGGGGAGTTTTGGTTTGGTGAGTCTTAGGTGCGAAAGAATAGAGTTTGAGCCTATATAATCAATTCTCTTAGTGGTATAAATGTCAAAGACATAATTCCTCATTATGTTTTGGTGAAACATGTGGGAGATGGTAATTCTACCACGTTTTTAGATAGATATTAAGATTGATGTGTGGATTTATAATTTAAGTTCCACATATTGTTTTTTCTTGAGTTAATATAGGGATTGCTATATTAAGGATCATTAGAATGAGTTGCATAGGATGTGAAAACGGAGGAGACAGATTAGGTGAGTTGCATAGGATTGCTATATCAAGGATGATTAGAATGAGTTGCATCGGATGTGAAAACGGAGGAGACAAATTAGGTGTGGAGCTGAACACACCCAATTCGAGGACCTATTGCATACTCTTCAAAAATTTAGTTCATAGGATAGTTGACTCGTAGTATTGGAAGTTAGATGCTTTATCAACAAATGTTGTAAGAAAAAACGCTTGATGATTTTTTTCCTTACCGGATAGGAATGGTGTCACAAAGTGGAATCATTACGTGCCTAGAAAAAGATAAATAATTTTGTTTGGAGATTGCTCATGAACGGCTTTCTATTAGGAAAAGTCGGGTAAACAAATTGATTTATGTCCACGACTTATTATGTCCGATTTGCGGGATTGTTACATCCTTTGCGAGGTGAATTTAAAACATGTTTAAATATTTTTTTTTTAAAAAAAGTTCACAATTTCATAAAGTTTTGTATAAATAAACGGTCCCAAAAGTTTTCAAGTTAATAGTTTAATTCAAAGTGCGAGGTCTATCAAAACAAGGATTAAGTTTCGCACACAACGAGGCCTTCTAAATGTCTCACACCTCTAAATCTTTCATTTTTTTAATATGAGCGCATATCAAAATAAGTTATGCAATGAAATTTTCTAGTGAGCTACCCGAGGTCGATTTATTTGGAGTAAGATATAGCAATCTGACTTCATGGGCGGATCCGCAATAAATCCCCTCAAAAAAAAATCGGTAGTATAATTTTTTTAGAAAAATTTCGTTTTATCTAATATATATATATATATATATATATATATATATATATATATATATATATATATATATATATATATATATATATATATATATATATATATATATACATAATATTAATATTTTTAGCAAGATAATAACACAATATGTAATTGGTTTAGATGGTTAAGGTGTTAAGTGATGTTTCCAAAGGTTGCAATTTCAAATCTTTTTGCAAACATTTATTTTCTTTTATTTTTGCATATATAGCTTTATACATATTATATTATGATGTTTTGAAAATTAAACACAAGTATTAAATTGTTTAAGTGGTAAAGTGTTGTTCTTTTAAGTTTGAGGTCTCTATTTGGAATCTTGGCTGTTACATTGGTGTATTTTATTTTGTTTATCAGTTTTTCAACTTGTTTTTAAAAATTTTAAAATGTCCCACATCGGCTATAACATGAAACATAGCTTATAACATCAATTTTAAAATTTTAAACTGAGTTTGGAAAACCGAGAAACCGAACCCGGTTTGGGATACCCCTTTACTTTGAACCTGGCTCCGCCACTGTCCGACTTACTTGAACCAAACGTCCGAAAAACCATATAAACACAATAAAGGCTTGGGTTCAATAACCTGGCCAACAACATATGACAATTTTATACTTTAAGAAATGGGTGGTTAAGGAAACACAATTCATATAAAGAATGCAATGCATGCAACTATCACATACGAAGCTAAGGTCAAAGTAAAGGGTATCCCAATCCGATGCTCGGTTTCTCGGTTTCCAAAACTTGGTTTTGGGTTTAAACCCAAACCCATTCGAAAGTTTAACTTGTTGATAATTGAGAAATTTGTGTTGCTTATATAACAGATGTATAGGAGCTATGTTTCATGTTATGGCTGATGTGGGATAATTTAGAATTTTAAATAACAAGTTGAAAAACTGATAAATAAAATAAAGTACACCTATGTAAGGGCCAAGATTTGAAATAGAAACTTCAAAGTTAAAAGTTCAGCATTTTACTAGTTGGACAACTCAGTACTTGTATTAAATTTCTAGATTTGAAATAGGGACCTCAAAGTTAAAAGTTAATTTCAAGATTTGAAATAGGGACCTCAAAATTAAAAGTTCAATGTTTAACCAGTTGGACAACTTAGTACTTGAATTTAATTTTCACAACATCATAATATAATATGTATAATCCATATAAAACTATATAAAAGGAGCTACGGAAAAAAAAAGTTAATGTTTGAAAGAAAATTTGACCTTTCAACCTCCAAAAACACATTCTAACACATTAACCATCTAAACCAACTAGAACTTATGTTCTTATCTCGCTAAACATATTAATATTATGTATATATACACTACATAAAACGAAATTTTTCTAAAAAAATTACAATACTGAATTTTTTTTAGAGGCATCCCAGGATACCCTAGGATCTATTGTGGATCTTCCCCTAATCACTAACTCATGTTAATCTTAATAGTCAATATCACACAAATGACAGACAGTCCAAAGGTATATATATATATATATATATATATCGAACGAATTTGACAAAATAATATTCAGTTTTAAACAAAAAGTTAAGTGTCATTTGAAAAAAAAAGCTTGGTATACAATTTTATAAAAAAAAAAAAAATAGTTTCTTTAATACCACTTTTTTCAAAAATAATAATTATTATTTTTATTGTTCCCGATTTTTGAGAAAAATATATAAGTTACCGTATAAAATATCAAATCATATATTTAAACTTCTCAATACTAATAATCAGTACCAAAGTTCTAAAACTTTGGATGATGCATAACACCATCCACATATCCACATTCCGTACAAACCACATTTCATTATTTACTTGTAATTACCTATATACTACTGCTCTCCTTTGACATCCCTTATTTCTGCCATTACACGTAACCACCTCTCTTATTGTACTTAGAGGGTGTTTGGCTTAGCTTTTGAAAGAGCAAAAGTGTTTTTAGAAAAAGTTGTAAACCTAACTTTTCCAAAAAGTTTATTTTCCTTATATCAAAAAGTAGTTTTTATAAGATCTATTGTTTTTACCAAATATTTTTTAATTTTTTATCTTTTCCTGAAAACTAAAAGATATTTTAAAAGATATAACAAACACTCATTTAAGAACACAACCCTCTATCATTAGTTCTTACCACCAAACTTTATATTTATATGTTTTGATTGCGACGTAAAGTTTATTTTTGTGTATTCGGATATTTTGTATAAATAAATCTCATATAATACAGATCTGTAGTTTGATTTGTTATTTTCAAGTTTGGATGTTACTTTGACCGTTTGACGTGATTAATCGTGAACTAATCATTGGAATTTGGATTATATTATAATATCTGTACTAAATTATCAAGTTGGGCATTTGGTCTAGTGGTATGATTCTCGCTTTGGGTGCGAGAGGTCCCGAGTTCGATTCTCGGAATGCCCCTTTTTCTTATTCAACTCATTTTCCTATTTCCCTCCAAATTCCCACTCTTTTTCCTCGTTTATCGCTTCGCATCCCCAAAATCCACAACTCAAATTCATATTACAGTCTCTCACCCCGATTTCACTATCATTTTCTGTCATTCAATTTGTAATCTTACATAATCAACGTTATATTCCATGAGTTTATCCTCCAATCTACGATTAAGTTTTCAGTTTTTCTTTTAAACTTTTTAGTGATCACTAGCTTCTCAAATAAGCTTCTACGTCGATTCTTCCATCTTCTGTAGAATAATGCCGGTTTTCTTGTTTCTAATCGGTTTTTGTTGTAGGCGTTTGGTGTGAATTGAAAGAACTGATTAGGGTTTTGGTTTTGCACAAAGTGTTTAATTTATGGCCGCATTGGACGATCGTGAAGCGGGTACATATTGTTTTTCCCTTCTATTGTTACATTTCCCAATAATAAGCATTGGCACACTCGAATATATGATCTAAATATGATGTGTGTGTTTTACTTGTATATCATCTGTTCATTTCTAGCTGTTCCAGAAAAAAAAAAAAAGAACTACGCTTTGTGATTTGAGGTGGTCAAAAGGGTAGCATTTATAATTTTTGGTTATGCATTTTGAATTTTTGATAGCATAGCTAAGGACTTGAATTTGTATATCAAGTACTTCCAAATAGAATGATTTTGGTGGTGAATAAGTGACATTTGTTAACCACATGGTTTGAAGTGAGTTTATTTTCTATATCAGAGGGAGTACTCTGTATTTAGTTGAAATTTCATGGTGGATTGAATTTCAAATCAAATCAATGCTTTTCAGTTTCCTAGTAATGGAACAGAGAATGTTATGGATTCTAGTATACTCTGTATCAGGTTGGGATTTCCAAGCTCAAAGCAATGCAAAGTTCTTACTTTTATTGTAATCAAGAGAGATGCTATGGATTCTTGTTTAGAATTACAGGGTTAAGAACGATCCATGGTTAATCTCATATACTATGGAGCACTTTCAGAAATTGTATTTGAAGGCTTGTAGCATGAACTAAGTCTTATGTGCATCCATTCTTGATTCAACAGGCAACAACCTTAATGTAAGTGTTGAGGATGATCATCTTATTGCTGGGGATTTTGATTTCACCGAAGAATTGGAAAGCCCGTTGCAGAATTTGGATGCAGATACTGAGGAGTTGGATATTTCACATTTTGTTGGCGACCTGAGAGCCCTAATGGTAGATGATAGTGAGGATGAAATTGTGCTGGATAGTGATGATGAAGCTATCTCTGAGCAAAAACAGGGAAAAATAAGAGGTAAGCCAATTAACATATTGAAGCAGGCATCTTGCTGCTTTCCAAAACAGTCATTAATGTCAAAAATTAGAAATCCCATTTGAAATTGTGTTTTTTTGCATCTCTTTTATGTTTATTCCTCATAAAAATATCATGTTGTGGCTTTGAGAAATTATGCTTTTGACTCATTTGTAGTTATATTTCTTATCAGGACGTTTATGGCGACATGCACAATCAGTTGATGTTCGTTCTTCAGCGGGAAGCAATTTGACAGACAAAGTAACTGATAATATTCCCAGTGAAAGATCAGAAGAGAGAAACTTAGTGTCACATAATGAAAATGAAACTGGGAGCAGGGATACAGACACAAGATGTTCAAAAGGAGATAAGCTTGTTAATTTGAATGCCTCTTCCAATAATTTTGAGGGTGAGAATGCAGTAGTTGATGAATCTCAAGAACCTGGAGAATCATCAGAAGCTGATGCATTGGACTTTGTGGATCATTTTCTGTCAGTTAGTGCTGTAAACTCGTCTCCAGAAGTCAAGATTCTGAAATATGATGGGCCAAGATCACCTTTTAGTTCATGTGCAAAAGGGTCCCAAAAATTGGCAATGAAGACCAGTTTTATGACCAAAATTGGCGTTTCAACCTTCGATTGGGATAGTGATCAACCTGATCATGGAGGGGGGTTCTTTTTGGAAAAGAAAACAGAACCTGACATACAAAGAGATAAACATTTGAGTGAAAGATGCAAATCCAAACAGCTGCCTGGAAACGATAGCAATGAGAGGGATGAACCACCAGATATGTTTGATGTTGGTTTTAACACTCAAATGGCAGCTGAAGCTATGGAAGCCTTGCTATATGCCACACCTCCACATATTGATGTTAATGAACATAAAAGGGTCAAGAATCCAACCACTGAGAATCCATCCAAAAAGTTCTCATTTCCTTTGAGTGCCAACTGTGATTCAAAAACCAATGGAATAAGTTTTAAGCAAAAGAGGGTTGCTAACAGAAGACATAAAATGTCTACTTCCTTCCATAATAAAAACCAAAGAGAGTTGAATCTTGAGTTACTGAATCTAGGAAAGGATGAAAACTGCACAAATGGGGATAATCTTACTGAACCAAAGAAGAAGGTATATGAGAAATCTTTGAAAGTTTATAAACGAAGGAAGCAAAAACAAGATGCAGACAAGGAAAACTTAAAACCAGATAATGAAGTTAAAACCTTTTCACCCGTGGCTTCTCGAACTAGACGTGGGTCCTGTGTAAAACGTTCACAAAGGACTGCAGATGCAACATGTAATGGTAAGGAGATTGATGTACTTCATAAAAGAAAATCAGGTGATTGGAAGTTTGATACATGGAAGTGGCCCAAAAAGAAAAGGACATGTAGAAATAGGAGACAAAATGCAAAATTGACAAACACCTTAAATGTTCAATCTCCTGTAGTCAAGGGTGGCAATGGTGAGATGGAAGGGAACTTCAAGGAAGCTTCTTTCATGTCAAGTGTAAAGAGGAAAGCACGCTCTGCTTCCATATACAGGTCAACATCTGGAAAGAAACTTAGCAACACTAAATGTGTTTCAATGAGGATTCCAAAAACTTTAAATGAATCTGAACACTCGTTCGAATCTATACCAGCTTTAGGTGGTGAGGAGAAGATAAAAGATTTATCATCAAATGGAAAGAACAAGACACCATCCATTATGAGTGGCGCCTCTAGGACTTCTGATCAGGGTATGCAATATGCATTATCACAACAAAACTTTTCACAAATTGCACTAGAATTTATTACTTTTTGTTATCTTTTTTACATCATCAAATTTTAAAAAGTGTCTATTCAGTAGGTCTACCCCGGAAGCAACTGCACAAGAAAAGCTCTACAAGTTCCTCTCTCAGGAATGAGCTTCCTAGATTGGGATTTTCCGAATCTGCCCCTGATTTTATGTCAAAGGATTTGAGGAGACGTAGAAGTAAGGTAGAAATCCGTGTCTTGTTCAGCCAAAGCCTTGATGATGATGTGGTTAAGCAGCAGAGAAAGGTTCTCCAGTTTGTTTCAAAAAGCTTTTCTAGATCCAATTTGCTTCAAATAGCTTTTCTTGATCATGAATTTTGTATTTCTTTGATGAAGATTCTGAAAAAGTTGGGAACTTGTATGGCAACGGATTGCTCAGATGCTACACATTTTGTAGCTGATAGATTTGCAAGAACAAAGAAGATGTTGGAAGCAATGGGTTTGGGTAAACAAATTGTAACACCCTTGTGGCTAGAGAGCTGTGATCAGGTAGGGTGTATTATTGATGAGAAAAATTACATCCTTAGAGATGCTAAAAAGGAAAAACAGATCGGCTTTAGCATGCCTGTTTCATTGTCTCGTGCAACAACACATCCACTTCTAAAGGTAACTGATAATGATTCAATATTACACATGATAAAAAGTTTATATGAATATGCTCATTAATTAATATGCCCTTAAAATACCAGGATCGAAGAGTCTTCATTACCCCAAATGTAGAACCTGACAGAGAAATGATTAAAAACTTGATCAAGGCTGTTCATGGTCAGGTGTGATCATCCTCTTATTTTATTTTGATGATTCTAAAATAAATAAATAAATAAATATAAAATATAAAAGAATTGCTGTTGTCATGCATATATGAGATGCTCCATAGGTCATGGAAGACATTGAGCAAGCTAGCATGGAGTGCAAGACCTCAGATGATATGTTAATACTGTCTTGTGAACAAGATTATGTATCATGTTTTCCATTCTTAGACAAAGGTATAGATCCATATAGTATTATGTATCAAGTATGTTGCTATTTCTTCTAGTATTTAGCTGTGTTTTTTATGGCTCCATTAAATGTTAATCTGAAAGTTAGATGAAAAACATTAAGTATATGTACTTGCAGGTGTAGCAGTTTATAGTTCAGAACTCTTACTAAAGGGGATCATTATTCAGAAACTAGAATATGCCAAGTAAGTAGAAAAAAAAAACTATTATTAGAATAATGATCCTTTTTTTTTTTTTTTTTGTTAAAAAGCAATTTAAAAAGTTACAAATGCTTGATTATTATGCCAAGACGACTTTTAACCTCCTTTTGGCATCTGATTCTTTCTCTGATTTTATCATTTTGATCCATCAGCATTAAAATATAACACAAAGTGACCCATATTTACACAAATTGGTTGAAATAGGGGCATACTATTATTTATTTAGCCAATTTTACATTTTCAGGCATCAACTGTTCAAGGGGCATATTATAATGAAGCGCTATGCAAAGAAACGGAAGAAAAATGGAAGCGGGGATCTTGATGTAGTGTAGTTCATGGTGGTTAGAAGAAACATCAACATCAACATCAACGCTCTGATGTTTTGTACATTTGTTCTCATATTATAGCGACTTGTCAAAATGGCTGTTTTGAAATATGGTTTTCATCACTTTTTGCTACAAATCCCAATTCCCAAATGTCATTTTGATTCTTGTTGTAGTCGAATGAGGATTTTTGGCATACCTTTTTCGTACACACAGTAAATATGAAATTTACATGAGATGCCATGAGTTCTAGTAAGCTCGTCCTTTTCCCTTTACTTATACTAGTTAGTTGCCTTAATTTTTTTTGGTGTCAACAAACTTTGTTTTTTTTTTTTTAAGAGCATGCACAACTGGAGAATTTATTTTTCGTTAGAGCTTTTTCATGAATTAACTTGGAGTAAAAAAAGCTTAATTTAGTCTCTATGATAGTATAGCCTTTTCAAGTTGCTTATTTATGTGATCTTGTATAAGTTGTCTAATTCTAACAGGTAGAAAACCTATGTGACCCACTAAAGGATTGAAAAATCTTATGTAAAGAACTTGTTAATTAACAAGCACTTTGAAAAAAACTGTGTTTGAAAGCATAAATTTGTGTTTGTAAATTTGATTTTGATCTAGAAAGCATACATTTTTTTATGAAAAAAATTACCTTGCCAAACAAAACTAGAGCTCCAAGTTTGCTAAACAAATCTAGGTTATACTCCCTACCTTGCCTTGTTTATGGGAGTGGTTCAAGTTAAGTTGACTTAGTTTGTAGAGAGAGATCTGCAAAATAATAATAATAATAATAATAATAATAATAATAATAATAATAATAATAATAAATGTAGGCTAACAATATTTTGATTATTTTCCATCAACATGTTTTCATGGTTGTTTCTTTTCGGTGAGCACAACTAGAGACATGTAAAGTTTAATAAGTATATGCAATTGCATACTTTAAAATTTTTACTAGTAATGTTAATTTTTTATATAATTCTTCTTTTTTAGAGAGACATATGTAAAAATTTTACAGTGTTAATTTTTTATGTAATTGCATATGTAACGTTGCATCCCTAGCTGAAATATTTGCATACTCATTTCGACTAAATCTTCTTCAAAACAGATTATGTTTTATCAAAAAAAAAAAAAAGACACCTCTTATAACACTTGTTTTCGGGATTGCTAGTTGTTGACTTTAGGGTTTTAAGAACATAGGATTTTGCGAATTAACCTAAAGCGTAGCGAGTCTTTGGAAAGACACGAAGCGACAATTTAAAGGAAAACGCGACACGACTTTGAAAAAGCAAGTTGCGTCACCACAACACCCCAAGACCCTAGGGCCCTGTGTTTTGGGGGCTATTTAAGGGTTCTAACTACTATGGTTTCCCCTAAATCTTGCCTCCATCCTCCATAAGTGAAACCCATCGCCCCTTTCTTCCATTCTTGGTGTTCTTGATGCATTTGGTTGAGTCTTGAAGAGGAAGCAAGTGAATTGTTTGTGTCCCTTTTGATATTGTCTCTTTGGTGTATGAAAACTCCAGTCCCCAAGGTTGCTTGGTGTTACTTTGTAACGCTCAGTTCTTAGGTAAATTTCTTAAAATATAAAGTGTTTCTTTATTTTGCACATTAGTCTATTACATTGGGCTTAATCAAGGTACACTAGGCGTATCTTGGTGATTCATGGACACGGGATTTTCCCCTGGTACGCTGGGCGTATTCGAGCCAAGGGCAAACCCTAAATTTTAGGGTTTAGCCCTATTTAAGCACATTGTGCCCCAAGGTTTCTCTCATTACCAGCCTCCATTGTCCCCAAAGCATTATCTCAAAACCATAATCCTATTTTAGAGAAATTTGAGCCTTGAGTGTGTTTTCGGTGTGTGTTTGGTGCATCTAGAAGAAGAAGAGCTCATTGGAGGAGGATTAGTTTGCTTGGAGCTTGAAGATTCATAACTCTTTTCACCTTTGCAAGCTTTTAGACGTATAAAACTTCAAACTTTATGACTCTTTCGCTTAGATCTAGATTTGGGATTATATTCGGTATGTTTTGGTCCCTTGGTTTGATTCCTGTGAGTAGAAGTTACTCCAGAACTTGTATTGGTCATTTCATGGTATTTCTGGAGTTGTAGAATCATAAAAACGACATCTTGATGGGTTAAGCTCAACCATGCATGAGTTGATGGTCTTAATATGAAGTTAGAGTGTTAGAAATACATGTTGGGCCTCTTTGAGCCATGCAAAGGCATCAATTTGATGACTTTATCGTTTAAGATGTTTCCCTTGAGCAGGATATGTGTTTTGGACATTTGGACTTAAGCAGTGCTTAATGTGAGTTTTAGCATTTTGGGGAGTATGTGGGGTGTACAAAGGGGTACGCTCAGCGTAGTGCATTTGAGCCCTGATTTCCCTTATGTTGTATAAGCTTGTATGCGGGGCGTAACTGGTAGTACGTGTGATGTACTCACCAGAACCCTTTTTGGGCCATTTCTTGGGCTTTAGGTCTTTTAGGCTTGGGTCATAGCTTGTTGGGCCTAGGGTAGGAATGGTAAAAGGGTCTTTTACCCTTTATGAAAGGATTGCGATTGGACTTTAGTTGTGGCTATTATCCTGATTTTTTATTAGAGTTAGTTTGAACGTGTTCATTTGAGGAGCCATCGTAGCAGCAACATGTGAGTGTGTATTTGTGCATCATTTGATTGAGGTGAGTCTTCTCACAGTGTTTTGGTGGGTTGAAGGCACCAATGTCGGCCCATTGATTATTGTTATTACAATGCTAACTGTCTATGTGACTCTTGCATATATACCGGGCGGGGCCCGATGCCAGGCGAAGCCTGATGAGTATGTTGGATGGGGCCCATCGCATGTTATTGACAAATCTGTATTGGGCGGGACCCAATGTCGGGCAAGGCCCATTGGATGTCGAGTGAGGCCCATTATATGTACAGTATGAGGTATTTTAAGGAGAATTCACTAAGCTTTGTTCTTACGGTTTAAGTTTTGCTTCAGTTACTTCTGGTTTGAAAGGGAATGACCCGGCTTGATCGTAGCGCACATTTATGATTTGGGGATTGTACTTTGATAACTATTTTTACTTTGACATATTTTCGGATGGTTGATATGAATATTTGATGGTTTTGGGTTGAATTAAAAATGAAATTTTTACATATGTTTTTTTTTGGGGTTTTACATACTTTCTGGACATTTTAATGGATAAATAAGTGCTTGTTTGTGTCCCTATTGTTCCATGCAAGAATTTTGTAGCATTTTAGTCATGTTTTGAGATTGAGTTTAATTGAGGCATAGATATGGATAAATTCGGAAACTTTATCCATCAAAACTCTTGTGAAATTCAGATATAAGAGTTATAAATCTTGGTTGAAGGGATTAAGGGCTTACGGAAAGAATATGTTCAGACGAGAAGCGTGACACACTTTTTGAAGGGTTACGGCCTGCCTCTAGATACACTCCACAACTATTTTGTCTTCTAATGTACGCGACGCGTCCACGGGCTGGCATTGCGCATGAGCCGTTGACTGTTGACTGGTTTGACTTTTGGAAAAACTATGATGAATTTGATATTAGGTGGGGTTGTCTTAGTTATTTTGTTCTAGAGGCTACTGTTAAGATTCTATTGTTGGCATCAGTTGAGTTTTCTCACTATATTATGTGTGGCATTGTATGCCCAATGTGGTAGGTTGGTTAAGTATTGTTAGAGTACGATTGTGTATTTATGATGGTTAGTCTATTTGCTTGGATTGTGTTGATTCTGGGGGATGATAGTCTTGTACCTACATGCCCACTAGAATGATAGATGGAAGTTCAACATGTCTTTGGGATGATGACCTTCTGCCTATATGCCCTATCAGGTGTTGACTATAGTCTAATCATGCTTGGAAGTTCAATAAGGCTTTAGGATTATGGTCTTATTCCTATAGGCCCTTTAAGGTGTTGACTATAAATCGATCATGGCTAGAAGTTCTTCGGGTCTTTAGGATGATGGCTTGTGCCTATAGACCTACTAAGATGTTGACTATGAGTCTTGTATGTATGCATTGTATATGTGATTTGATATATGATATATTGTGGAACTCACTAAACTTTATGCATACAGTTGTGGATTAAATATTTTTCTGGTAGTTCTGATGTTAAAAGGAAGGACTCAACTTGATTGTACCGCACACATTGTATATGTGATGTGATATATGATAGATCTTGCTATTGATTTTGTTACAGACTTTTGTTGATTTTACATTATTACACTGTTTTGAAAACTGAGTCTTTATAATGTTGAACAAATGAGTTTATATATTATTTTTAGAAACGAAGTTTGACTTTATACTCTATTTTTGAAAATGAAAATTTTGGGACGTCTCAAATTTCAAAAGAGCGTATAACCTTGTCAAATCAACATGTTGAAAAAATTGGAAATTTAACTCGTTCAAACTTTAAAATAAATAAAATAAAAATGAAAAATCTAAAAAAATCTAGATTTTAAAATTTGAAAACCAGCCAAATCCCAACTAGTATTTAAATTTCAAAAGCAAACAGATCAATATAAATATCAAGATATCAAAATTCAAGCAAACTCATAAATCTAATTTCTAAATTGTAGAAAACAAAACCTAAAAAAACTTGGGTCACGACCGTGTGCCATCTCTGGTGTTGTCGCTTTTCGCCACCCTTATGTTAGTCTCATGTTAACCGCTTCTTATCGTCTGGTGGTGTCGATGGAAAATTCCAGAATCTATATCACTAGGTTGTGCCGACTCTCTGAGACTCTTGTATGTACTTCATCTCTCCACTCTCATAAGATCACACTCTCATCCCTATTTGGCACCCCCTTCTATGTGGTAATGATGAGTAAAAAAACCATGACTATTATTTTTCTCCTTTATGTGTAATAGTGTATTGGTAATGTATATACACGTGTTGTCATTATCAGAGCTTCTATGACAATTATAGCTATGTAGATATTTTAAGTTTGAATTTATAGGGTGTTTTATTTTGTAACTTTTTATTTGATGATAATATTGGATGATGTCTTTCCTTTATCCTTACTTGATAACATTATTTATAATGTAAGCATTCTATAGTTAATTTTTTTTGTTAGTTCTAATTAATTCTAGGATAAGAATTCTATCATTTTGTGGATTGTTAAAATCTTATATGTTTTTTATAATTTAATATGTAAATTAGTTAATTATTAGTTTCAAGGTTATTAATTATGTAATGTTATACAATTTAGGTTGTTGGTTTTGCTAAAAACCAAATGATATTTATATTTTTTTGTATTGTTGGTGGAATATCTCATAAAATTAAAACACCAAAAATTTATAGTAGTAAAATAGTTTGTTCATTGTTTTAAACTTTTTATTAATTTTAATAAATTATGTTTTCATGTCTGTCACGAACCAACTTTCTAGATGTGTCCATGCTTGTCCAGAGAACGCTAGAACAATCAAGAATGCTCGGGTTGACTCTGGAAAAATCTATGACGTACTAAAAGACTTTAGAAAATTATATAATGTTCCGGAAGACAATGGAAGATTCTAGAACACCATGGAAGAAGATATTGGAAGATCCAAATTATCCAAGAAAATACTAGTAGGTTCTAGAACATCATGGAAGTCATTGAAAAAATATGGAATATTCTAGAACGAGTTGGAAGACCCAAGAATGTCATAGATCTCTCTAAGACACCAAAGAATATTGTAGAATATTATGAAACCTTGTAGACAGATATAGAGAATATAAAAAATACTCTAGGATAGTCATGTATAGTAAGAAAGTCTAGAAACTTCCTAAGAGGAAGTGTAAGGCAATTATAAATATGTGTAGAGCTTATTTGCTCCAAACCATTGGAAAGTTGCCTTGTAAAGTTCTTGAGTTGTTATAATGCAAGCTCTCTTTGTAAGCCTTGCAGTATTAGTCTCTTGCTTTCCTTATTCGTTGATACATCCAAGATAGTGAAGTTAGCCTGAATAAGTCAGAGAAAAGTAGAAAACTAAGTTGTGCACAAGATAGACTAGTCGAAAGAGTCATTCACTGACATGTCGCTTGAATTATTGTTTTGGATCTTCTTTTGATACCCTAGTTTTTTATTCTAGATCCTCCACCGGGACAACCAATATAAAGGGAATAAATGACAATTCCCCTAAAGATCAAAGAAAAGAACTAAGAATGTGATACCAAAACTTAAATCAGAAACCTCACTCACTTATGGATTCTCTCTAGCCTAACCTCCATGTCGCTAAAACAAGTATGAAAGCGAAACATGTTTTGTTTCTAACATTACAAGAACACTTGTAAATATAGAAAAATACAATTGAATGGGGTGTTACAAAAAATACAATTCTTGAATTACACTTTACTTTCTTTCCATAAGAGAGTTAATTAATGGTTAGGATCCTAATATGATGATGATGTTGGTGGTGTTGATGATGTTTGGGTAACTTGATACATGGTTGGTGCATACATTAGAGGCGGGGGTGCAACTAATATAGGGAACTCCTAATCTCCATGGAACCATCATTGTCATCAGTCTTGGCACACCATTATCAACCTGACCAGGCATAGATGGGTTAACTTGACCGGGCATAGAAGGTAGTGCACCTGGTGGTGTTACCATTTGAGGCATCCCAAGGTATCTTGATTAAATAATCAATAAAATAACACTTTTAAACCTTGATTGATATTTTTGTATAAAAAAATGGATGAAATTGCCTTTTTTTTTTTTAAGTATTTCAAAGTCTACAAAAAAGCGAGTATAATTTACCAGGAATAGGTCTTGGCATGGCAGCAATGAGTGGCCTTATCCCATACATTAGTGATGGATTATGGGCATTGACATCATTGGATTGGGTAGAACAGGAAGACGAGACCTCAACTGGTTATAAGCAACACAAACCTGATGATATGTTGTAGCTTGGCCAAGACGCTTTTTTCACCTTTTGGTTAATTAGATATTGATTTTTTTGTGTCTCGTATTGTTGGTAGTAAATCTGAACATTTGCATGTCAGGCCCATAAGTTTATAACTATTGAATCCTGAATGAAAAAACATTTTATTGTTTTCTAATATTCAGTAATTAAATAAAACACGTTACCTTGTGTTTGCATATAATATTATGTTGATTCATTACAGATGACACGACAAAAAGGCGACAAAACAAAAGGTCGAGTTACATGATGGATTAACAGAACGTGTGGAGAAACAGAAGTAACATGGTAAAGACAAAGCAATGATGATGACTATATGCATAGTATGTGTGACGTAACATTCTAAAGACCCTAATTACATCATGAAAATGTTAATCACCCAAAATGCATGTCTGCTTCTTTAATTCTTTATGACAACAGCTCCACCGTAAAAGTAATTAAGTAATAAAGATGTTTATAGGCATTCAATCACTGGAGATGCTAAAATCCCCTAATTGATTCATCAAAATGGTAATTCTCCATAGTGTATAATATAAATCTTTACACTAAAACTAAATAATAATGGATAAAAAGATGGAGTGAATGCCTGAATGGTATAAGACGTACAAAAGCATGTGTGAAGTAAGAACAAAATCATGTGTAAAGTAAGCATCACAGTAATCACAATAATACCTTCAAATTCACCCAATATCCACTCTTGATCCCATCCTAAATCAAAATTAACACTTAAAAGAATAAACATATATCTCTTTTCAAAAATCTCACATCGACATGGGTTTATCTAATTGTTGTTTATGATACGGTGAGATGTTGTAACAAATTATATAATCACTTAGAAATCTTCACTAGAACAAATATATTAATTGGTGTGTTCAAGTTTGATGTATCATTAATTGTTGTTTTAAAAAAAAACAAAAGATATATGGAAAATGAACATAAAAATGTTTAATTTTTATCGAAAAATGAAAACTAATTCTCATGGAAATTGGTGATTAAAAATTAAAAATTCTTTCGTATTAAGTTTTAAAACAAAAAAAACAAAAATTAGAGGTGATATATGAACTTATGCCAATTATATCTAAGTTGAAGACCAGAGAGATGTACGCAGACAAAACATTAGCGTGCGTAGGAGAGACGATGAGTGAGAAGTTTTGTACCTGTGATTAGCGTTTGGTATAAGGACTAAACAGAAATGAACAGGACTGGATAAAAACAAATTATTGGAATTGACGTTTAGCAAAACTAGAACAAATATGGACAGAATATTAAATTACCAAACTAACCTTGATAAAAAAAAATAATTTAAAATACCTTTCATGTCTAATGATTCTACATAATTAGCTAATAATAAGAATCTTGTGTAAAATATCCAAAAACAATACAAAATCAAAACTAGCAGGGTCTTATAAAAAATTAAACATAAAAATAATAAATCATGAGATAAAATATAGTTTTGGGAAACTGAATTACTTTGTGACCTTTCATGGGAAAGTAAATTGAATAGACCTATCTTTATTGTTTCTATATTATCTCACCGGCTAAACTCCTCGACATGTACTCTAACCTTCATCCTTTTGATTAATTTATTTTTCATTCAAAAGACTGAGTCTGAAAATCTATCCGTGCAGAATTTCCCAGGAATCCTCGTCTCTCTACCTTTAACCACTCCATCCTCTCAACCTGATACTCATCTAAATCCTCCACCGGAGTGTCTATCGTTCGATCCCAAAAAGAAACTTTACTCGAAGGGGGAACACCATCGGGTGCAGAAACAAGAAAAACACTATGATTCAAGATCAAGATTTCTCCTCCCAGTATTGCTCGTAATAGGTGATGAATAATGCAAGAGACAAACAAATCTCATTCTTAATTTTACGCCTAAAAAAAGAGTTGTAAATCCTTTTTAATTCAGATTTGTGATAAGTAGCTAGAGACTAATTCAGGAGCAAGATTTTGAAAGGATTTTGTGGGTGGTGCAAAGGGTAAACAACGGTCACCAAAAATGGTGGTGGTTAGTTTTATCGAGGAAGGTGATGAGTAAGCTTCATGGGGAAGGGACGGGGTCATCAGGGAAGATGAATGGGGATTTGGGTATTTTAGTTATTTTCGTTTTTGTTCCGGTGTGTTCCATCCAAAAGGACGGGACTAAAAATTCAACAGTTAGTCCCATTGGACTTGGTCAAATCCCTACTCTGTTCTTGTTCCGGATGTGTCGGATGCCTTCTAAAACAAATTGTTTTGTTCAGTTTCACTCGGTTCTTCTCACCAAACATGGCCTAAAGGACACAAAAAACATTTATTATAACTTGAAGTTGCTAAATTTAACCCTTCATGTTTCAAAGTTGGTCGATTCACACCCACACAACTTGTTTACTTTACATATAACACCGGTTATTTGTAACAAAATGGCAACCAAGTTTTTCACTTGTTCCTCGTAATTAACTTTCAATTTCATTTTATTCTTGTAAAATTTTATATATTTTTAACATGTTACATATATATATATATATATATGTGTGTGTGTGTGTGTGTGTGTGTGCTTAGGTTATTTTTTTTATTACTATTGTGTGCCAGAATGCACAGATCTGCACCACCGGATGAAATAGAATCAAAAGTCATGATCTGAGAGTCTATGATATTACAATATGGTAACATGTACCATATAATCACACAAATTTCAACATAAGGGCATTTTAGTCAATTGAGACAAAATTAAAAAAGGAAAAATCGAGATTTATGGGATACTTAATGATTTTGATTTAAAAAATCTAATTTTTTTCAAATTAATTCAATTTCATGATGGGTTTTGGCTATAAGAACATCTTATGTGCTCATAGAAACCCTAATGCTTGGATCTAGGTTTCTCTATTGTAAATGCAATTCATCAAAGACTATAAACCCTATATCTAGAATATGATAATCAATATAACATATAATCAGGGTTTAGATCATACCTTGATTGTTATGTAGCAATAACAATCCCAAATCCTTCTTGTAATGACTTTAGAAAGCTTAGAGTCACAAATGTCACTCCTCTAATGGTTCACAAACACCAAGAGCAAGAGGATGAAGAGGAGAAGAGAAGGAGGCTGCCCAAAAACGTGTGGAAACCCTAGAAGAAAGCTTGTCCACGTTTTTGGGGCATAAGGGCTCTATATATAGTGAGGCTATTAGGGTTATCTAACAAGGAAACCCTAATTTGGATGCTTAAGCCCTAAGCAACCCATGGACTCCTTTCCTTAAAGGCCTTGGACGATTTCTAATGGGTTTCCCCATAGAATTCGTCCAACCTTATAATATAAGGCAATCCATAGCCCAATTGCAATTATCTTATAATTATAATTCCAGTCCCTTAAATTTAATTAATCTCTTTTAGTCACAAAACTAATTACCAATTAATTCTTGACTAATATTAATTAAACAATACGATTTCTCCTTTAATATATTATTCTCATAATATATTAATAAATCATATTTAATACTTTCTCTCCATAATTCATCATATCAAGTTGCTTTGGTGAAGGCAACCCAAAAGGACCATGCACCATCGGGTCAAGTACATACCAAAATAGTTATGGACTTAGACACTAATCCAACAGTCTCCTACTTGGATAAGTCTAATAACTATTATGCGTATGACTTCAGATCCTGATCTGCAATCGTAGCTTTCCAAAGCCGTTGTCAACTCTGATCCTATCAGATACGCGTGTCCTTTAGATAAGGGATCATATATTCCTCCATTCTAGATATCGTAAGACATGATTTCTAATCATTCTCTCTGTACTATTTCTCGACTTCCGATTTATGACGACTGACTAATTGAACAAATCAAATTAGCCCTAGCCCGACCGAGCATTTACGTTTGTCATTACTAAATCATCGAGGGGCCCAAAGATATCGCTTTTATCCTACTTTGGATAAAAGGAACGGATAAACTTTGATTCAATGCTCGCTTGCACTCACTCACCGAATCACACACAACAATATGTTTTATGACACCAAGTTACTGGTGCGTTTACATATTATCAATGTGCAACCGATTTGCAAGATACAACTCACACATCTCGGTTTCAAGAATATAAGATATTATCGTCTCACCAATCACTTGTGATACAATTCATGGAGTGATCCAAGTCGGCGTGGGTTTAATCCAATGCTCAAATCATATTCATAAGCACTCATGAACGTTGCAGCAAACATTTGCTTATGTCTAATACTCTTTAGACAATCCACACACCAATTCATAACAATCTTCATTCATACCTACTTCCAACATATGAACGACTGTGGCCCGTTCGAATAATTTGACTGTTCTAAACCAATTAAATTATTCAGGAAGTCAAAACATGCAAAGTGAAACACAAGCATAATACTAATCCCATATGGCCTCAAACCTTTGAGCATAAATAAAACACCTTTTATTTATCACCATGTCGATTACTCATTATTTGTTGTTTCGGGTAATCAACCTTTTACTTGAATTATTACAACACTTTTCTCATGCTCTTATCATGCACATAATGTTTACCTATGGTTCTTACTTTGTGAGATAGATCAAATGAACACATTTCCAATCATACTCATTTCACAACTCCAAATCCTTTTTCATAAGTGAAAGAATATCAAATTCTTGCTACTTATAGAATATGCTAGATTCTAACATTTTATGCAATGATCCTTTCGTAATGTCATAGCACAAAAGTCACAATGACTATTGCCAATGATATTACAAAGTCCTCTATCGGAGATTGTTACAAGACAATTCTTTAAATGTGATGTCTCTCACTCAAAGTACATTCCTTTGAACATCCTTTTGCATAAAATTTCTAATCTAGACATAGACTCTTAATATCTAACTCCCAATATGGAAACCTTTCCATATTTTCCATATGACAACTCATTCTCAATAGAATCTTATATATTCATAATAATGTCGATATGGTCCATCCAATACTATACTTTCAACTACTCACAAGCGACCAATCCTCGGCGAACTTTGGATTGTCTTTTGATAGTTGTTTAATTATCTTAGTCAAAACCGATTCTTGTCCTTTTCCCTCTAAATGCGCTAGACATTTGGAAAATTTTAGAATGGTCAAATATTATAGCATTTGCAATCGATCCTATACCCGAAGCGTATGAGACACGATGCATAATGTCTTATACAAAGATTTGATACTTTATCAATCTTCTGCCATAATATTTTATGTGATACGTTCTCAAAATTCAAACTATGAAGAGGAATGTCGTAATCATAATCGAAATTTGAGAACACACTATGTATCCTTGACTAAATTTATTAACATTCCATAACCTAATCCTTTAGATTTGAAATGAAGCATAATATCCTCTCCCTTAATTATAGCAAAACAACTTTTCAACTCTTGCAACTTTGCAAAGTATAACTATTGTTTTCTGTAATTAATATTGCTAACTTGCAATACTTTCCATAATATTCATACAATCATAACATTTATGCTCCCACTATCATTATTATTATTATAAAACATAACACTTATGCTCCCACTAGCTTTGACATGTATTCAGAAACAGCTTAACTTTTAGAAAAAACAATACCTATTGAATTTCCTAAGTTCATGTTTCTAATACCTAATGCTTTGATAATCCTTTATCTAAGCTTATACACCTTTCCTTTAGATAGCTCATATGTGTGTCTAAACAATTCAGACTAATTGCCAACCCTCACAATTCAAATTATGGAAAGGGATACCATAACCATAATCGAATTCGAGAATACAATTTTTCACAATCACTATCTTTTTAAAATCTTTCTTAGTGAAAGCATTTCCTCACAGTCATTTTCACGAAGGAGGGAATCTTATGATACTTATATTTTAATGGTGTATGTGTTCCTATCCATGTGAATTTGTCAAAACCAAAGTTTACGACAAATTCAAACTCATATGGACCGAACTTTCTTAATCTTGACTTCTTGCCTTATGGTAACATAGCTGCCCACCATGTCTTCCAAGTAGTTAAGCAGCTCACCCTTTCCTATCAATGTACTTTCCATTGATCAAGATGTCTGCCTTTTATGCGTTCAAATGAGAACTCATATAACTCACATGCATAATTAACTCAATTGGAATGGCACATAAACAAAAATAGTGTCATCACGATAGGTTGTAAACCTCAACTCGTGTGCTAGTGATGATCGATAAGGTTTATTTTGATTTGTTCTTGAAACCTTTCAAGACCATTAAGACTCCCACTGACTCCTTGACATATAAGATTCTTTTGCCAATAAACATTTATTGACAAACAAATATTCAAGAGTTAGTGTAGTTTTTATCAAAACACTTCATAAATTGGTCCTAGTTGGTCTTTGTCTTATCACAACTTTCCACATTTGATGAATGTTATAAACCTTCTTTATACTTATCACTCAATTTCACAATCTTAACTCTAAGACTTGTTTTGGAACGAAGTATGATTGACTTCTTGATTTAACCATTTCTTCAATTCTTGATTCCTCTTCTTAGACATACAATTGTACTAAGACTCACTTAGAGGATCAATTGAGATATGGTTCTTAATCATTAAGACCTATCATAAAGCATAAAAGGTACTCTCCCTTCTTCTTAGAATGGAGAAACTTTTATCTTTCTTCCTACTTGATTCTTCTCATTCGTTCTGTTATTGATTTAAACTTCTTCAATCAATTAATTACACTTAATCTTATAAGTATAATCATATTTACTAAACCTTTAGAAAATCATGACGAATATCCTTGTTACTCTTATGGTGGACTTGATCAACACGCAACTTTGTGTACTCGATCTCCTAGTCCTTCACTTGACACTTTGTCAATGAATTAGTCTAATTTCCAAATATGAAATTTCTCATTCATCGTGCAACCAAGTTGCATGATTCCAAGTTTCTATCCAATTGAAACTTGGGCGATGAGAAACTCTCCCTATTTGGTAAATTCTCGACATTTCCATAATTAAGAATCAAATCCATTATTACGAATAATAGAAACATTCAAACATCAATTTTCATACACGCCATTGCAAGGATAAATAAATAATATAAAGTCAAAATTTATTTTATTGCGGAAAAATTTGTCCTTACAATGCAATTTTTTGAAAAAACTATGCTAATGCATCTTTCTTAGCAATCTAATTCTAACTCTAAGTAGTAGCTCAAGAATCTAATCTTCAAGTAATGCGATCGAAATCCATTCCTTCACGGTTAGATTCTGCTCACTTCTTCCCTTAAGCTTCCTCTCCTTTCTTCGATCCTACAAAACATCAATCTTATTATGTATTAAGAATCTAGAATAGAAGCTTAAAAGAGTTAGTCAATGGATTTTACCTAAAGCAGAGCCATACGTTTTGACTCTCCCATCTCTTAGATCTCTTAGGTAAATAGGGCAGCTTCTTCTCGAATGCCCCTTCTCTTGGCAATAAAAGCAAATTGACTCTTTTGAAACAGGACATGGAACTAGTTCAGACATTGCCTTTCTCTTATGATCAAACTTTTCGATCATAGCATGTCTTTCGTTGCCATTGTCTATATCCATAGAGGTCTTGAAGGCAGATTCACCAATCAACTTTGCTTTTCTATTGCGCCAAACCATTGTTGATTCAGCAACAATAAGCATATAGGTGGGATCTATAAGGGTCACATCGCAGTTCATCATATAGTACTCTCTTACGAACTCACTATATGAGTTAGGAAGTGACTGAAGAGCCCAGTCAACAGCCATCTCCTCACAGACAACGGATCCCAACATTCTTAACCTATCAATGTGTGACTTCATCCCTAGGACGTGTGCACACACCGACTTTCCTTCTTTATGTTTACTTGCCAAAAGGGCTTGAGTGAGTTTGAACTTTTCAAGTCTTCAAACTTTTGGGTTAGGGAGAATAATTGGAGGAGGTGGAGGAAGTGAAGTATGATTTCTTGTTCCTCGATCGAATCATGGAATATCATCTTCATGTGGAATGCTTGTTCCACGGGATTTGGGAAGACCATAGTTGTCGCACTTTGACATCTACAAAACGGGAGAAACGAATTCAAGTTAGTTGATTGATCGAGTTCTTAGTAAATCACCCAAATGAGATACTAAGGCTAGGATCCAACACAATACGCTACAACCTAGAAAAGGGATGCCGTAATCTAGTTGCAGAATATTTGAAGGTAAGTGAATGACGATTCACTAATTTCCACCATGAAAAACGAAAAGGAAATTTAAGTTTTAAATCTATGAAAACTCCTAGATCCTTTGAGATTCATTGAACATTTCAATGGCATGTTTAAATCTCGATATGCCCCTCTAGTTTGTGACTGGGATGCCGAGGATCACAAAGCGGGTGTGAATAACCATGCAAACTTACATGGTAACCTCACATGTTACAGTCACCTATTCGATGTGCCGGTAAACCACACACGCTCCACCGAACTATGACAAACATTGAGTCACCCTTTGCTACTTTTTCTTAGAACCATTTAGTGTGCCGGTAAACCACACACGCTCCATTAACGTCTTCGCAAGGGCACAACGTGTAATTTCATGGAATTGCATCAATTCACTTTTGCCTAAGCAACTAAGATTGGGAATTTGTAAAATATTTAGTTACTTTTGTACTTCATTATACTTATAATGGAAGGTTTTGTCCTATCCTACCCGTTCGACTAACGACCCTCCACTAGTCAAGAGTGTGGTGGGTAAGAGTGGATACCCATTCAATCGCCATTTTATAGGCAATTTCCTTAAACACCCCTTATAGACTAGCTTCGTGAATGAGGCCTACTAACGGTAAGACTGACTTTTACTCATACATATATATAATGTTAGACTTTTAATGTTATATATAGTATAGGGTGTATTTTACACTTTTAAAATACTAGGAGGTCAAATTTAACAATTATACTTTTAATTCAATTAAATTGTAAACCTAAACTTTTATGGATTTATTAAACCTCTTTTAATTATACACCTTAATTAATTAATAAAACAATAAGGGTGTGATTTGAACTTTTCAAAACAATACTAGAGTTTTAGAATTTAACATTCCTAGATTAAACTTTTAATCAACTTTTAAATTCCAAAACTTGAGGGCAGGTTTTGAAACATTTCAAAACATTTAGGTTTAGAATTTAAATATACATCAAAATTAAACTTTTTAATCAAAATTTAAATTCCAAAACTTGAGGGCAAGTTTTGAAACCTTTTCAAAACATTAGGGTTTCAACTATTTAAATTTCAAAACAAAACTTTTGAGTTAAAATTTAAACTATAAAACCTAAAGGGGAAAATTTGAAACTTTTCATAACACAAGGATCAAATAACAAATAATATAAATTAAACAATTAATTTCATCATTATCTATATTTGACCTAATTTCAATTTCTTGCAAAATAAGTTACCCAATTAATACAAATAATCCAATCTTTATCATATAAGGAAGTTATTATCTAATCAATTGGTAATTATCTTTTGCTTAATCAAAGATATACTCATAAATATGATTAAAATCGGATTTTAATAACCTAAAATAGATAAGGCAATTATCCATGAGAAAAACAGCAAGAAATCATGAAATCCTCTCTTTCTAACGCTCGAGCTCGCCGAGTACCCATATGGACTCGCCGAGTCCACAATGGGACTCGCCGAGTTCATCAGGCAGATGAGCCAAAAAATGATTTTGCAACTTGAATAAACACATAATGCATCAATACAATAGAAACCAATCAAGTCTCTGATACCACTGATGGGTTTTGGCTATAAGAACATCCTATGTGCTCATACAAACCCTAATGCTTGGATCTAGGTTTCTCTATTGTACATGCAATTCATCCAAGACTATAAACCCTAGATCTAGAATATGATAATCAATATAACATATAATTAGGGTTTAGATCATACCTTGATTGTTATGTAGCAATAACAATCCCAAATCCTTCTTGTAATGACTTTAGAAAGCTTAGAGTCACAAATGTCACTCCTCTAATGGTTCACAAACACCAAGAGCAAGAGGATGAAGAGGAGAAGAGAAGGAGGCAGCCCAAAAATGTGTGGAAACCCTAGAAGAAAGCTTGTCCACGTTTTTAGGGCATAAGGGCTCTATATATAGTGAGGCTATTAGGGTTATCTAACAAGGAAACCCTAATTTGGATGCTTAAGCCCTAAGCAACCCATGGACTCCTTTCCTTAAAGGCCTTGGACGATTTCTAATGGGTTTCCCCATAGAGTTCGTCCAACCTTATAATATAAGGCAATCCATAGCCCAATTGCAATTATCTTATAATTACAATTCCAGTCCCTTAAATTTAATTAATCTCTTTTAGTCACAAAACTAATTACCAATTAATTATTGACTAATATTAATTAAACAATACGATTTCTCCTTTAATATATTATTCTCATAATATATTAATAAATCATATTTAATCCTTTCTCTCCATAATTCATCCTATCAAGTTGCTCTGCTGAAGGCAACCCAAAAGGACCATGCACCATCGGGTCAAGTACATACCAAAATAGTTATGGACTTAGACACTAATCCAACATTTCAAACGTAATTTGTAAGCATAAACCGATTTTATACTATCAAAATGTTATTTTGTTAGAATGATGTTCTGTAATTTTGTGAGAATGGTATACAACTATGAACATAATATTATAAACACATATTATCAAGACCAATAATTTTTAATGAATACAATTTTTATATAAGACGAAGTTTAATAGTTTAGAATAAGTAATTACATTCATTCTTAGAGAATACAACTAAGAACATAAATTACATTCATTATTGAAATCTCTTGCAAAGAAAATATCGGCAATCTTGAAAGAATCCTCATTCATTTTCTTGTTTCATTCCTAGATGTCTTGAAAGAATCCTCATTCACTTTCTTTTTTCATTCCTAGATGTCTTGTGTATGTTTGACCTCTAAGCCACTTCCAAATATGCTAGCATTTTATGAGATTGTCATTTTGTGAGATTGTCATTCTGTCAAAATTGTATTGCATTAGAATGATTTTATACAAGGAGCTGCAAAAGGAGATAAACTCGAGGATGGTAAGTGATCCCTAGGTAAAACTTGAAACATCTGAAAAACATAATAAACAAAAATATGTTACAACAGCAGCCAATTACAATACAATCCTTGTAAAATAATTCTTATGTGATTCTACGATAATCATTCTTATGTGATTATACCGGAAGTACAATTCTGGCATAATCATTCTTATGTAATTCTCCAAGATTATAATACTCTCTACACATTATTCAAATAGAAGAATACATTAGATGCGGAAAATTCTTAAAGAATGAAATAAGTATTCTTAAAGAATGAAACAATTGTAGATAAGAATAAACATCCAATGATGAGGAAAAAAAATCATTCTCACAGAATTAGCTTAATTATCTTAAAGGGAATACACTATAGAATGCATTCAAATTTCACAAAAATAAACCCATTTTAAAATACAAATTAATACTAGCAATAAGGAAAGAAAAGGATAGAGCAGGGCCAAAATGTTCTCTAGAAACTATACCTTCAAGAATGCAAACCCAAACTCTAATCGTTCAACCAGCACCTGATATATTTCATAATCGAAAATCATTTCCTCTATTTCAATATTGAAAGAAAATGAGAGGAATTCTAAATTTAAAGTATGATATAATAACATAATTCTCTGTTTTGATTTTGTTTACCTTTGGATATGAGATGCACAACAATAAACATTTCCATCACTAACCATGAATACAATATGAGACTGCCATATTTTTCTTTGGCATTTCATCAAACACTTTAAGGGCGCTCCCTAAATCACCACACTTTCTATGAATCATGAATGAAAAAAAAATTCCAATTCAGAACCATCAACATCAAATTCATATGAACAACAACATATTTCAGCACCATTATAAAAATCTAAAATAAAAGGCTAAAATTATAGAAATTAGCTAGTTGGAAGAAAGAAGAAAAAAACTTGTATTCTATGGAATGGAATTGCAAGTATGGTAAATTAAAATCGAAGAACGTGGCTATTTTGTTATGGAATTGAATTGATTGGAGATAGAAGCTAGCTTCGATTGGAGATGGAGCCGTCGAGAATAACATCTTCATCTTGTCTCATCAGTACCATGTGTACAAATCGGTGGGAGCGATAGATATTAAATATTACAGTCTTCTTAATCAACGGAATGGGGAAACAAATTTACAGCAAGAGGTTTCGACTACCTCTTTTGATCAGACGATATTCATTCGTCAATAAGAAAATGGGAGGAGGCAGAAATAGAATACGTATGATATGGAGGCTAGGGTTAAATAGTTGGTCAAAGAGATTTTTATGGTAATTTCCATGAATTAAGGGATTTTATTTGAATTGTCATGCTAAAATTATATAATTACCCTTATAACAATTTTTAATTATTTAATTATTCCTAAATTCCTAGTGGCTCTTACATGCACACAATACTTGTGAGAAACATTTGAACCTATTTCTCTCTCTCTCTCTCTCTCTCTCTCTCTTTCTCTCTCTCTCTCTCTCTCTATATATATATATATATATATATATATATATATATATATATATATTGTGATTTTGGTCCAAACCCAACCTAAAATGACAAAAATGCCCTTAAATAATCTCTTATTTCGGTTTCGTCATAATTTCGTTTCGTGTCGTGTTCTTGTTCAAAATTCGACGCGAAATTGACACGATTTAGGATTTTTCAGTCGTGATATGTATAATTATGTATTAATTAAATAAATTAATTTTTATATTATGTTATCTTTGTTGTGTCGTGTTTGTTGTTTTCTAATCAATTCGTTTTCGTGTTAGTTGAAAAAAATATGATACAATGGCCCGATTTGCAACTATTAGACCATCCACATCAGTGCAATGCCACTAATCTTTCAATTGTGACACATCAGTTTTGCAATGACTACTCACATCAATACAATAACACACATCTTTCAATAGTGGTCCTCACTGCCACATCAACAATATATATATATATATATATATATATATATATATATATATATATATATATATATATATATATAAAATATTTACTTAATAATAAATAAACATAAATTTTATTATTATAATTAAAATAATATTTTTAAAATAAAATAACAAAATAATAAAAGTTTTTGATACACAATAAATACAAATGCTATGAAATCTACTCTAATAAATAAAAGTTTTTGTTGCCACTTATCACACTCTCATTCAATTTGTCAAATGTCATTTTGTGGTTATTTTGAATTAATTTTTATTTCAAATATCATTTTATGGTTTTTCTATTTTATTAATTTTATATAGTATTTAAATGCAGTAATAAATGCATATTAATTTCCTTAATGAACTTTCCTTTTAATTTAAAATTTACTAAATTAAAGTTTCATTAATTTCATATATTTATTTATCTAAATTATTTGTTTAAATTTAGTAAAAAATTACTTTAATTTTTATGATTCAATATGTTTTTTATTTTTCTTATAAATTCAAACTTTTCAAATGTTTAGAATCTTATATTTAGTTTTATATTTTAAATAAACAAATATAATACATTAGTCTCATACCTAGTTAGAGATTTAATAAATTGTAGGAACACATAGCCTTTTGAAAGACTTTCACAGTTTGAAAGAAGAATACACACGTGGCCTTTTATTTGTTGTTTGCAAGAGCGTTGATAGACCGATGTGGAAGCTCTTAGGTTTTATAAGGATATATTTATATAATTATAGAAGTTTATACATTATTATAGAAGTTAGCTCAAATATTATAAAATATGAAGTTAATAAAACAAAGGAAAAACTACATAAATAGTCCATGTAGTTTATCAAATAGCACAACTTTCGTCCTTTTTTATTTTTTTATACAAAGTCCATGTGGTTTCTAAAACTTGTAAGTCTTGTCCTAACAATGTGAAATGACCTTTTTACCCTTTTTAATTTCTTTTAGACTTTTCTTATATAATTTCTAATTAATTTTAACTAAAAAAATAAATGTTAGATTGGGCCCACCAAACCCACTTCTTTACCAACCTTTACCCCTTCTTGTTTTTCTCTGTTCTCACTGCCTCTTTTTTTTTTGGATTGAAGAACAAGCATATAGGGACCGTCAATGCTTGATATTTCCTCTTCATACAGAGATGTCATTGTTTTGCGCCGGTAATGATGATGGTAACAATGAGGTTCTTATTTCATTTTTCCCGTCTTTTCCTCTCTCTGGAGTTTAGTTCTGATTTCCACTTCCCCATTTCTTATATAAAATCTAACGGTTCCGATTATAACAACAAGGCGATGGTGTTGGCCTCTGGAAAATAGGAAGGGCAACTGTCATTTGTAGCGATGAATCAAGCGGCAATGGTTGGGTTTAATTGGTCTTTGTCCATTACGAGAGAGGTTTCATCAATGGCATAGGTGGTGCTGTTAGTGAAATTGTAGGTTGGTTAACAACCATTGGAGAAGAGAAGGAGATGAGGGAAGTGGAGGATCGATGACCTGAAATCTGAGAACAAAAGAGGCGGTAAGTTTTATGTAGAAGAACAAGATTCAGGTCAGAATAGTAACACGATTGCGTTCCAACTTGCTAATTTACCATTGAATGTCAATGGATTTATATCAAGCCTGCAACAAAAAAAGTTCTTGGAGCAAATCAAGCTTTTTTATGGAGCTCCCATGGCAGTGATTCCACCCAACGAGTAGATCATGAATGGAATCGTGGGTCTTTCTATTCTGGTGATGAACAATAATCTTGTTTTAATGGTATGATGGGGAATGGTTGGAGGACTTATAGTTTTTGAAGGATCTCTGTAATTTTCATCGGATAGAATTGGAAAGAGAGATGATGTAAGTTGATGTGGTGCGACAAGAAATAAAGAGAGATGAAGGTAAGGATGGATTGCCGACGAAGGCTGAAGGGCAGCAACTATTGACGGTTTAGACATGTTAGATTTCAGATGGGGTTACCGGCAAGAAGAAGGGAAAAATGATGGTCGGTGGGTAAGAATGAAAGAAAAAAACGCGAAGGAAGAGATGATGTAAAGGGTTAAGGTAATTGTTTATTTTCTTTTATTTTTATAAATAGATTTTGTTAAAAGAAAAGATGAAAGAAATTAAAAAGGATAGAAAGGTCATTTTAGGTGGATCAAGGACTAATCACGTAAGATTTAGAAGCCACATGGATCAACCACGTAAGTTTTAAAAACCACAAAGATCATATTTGTCAAAAAAAATTAATAAGGACTAAAGTTGTGACACATAGGAAACTATAGATACCATAATTTTGTCTAAAACAAATTATGAACGGCAAAGGCGTATATAATGAAGTTATCAATAAACCAAAGGATCATTATTGTAATGATTCCAAAAGTTGCATTTGACGTAAGTGGGTCAAGGCGGGGAGCAAAAATCGAATAGGAAAAGTAAAATTAACCAGATGCCCGAAGGAATCAACAATGGTTCCTCTCTCCAGAACCCCTCAAATGATTCAGGTTCTCTCTTATAACCCTTTAATTTTAATGCTAAATCGTAACATATACTTCATTAAAGATTAAATCTTTTTAAACATTCTTAATTTTGCTGAAATTTGTGATTATTTTGGTTGTTTTATGCCTTTGACCCCTTCTTCGCGAGCATAAGGTATGGCTCGTGGTTTCCCGTTTTGTTCGTTTAGCTAAGTTTCTGCATTACAGACGAATTTGTGCTTGTGCTTGATTTCATCTGAGTAAAAATCATGTATGAAAAGGACATTGGTGTTAGAAAACTTCTGTAAACATGGTATTTGGATGAGAAAGTAGGGATCTGATTTGTGATTTTGAATATTCAGGCGAAATTAGAATGAAATTCAATCAAAATTGGTGTGCTTCCCCCTCTAAAGTTGCATCTCACTTTGGAACAAGTGGTGTTGCTGTTGCTGCAGCCACGGGCATCACCCATCCATTAGGTTTCTTCCTTCAATTTTCAATAATTTCATGTTTCACTTGTTTTATAACAATCCCTATATACTGAAATTTGATTTGATATGTTTTTTTTCCAATTTGTATGTAGATGTACTCAAAGTTAGACTGCAGATGCAACTGGTGGGACAAAGAGGTCCACTAATTGGAATGGTATGAAGAGGTCATGTTGGGTATTATTCATCATAAATATCTGCTTTAACAAGAAAAATGGACTGATATGCCCTGATGCTTGGGTGTTTACAGGGACAAACTTTTGTTGAAGTTGTTAAGAAAGAAGGAACTCGTTCCTTGTATCTTGGTTTGACACCAGCATTGACAAGGTCAGTTCTTTATGGAGGTCTACGTTTAGGTTTGTATGAACCTTGTAAAAATTTCTGTGAACTGGCCTTTGAGTCCACTAACATCTTCATGAAGATTGCATCTGGAGCTGTTTCTGGTGCTTTTGCCACTTTGCTTACCAACCCTGTTGAAGTTCTAAAGGTAAGGTAAAAACCACTTTCTCTTTCTTAACCTTTTACACAAAACGGGCGGTTGGGTAATGGGTCAAAACGGGTTGGGTCGACCCGGAAACACTTTTTTTAATCCATATTATTGAGTTTTTATCCATAACATATTGAATAGGTGCGTTTGCAAATGAACCCTAATGCACGTAGAGGAGCAATTAATGAACTGCAGAAAATTGTCAGAAAAGAGGGCGTAACAGCTCTTTGGAAGGGGGTGGGACCCGCTATGGCCCGGGCAGGAGCTTTAACAGCATCACAGCTGGCAACATATGATGAATTTAAGCGGGTGAACTTCTAAAACTGTTTTTTTTTTTCTTCATTTATATATATGTAATTCATGTTATAAATTTTGTTTATATGGCTATGATGTAGGTCTTAATGAAACGGACGCCTCTTGAAGAAGGATTCTATCTTCATCTCATGTAAGCATCCCTGCCTACAATCTTTCAATTTACATGAAATACTTAAATACTATATTAATAACTTGTCACATTGTAAATACATTACATATATAGTTATAGTTATTTCAAAGTGCGACTTACATGATGTGAAGGTCAAGTACAATAGCGGGTTTGGTGAGCACACTGATAACTGCACCTATGGACATGGTTAAAACGCGTCTCATGTTACAACGAGAATCTATGAGTGATGGAGCTTACAAAAACGGGTTCCATTGTACATATAAGGTAACTTCTTTGTTTATCCTCCTTTTTTTAAATAACTTATAATCACAATTCACAAATGTTGTTGGAATGAATTCTAGGTTCTGATCACGGAGGGACCTCGAGGACTCTACAAAGGGTGAGACCCCCAACAATACTTGTTCCCTTAGCTCCTGTGTTTGTTAGACATGACATTACAGAACAGGTTGTATTGTGTCTGGTATTGGACTGAGACTGGGACTGATGTAAATAGGACAAAAATTGCAATAAGGTGGGACATGGACTCCCACTCGATCTCTCGTCTGTGCAAAAGACATGAAGGCCCTCATTCGTATGTAACTGATGCATGAGGATTTGACTTCAAAAATATTGCAGGGGCTTTGCAATTTTTGCACGATTAGGTCCACAAACAACAATCACATTTATATTGTGTGAGAAGCTGCGAGAGATTGCTGGATTAAAAGCAATTTAGTCTCTAAGTCTCTGGTAACTTCTTGCTTTTTCATGCATATTTATTTACATTCTTCAAGTTGAATGCTCGTGATCACTAGGAAGTAGAAACCTGGTTGAGAATAAATTTGTAGTATTTTAGATGATATTTTTAGGGTTATCTCTATGAAGTTTGGAGCTAAGCCCGAGTTTATTCATTGGATCATATTCTCGTTCATGAAATTCTATCAATGTAGCAAGAAATAATTTGGTTTGTATTGTGTAGTTTTACTAGATTGAATGTTGTAACTTGTTTTAATTTGATTTTAGGGCTCTCTATAAATTGCTTTCCAAATTCCAATTTTTATTCAGTCAGTCATCGATTATTGAATATTAATTTATATAATTCCATATGGTAGATATTATTCGAAATTATTAGTAATATATCTAATTACTATTAAGCAACTTTGTACAAACAGTCGAACACTATTTTGAATTTTTCTATGTTTATATCCAAAATCCAATTTTCTGACTCCACCACTGATTGAAACCAAAATTAAATAAATTATGAGATAAAATAGAAGAAAAAAACCCACCATAAAAACTCAAAAATCTTAAAGAATATTCATGGCAATATCCCAATTCCAAAATAATAACCGGCTCGTAACAATATATATATATATATATATATATATATATATATATATATATATATATATATATATATATATATATATATATATATATATATATATATATATATAATCAACCGAAAACATGTTCTAAACTTTTTATTCATATTATATACATTTAAATTACTTTTTTTTTTTATGGTTTTCTCATCCTATATTCAGTTATTCACAATTGAAAAAGGACAACGTGGTCGTTACGGCGTTAAGTTTTTGTTTACTTTTCGGTAAGTTACAAACACGTGATGCCCACGTGCTAGTTAAAGATCCGTGTATACTTTTTCTAGAACAACTACGTTTGTTTACCCGATTATGTAATTTATGGATAATCACAAACATCACGATAAACTTACTTTATAATCACTCTATTTGAGAGGGAAAAAAATATGATCTGCTTTAACTGTATATAATAATCACTGCATTTGAACTTTAATTTTCTCTACCAGTCAAAGTCCTCCAATAAATCCCATCCTAATTTTCTATTTTAGCCATCTGCCGCCGTCGTCCACCTCACTATTAGAATATATATATATATATATATATATATATATATATATATATATATATATATATATATATATATATATATATATATATATATATATATATATATATATATATCGCATGCTCATTAAAGTTGATAACTTTTCTAAAGTTTGCCACTTACAGCATTAAAGAATCCAAGTGATTAACAGTACTTGAATTCATTTCCATTGATTCCTTTGAAACTATGGAATGTAACTGGAAGATGAAGAATAGTATGATTGATGTGACACCATTCTTGTTGTTTGAGTCATCTGCTGATTCTGAGGATGCCATCGCAGATGATGTTCTTCGGCATCATCATTACCATAATCATCATCAAGAAAAACATGGAGAAAAAGAAAAAGAATCCATGGATGATGACGTTGAATCCTGCAGTTATGATCACTCATTCCATGTTAATGTCAAAACCATCCATGATAACCATCATCAAGTTCATGCGTATGGTGTTGGTCATGGTCAATATGATCATGATCATCGCCATGTTTATGATGGTAATAGAGAAGAGATTGATGATGATGTTGATGATGACGACGACGACGACGACGATAATTGGGGTGAGAGCAAGATGATAGGCCAAGAAAAGAGATGTCATGAGTTGTGTGTTGATTCTTCAAGTCTGGATGACAGACAATTCTGGGAAACTTGTTTGGATTCGTGATTTTGCTATTAAAAAAAAGGAAATAACGAATTCACACAGATGGTTCTGTTCTAACTCAAACTTTGGTGTTTGAGCAGATTGAGCTTATATTTTCTTTCCTTTAGTCTTTTTTAACTCTATCTATGTGTTATATATGAAATATGATCTACAAATAGTATTTGACTGGTAGGAATGAATCTGTGTTTGATTTATAAATCTTGGAAACGGTTTAAAGCTTTAAATATAAATGTATACATGCATCACGGCAAATTACTTGGAATAATCACGGCGATTATTCCAAGTAATTTGCCGTGATGCATGTATACATTTATATTTAATTATCAGATAATGAAATTTCAATGAATTTAGACAGTGCCTTTTTACTTTTTGCTCTAAATTTGTGATAAAAATTTAAAAAGTCGTGGATGTTTAAGAAAATGGTGGTGGACGCTAGAAAAAGAATCTAAGGACGACTGTTTGCTTTTTCCGACTCTTTATTAACAAGTCAAACAAAGCAACCCTAGTCCCTAGACCAAGATGAGGAAGATATGTTAGAAGATTGGCATAAAACAGGGCATGGCATGCTGGTTTACATTTTACAAAGTTATTATTAAAACTAAAACATGACATGGCAAGCAGGTTTTGATATGCAGCAACTGCTTAAAGTTTTCAAGAATCAGAAAATTATGAGTTCATACATTCCCATTCCGTCTACCATGTCGGCCTACGATGTGTATGGCGGTTTCAGTTTTTTTAGAAACCAGACTATTAAGACTAGCACCCGATGATTCCTCTTGAAAGTCAAACCCGCTCGTTGGACTTGAACGTTGTGTCACCAGATGATCCAGTTCTCTTTTGAACCGATCCTTTGCTTTCTTGTTCTCCTCGATTCGTTTCAGAAAATTTTCTTCAATCTCGCTTAGCGATGATTCCGCTTCATCATCATCATCTTGTTCTTGTTCTTTGGATGATGATGATGCTGATGGTTGTCTTCCCGGTTCACATCTGGTTTTCATCTCTTGATGATGGTCGGAAGGACATGAAACCGTTGAGACTCCGGCGGTTGTCTCTTCACGTTCTCTTAGGGTTTTGGCGATCAATGTCTTGAGCAGGTTCATCACTTGTACAGCGTGCATTAGAGCTGTCAACGGATCCGACATCTAAAATCCACCACCAATTAAACATATAATCAGGGAAATGACCAAGACAGAAGATGAAAAGGAATTTCATTAGATTTAGTATTACTACCTGAGTCATGTTGGGGGCAAAGACCATGGCGATATTTCTGGCGTTCATTTTATTGGATTCTTGTTGTTGGGCGACATCAGACATGAGATGAACAGCCCAATTAAGCAATGCAGATTGTGTGGGGTTGAGCTGTTTCACAAGCTCAACGCGCTCTTCCTCTGTGTTACACTGTAGAACCTCATCGGGTGAGAGGCCATCAAGGACACCACTTGGAAGCTCCCGGAACCAGGCTTTGATTAAACCCGCAAGACAATGGACCTCGATGTTTTCGGGCACCGTGCCTCTGTTTAGCTGCTCCCGCACCCGCTCCTCTTGACTGTTCTCCGGGTTTATACGGAAAATTCCTTCCGCCTACAAAATATGACTTACTGCCGAGACTGAGAAAAATAATTTTCAACGTCCATCTCCATCCATGCTTGTGTGATACAATACATCATACCCTATATGGTGGTTCAATACTATAAAAGTCTAAATGTGTGTTTGGTAATGGTTGGTCTGTAGGAATGGAATGGAATGGAATGAATCTTTTTTATCAAACTTTTATATTACATCAAGAGCATCTCCGATGGTAGCTTTTTACTATCTGAATAAGCTTTTGAAAAACTTTTCGCCATTGGAGAAAAAGGCTGATTTGAGAGGTCACTCCAAACACTTACTTTACACTAACCTTTTAATTTTCTTTTAGGCTTTGTCACATTTGATCCGTACATTTAGTAACATTCTATTTTATACCATAATTATATTTAGATATTAAATTTCTTTTAGGCTTTATATTTAGTTACGTAATTGATTTCGTAAACAAAATAAAATTAATATATTTAATGAAAAAATAATATAATTTAAAAATAGTTGTCAAAACTTTTAAAATTCAAAAATTATCAAATATTATAAAATATTGCGGTTACATAGTTATTTATTTAACTACATATATTAATTTTATCATCTTTTATAGTTTCGGCAAAAAAATATCAGATAAATGTTACTAAAATGATAAATTATATGAGTGGGCTTGATAAAACATTTAAGATAGATAAAGGATAAATTAGTTAATTTTGGAGAAAAAAACTTTTGAAAAATGTTAACCATTGGAGAAGCTAATTGGTAAAACCTTTTTATCAATTGTCAAATAAAAGGTAAATGATGGGACAAAAGTAAAAAAGCTTTTGAGAGGTTAACCATTAGAGATGATCCATCACATAACAACACAACGTGTAGTTTTAACTCTATCATATACATTATTTTATCGTGATTAATAAATTTTAACAAAAGAAAAGCCAATTAAAATCCAAATAATATCTGAATAAAAAATATAGTATGTTCCAGTTACTTTTAGAAAGTACAATTGTTATAAATCCAAAAATCTTCTGAAAGGGATTTGTGTTATAATAATCTAGTTAAATAAAAATGGACTATATTGCAAATTTTCATTCCATTCCATGATCAAATGAAGAAAAAAACACCCCATGTTTGTTACACTCCATTCCCTTCTTGATTCCATCATACCAAGCACTACCCAAATTTGTGGTATCGATTGGGGGTTGTGTGTGTGGGACAAAACATAACACTAAGACATTGTACTATGTTTGGCTTGAATTGGATGTGGAGGCTGGAGGGACAAAAAGTTGAAATAAGTGGACAGAGACTCGCTTTCGATCTCTTATTTATGGAAAAGACGTGAATGCCCTCTACATCATCATCATCAAAAATATTTTGTCCGGACCTATGTAACACATGGCGTCCTAAAGAGGGACAATCCACAAGCACTTTTCATTGTGTGAGATTCTACCAAATACTTATCTCTTTTTCGTATGATATATTGATATATGTAACAAGTAGCATACCTTTAGACCTCCTTGAGCATATAAACGTTCCTGCATGAGCAACAGAATTGTCGGGACACTGTTGCCTCTTGAATCATAAGAACACTGCATCGATTCTGCTGAAACCCCAAAAACGCTTACACTACACAACAACAAAACATATGTCAAAAGCACAATCAAAGTGACCAAATGCAAAAATGTCTCCAACCCACAATTTCAATTTACTGCAAAAACATTTTATCACTGGTTTCACATAACAAGTTAAAACCCTAGCTCTTCTTAGTTTGCATCAACAGAGTGTATAACAATGGATATATACAACTGAATAATCGCTTTTAAAACATTAATCCAACCTGGCCTTGCTCAAATTTTCAGTCAATGGACTCCAATTATTCAACTTTGGATTTCAAATTTTCATTGTTTTGCTAGTAATATGAGGGTCCCAGTTTGGCATTTGCTGCAATTTCCTTTGACAAATTTGCACCATTTTCTGTTTGTCAATGAACTCATAAACCCTAGATTTCGGACTATTTACAGAAATTTCAACACTAACGTAGAAGTGGGTTCCATTCGGAATCGATTTGTATCGTAAGGTACACATACGTTTTTGAAATCTAGAGCAAATTGTTCTTAAAAGTGATTTATTAATGAAGAAAGGCTAAAAATTATAGCACCTGGCACTGGGGGCTCGACAGGGGATTTCAACTTCAAATTCAACAGGAAGACCTAAAAATCCATGGAATCGATCGAAGGTAACATGAGTCAAATGCTGAACATCAGTTGGCCAACCGATTTCCATATGATGAAGAGTTGCTGGTTTTGTTGATTTTGATTCTTCCCTCTGATCATCAACTCGGCAAGCTGTCATTGATTTTCTTAGAGCTGCTATGATGAGAGCCACTAAGGAGAGGTGGTTTTGGTGTTCTTTTGAAGAACCCCCTTTTGTTGTGTCATCTCCGGCACAACCGCCGCCACATACGGCGGCGCACCCAGCTCCTCTTGGTACAACCACCATTTCTGTCATCAAACAGCCCCGTTTTTTTCTTTCAGATATGTCTGTAGCAATGTATCAATCGAGTTAAAACGGGGAAGATTTTGAAAGCGAGTGTTGTGAACTTGTGATTATCATAATCGAGACAGAAATGAAGTTGGTTTGAAATTCCAACTACCCTCTCTCGAAAATAGCCGGCCACCCTTTTTCAAATTTCTTGATTCATCCACTGTTTGACTATTTTCCTTAAACCTGGAATCTTTCCTTTTTATATGGTCTAAAGCAATATTCATAACCAAATTCAAGTGACTTAAATATGAAAAATGATTAAAAAGTAACATATAATTTAATAAGTAAAAGACAAAAATATTTATATCTTACATCTTACATGAGTTAATAAATTATAAGCATATCAGATATGTTTTGTGGATGATCCTTTTAGATGTTCCCATGTACATCACATGGACATATTTCAATTCATTATGCGTATGTTAATGTTATTAAATGACAATTTAATAGAATTGCTATGTAGCTTATTTGTCTTTTAATTGTATTTTTAAATTTTATTTTAGATATCTTTGATATTATGATAAACTTTAACCGGATAAACTGTTATTTAATCATATATCATTCATGTGACATTCATTATTTGGTGTTGATATTGTATGGATAACAGTAGAATTAACTGGTTGAAATGTAATGATGTAACATGAAAACACAATAAAGTTTATTGACATATTGGATATATTGGATAAAACTGAGAGAAATCTGTTTATATTCTTGTAACTTTTATATAATTATGTCTATATCTTTGTAAAATTTTATATATATATGTATATCTTGATAAAAACCTATAAATTTATATGTATAACCAGTAATTAATTTAATGATAATTAATCTATTTAAAAATCAAAAACATTGTTTTTAAATTGATTTTCTATTATTAAAAAATTGAATAACTTGTAACATTATCTCAAAATATCGAAACTGATATTGAAATTGTTTTATTTGTTATCTTATTTGTAAATGAAGAACTAAAGGAATAACAAAATTGTTTAGAGAAAAATAATCATAGGTATTTTAAATCGATTGTAATATATTGTTTAGTAATCACAGATTTTGCTAATCCAGAATATGAAGCGGAAAAGAATATTCGGGTTGGGATATATATATATATATATATATATATATATATATATATATATATATATATATATATATATATATATATATATATATATTCGTTGAAGAATACCCATCAACCAAATATTTTAGGTGAATTAGTTCATAGTGCTCATTAATAAAGTAACAGTATGTAATCATGATGCATAATCCACCAAATATAATTATTTTGATCATGGAACATTTAAATCTTCCAACATGGTGAATGAGGTAGTATTAGAGACAGAGAGAGATAGGACGGGTTTTGAGGTGTATTATTTCATATTTTTATGGTTGCGTCTATAATAGGAATGATATAGACATGTTCTTTATAGTTATATTAGTTTATAACCTGTGGGAACCACAGTTATAAAATAAATTAAACTTTTATAGTAAAAATTCATAAATTATTTATCAATTCCTTTAAATAAACCATTAATTATGAGATATATACTAAATTTTTAAAGTTATTATAATTTCAAATTTAACATTTAATTATAAAAAGTAAATTTGAATTTTGAATTGTTGTCTAATATATCTCTTTGACATGTGACATGATATTAATAAAGAGTTGTATTAAAGTGACACATGTCAAATGGAGATTAAAATTATTCATTTACTAGTTTATAACCCGTGGGAACTAAGGTTATAAAGTTAATCAAACTTCTATAGTAAAAACTCAAAATTATTAATAAGTTATTTTAAATAAATTATTAATTTAAGATATATTTTTATTAGTTATGTGAAATTATAATCATGATTCAAATAAGTATATAAAATTAATTTTTAATATATATTAGATATTTTTTATTTGTGAATTAATGAAAACAATGATTTAAAATTTAAAATTTAAAATAGAATCACATTAATGAAGAGATCTAATAAATTTAAAATGGAAAACTAATAGATTGACAAGTGACAACATATTAATTAAAATGTCTAATATGATGACACATGGCAAAAGAGCTACTCTTTTATTAGTATAAGGATTAGAATAGAGATATGTATTGTATATGATACCATGGCTATTCTATAGTCTATACAAATATCTCGTATGTTCTTATATCTAATTATTCTTTGACATAGTAGATAAACTAATAAGTGAACTTCAAAGTTCAAACAAGCAAGAGAAATATAGTGTTTTGAAGTGTTGTCAAAATTCAATTTTTTTACCAATGCCTTGGACCGTAGACCGTGACTGATCCTCCATTAAATGAGAGTCATGTCCAACCTCATACGGTGACTTGTTAGTATTGTTTGATGGATTGAATGAGCAACACATTTTCCAATAGATCGTTACCTTGCATATAATTATCCATTAGCAGTATGGTTCGCTAAAATCAATTTCATTATTCGTAACCACAGTTTGATTTATTGAAATGTTTTATGGGTTTTAAATTATGTTTGGCATACCACTAGATTTTTTTAGCTTTTTTAGATCGATGTAGTTAGGAAACAAAATGTAACATTCTATTTGAAATTAAATAAATTATATACTCTAAAAACCCGGAGATGCAAATTTTTATTATTATTTTATATTATTGTAGCCAAAATCAATAATAATTTAGTAAGGTGTTGGTTTCGAGGAGTTAAATGCTATAATTTTGGATTTTGGGGGTTAAAAGTGTAGGTTCCGGATTGGTTTTGTAAAGATTTTCAGAATTCAGGAGGTGTATGGTAATATTGGACTTAAATTGAAAGGATTTTGGAGTGTTGAGGGCTGAATGGTAATTTATGGACTTTAATTGAAAAGAATGAGAGGAGGAGGGACTGAAAACGTTAATATGGTCAAATATTGAGAATGGACGGAAGCATATAACCCGTCACCTTATCACTCCCAAACCCTAACCCTAAACTTTGGTAGCCGCCACCTTCTCTCCAGCCACCATCACTGCAGTTGAGCTCGCCGCCATCACCTAGCCTCGCATGGACGGCCGAGCACCACCGTATTCGTTATTGTCGTCGGTGAAGTCGGGGACGGAGCTGCAGCCATCGTGAAGATCGGATGGACCGGGAGCCATGGCCACTGTGATCGTTTTCCGGTGGAGGCGCGACCACCATTTCCTCCGTCGCACCCACCGCATTTGAAGACGAAGACCGCCTTGGGGTGTTATGGCAGCGGTCAATCGAAAGAAGCCATCTACGGGTGTCGAAAGAAGCCACATCTTCTTCTTTTGTTTCCTCGTCGTTCGTCGGTGCTATGTCCCAGCTCAGTCTGTCGCCGCTAACACCCGTTGTTAGAGTTGTTGTTGTCGTTCGTTTGTACGCCACCAGGTGGGTGGTTGCATTCAGATCTCGTGAAATGCATGTGTGTGTTGCATGATCGGAAATCAAAAGAGAACCACCACCACCGTGAGGTGGTGGCTAGCACCTCTGACCACTTCCTACCACCACAAGGGTGGTTGCATGTGTGTGTGTTTACTTTGGATATTATGTTGTATAATCGTATTTTTGGCCGAAATAATCAAGGAAATCGCCACCCCCACCACCGTGAGGTGGTGGCTGCTGCCTTCTGCCGCCACCAACTGCCGTGTTGGGTGGCGGTGTGCATTTATGTGTGATCGGATTGTTAATTGAGTTGGTTGGACATGTTTTGGATTAGAATCATAACCACCACCACCACGAGGTGGTGGCTGCTGCCATGAGTTGTCGTTGACCACCACTACCCGAGGTCGTAGTTGGGTGGTGGCCGACTTATTTAACACAAATTAACCTAAAAACTTAACCAATGGACTAATTGGCACATGTTTGGTAATTGGTTATGCATTGATAATGCGAAAATGCATCAGTAACTTGATGTTATAAAATGCATTGTTGTGTATGATTAGTTAGTGAATAAATGCATATAAGTCGAAGTTTATATGTTCCTTTTATCCTAAGAGGATAAAATCGATATCGGGGCCCCTCGATGATTTAGTTTGACTTATGTGTCGGGCCCGGTTAGGACGGAATTGATGTGTTTAATTAAGTTCTATGTCAAACGAATCAGAGATCGAGAAACAAACTGTTGTACAATAAGTATGACTATGTTCCATGTAACTGTCCGCACGATATCTAGAACAGAGGACTATACGATCCCTTATCTAAAGGACAGGTTGCTGATAAGATCAGAGATCAACAATGTCTTTGAGAGCTACGATTGCTAATCAGATCGTGCTTACATTTATAGTTACTAGACTTATCCAAGTGGGAGACTGTTGGATTAGTGTATAAGCCTGTCACTATATTTGGTAAGTACTTGACCCGGTTGTGCATGGTCCTTTTGGGTTGCCTTCACCAAAGTAACATGATAGGATGATTTATAAATAAAGAGGTTTTTATGATTTATTAATATATTATATGATTAATATATTAAAGGAGAAATCATATAGTTTAATTAATATTAGACAAGGATTAATTAATAGTTAATTTTGTGGCTAAAAGAGATTAATTAAATAAAGGGGGTTGGAACTGTCAATTGTGTAATAGTTGGTTTTGGGCTGTGGATCCTTATGGATTATAGGGTGGACGAAATTAAGGTGTCTGGACTCCTTGAATTCGTCCAAGCCTTATTCTAGAAGGATCATTGGACTGCTTAAGGCCTAAGTTATCCAATTAGTGTTTCAGGATGTAACCCTAGCAACTCAAGTATTTAAAGACCCCAAGGGCTACAGAAATCGGCTACCAGAAACCCTAAGGAGTTGCTATAGCCGATTTTGTGCCCACAACCTCTCTCCAAATCATTCTCTTGCTTCTTGGTGTTTGTAAGCCATTAGAGGAGTGACATTTGTGACTCTAAGCTTCAAGGATAACAAGATTCAAGCTTTCAAGAAGAGGTAATCATCTAGATCTACTTTGTTATGTTAATTTCGAATTGTATATCATAGATCTAAGGTTTGCAAGTCTTGGATGAAAAGCATGTTCATCAGAGAAACCTAGATCCAAGCATTAGGGTTTGCATGTGCACATAGGAATGTTCTTATGGCTCAAACCAATCGGTAATTTATATAAAATACTTCATATATTTGTGTAAGATGAAAGTAACTATGTACTTACTTGATAAGGCGGTGATTCTAACTTGGACAACGCTTCGCTTCGACGAAACCGAGAGGTTTGCTTGAAAACCGGGCTCTGCGGGGGCAGAGTTCCCAACCAAAAAACTATTTTTCTTGGAGCTTTCGGGCGCTCCGGGGCTTTCTTATAGTGCTAGGGAAGTTTCCTAGGCTTGGGGGTGTTTGGGAAGTTTAGAGAGAGAGAGAGGGTAGAGAGAGAAATAAAGAATGGCTTTTTGGTGTGAAGAATTAAGCAACCCTCGCACCTCTATTTATAGCTGAATATTGGCTCAAATCGATGAGTTTTGGGCCTCCAACTCGTCAAGTAGATGACAAGTGTCACCATTTTGATGGAGGACAAATAGTGGCTTATATTGTGTCACATCACCCCTTTTGCAGCAGCACCCTGTCGACTTCTAAACCCTGTAACTTTCGCATACGAACTATGTTTTCGACGTTCTTTATGTCAACGCGTAAGTATTGACAAGATCTACAACTTTTCTTTTGACCCCATCGGCTAATTCTCGAACGATTTTAAATTTAACAGTATAAGAAGATTACACTGTTAAACTACCGTGTAAATTCATAACTTCTACATACGACTCCGTTTTCTTCTGTCTTTTTATCGTTGAGCTCTTATCAGTGAAATATTCAATTCTCATTTAGGTTGTGTCGGCCAAAAATCGATCGATCTAAAATTCGAGTTCCGGGTTGTGCACTGCTATGCTAAATCTTAGAAAAATCATAACTTCCTCATACGAAGTCAGATTTGGGCGTTCTTTTTATGCAAGTTATCGGTTTAATGTATACTACGACTTTCGTTTAGATTGATAAGGATAAAAAATAATTTATCAAAAAATTATTTTTTACATTACTGTTTGGCTGTCAAACCAACAAATAATGGGATAAAATAATATTAATAAAGCTCAAATCACTACTATTTCTTATACTAAAGATAGTATAGAGTAAGCAGAGTCGGTCCACAGGAATACAGGACTTCTTATCTTGCCATATTTTCATACATAATACAAATAATATTAAAATGGTGGATTGTGTTTAAACTAGATTTAAACTTCATAAATAAACAAGATTGTTAAAAGAATTTAGTAAAAGAAATACATTTTCGATTTTGATTCTTATATATGTATTATGTTGAAAGATGCAAAATGAATATGATTATGTTCTATCTAGGTTGGTAATTTAGATACTAATAAACTCTAATATCCAAGTTGACAAAAAATATTTTATTCAAAACATGTTCTTCAAATAAAACTTCATTTAATTGATTTGATTCAAATAAGCTCTTTCATCAAATCATTAAATGACTTTAAGTTCTTGCAACAATTACCAACAATTTTCAATATTCCTCATAAGTTTGGGATTATGAACATTTAATCTTTGATTACACTCATTTTGATTTAATTACAATCAATTAAGTGTATGTTACTAGCATCAAATCATAAACCATATACGAATTTTACAATTTGATTAACTAAATTGACAAAACCCTAATTCATTAATCAAGTGAAAAAGAGAATAAACCAGACACATGATTGAGATCAAATCAAAGATTACTAGATGTTAAACACAAATCAAGTTCAAGTTACAACCTAACAACACATACTTAGGAATTCAGATTCGGAAATGATGATGAAATCAAACACACATGTCTAGGTTAATCTACAAATCAAACAAGTTTAAACTTCAAATTGACTTACAAAAAGGAAATTAAAGTGTTTCCAAGTGTTAATCTACTTCCAAAAGCCCTAAAAATCGCCTTCTCTCTGCCCAAAATCCGACTTGACTCCAACAAAACTGATTGTCTGAATTATATGAGAATAAAACTACTCTAAAAACCGTCGAGACGTTTACACGGCCCGTGTAAATTAAAGGGTGCCATTTACACGACCGTGTAAACAGAAAGGTAGACTGCTCTTGTATATGCGTTTACACGGCCCGTGTAAACTATAAACGATCATTTACACGGCCGTGTAAACTCCTGTGAAGCCAAATTCTTTATTTCTTCATTCTTTCTCTCTTTAATGCTCCAAAACTTTTGAAACTTTGTCTCCAACTCTTTTTAACTTCCTCCATCAAAATCCAACCTTCAAAAATCCCTGAAATATCATAGAAGTGTGTGAATGGAATTGCATCATGAAAAATCCCGAAAAATATGCAAAATGCATGAGTTTAAACCTAAATGCAATACACTTTTATGAACTAAAACTACAAAATGAATGCATGAAATGCACCTAACAAATCTCCCCAAGCTTGAACCTTTCTTGTCCTCAAGAAAGAGCAAGAAGATTTAAACTTGAGAAAATAAAATAGAATAAAAGAAAAGAAAATTAAAGTTAAAACTATTTGAAACTTAATGCATGAAATCAAAACAAACATGAAAAGATCCAACCCAATTACCCTGTTTTGTACCATAGTTGAGAATGTACATGTCATGCCTTGAGTCAACTTGGCTTTAGTCTCAAAATATTATATGATAATAGAAATAAGACTTTGGTCACTCCCTAATACAACTCAACAGAATCAAAAATCACAACACTTATTCCCTTTCAATATCATCAAGTCAATTCATGGAACAAATTATGGTCTTACTCTCATGAAATTGTATGTGACAAAACATGCTCAATCATCTTTGTTTCATAAAATATAACAATGTCTGATTCCAGCTATTTGTTGGTCACCAACAATCTTTTTCTGAAAAATCTTTTCTAAAAATTCCCTAATATTTATCCAGATTGGTTACAAACTTCAAACCACTTACACCAGTCAAAGTAATTAACATTCAGTCCAATGTCATAAATTCAAATCCAAGTCCAAGGGAATCTTTTGACAGCCAAATATTTTTCCTAAACACAATATTCAATTAACCTATAAACACAATTGTATACAAACTTCTTAATTATATATATATATATATATATATATATATATATATATATATATTACAAATAAAGCTCATGGCTTTCTTTGAAATCCGTGTAACGGGCTTCCAACCAACACATCCAAATCAAATGACCTTAGTGTGCTAGATTTAAAGAGATCCCTCGGGTTTACTTGCCCGAACCTCAAAGGCCACATATTAGCTTTATTTGCTATTATTAAGTTCATGACTTTCTATGGAACCCATGTAACGAATTTTCAACTCAATCAGTCCCAAACTATTCAACTTTAGGTGATTAGGTGTAAAACACCCCTCGGAGTTTACTTGTTCGAATCCCAAAGGTCACATATTAACTTAATAATAGCGTTTTTTGTATATTTATTTTTATTTTATTTTATTTTATGTAACACATATACAAATATCTAGGTTAACACATAACACACATAACACTCTTATTAATTTATTTATTTATTTATTTGGCCAATTTCTTTATATTTTCGTCCTTGACTTTTCTATTGTGGGACATCTCACGGTCTATTACCGTAAGGACTTCTAAGACATTTTTCAAGGGACTAAAGGTTAACATGCAAAGAGCCGTAAGTATATTTGAAAGCTATGTCCCCAAACATGGTATATAAAAGGGAATGGGTAGAAATGACTTTTAAGAGCACTGGAAGGCGGGACATTAAGATTTTGCATTATTTTTATGAACTTTTGAATTTGGCATTTTAAGTTCAATTGAGCATTTACTACTCATAAGACCAGTCATATGTCCCAAAGAATCGACTCATACCTGCTGTTATGCTCCAGTGTTGACAATCTTCTTATTTTCTGCTTTGCACAAGTAGCTTCGGGAGATGTGCTCGTGTGTGATTAACTTGCTTTCAAATTTTCAATAAAAAGAGCAGGTTAAATCTCAAGGCACACAATTCACTTACCATCTTAATTGTTTTGAGAAGATTTGGTTGCTTGGAATTGGATCATTTTTTTTTAAATCATGCAATGCAAAAATTTAGATGCAAAATGCAAAAGTATAATAAAAAAATAGAGTAGAAAGAATTTTTTTTGGATTTTTGAATTTTTTTTTTCTAAAAATGACAAAGAAAAATAAAAATGAAAAGAAAAATAATGCAATGCAAAATGTACAAAATTACATGCAACCTACATGTAACGGGATAATGCATGGATGGATGCCCCTCCCCAAGCTTAAAATAAGCATCGTCCTCGATGCTTGGAGAGAGGCATAGCCGTCCTATTGAGGACTGGGCGGTGGATATGGAGGGAACCGTGAAGGATAATCTACAGGATAATAAGGAGGCCATTGGGTTTGGGATGATGATGGTTGTTGTTGTTGTGTGGGGAGCACAAGAACTCTATGGATATCGCTCAGCAGGTGATGAATGTTGCGGTTATGTTGCTCTTGAGCGACCCATCTTTGATCCTGTTCAGCCCACCGTAGCTCTTGTTGGGCCCAACGCTCTTCTTGCAAGTTACGGTAGTCCCGAAATTCAGAAGTGATTTCAGCGATACCCGTATAAATTTCTCTGACTTCCTGTTGTATGTTGGTGTAACGGTGGTTCAAGCGTGCAAACTCGCCCATATAAAGATTGTGTTCAGAAGAAGGAATGGGGCGATATGAGCTAGAGGCACCAGCAGAAGGAGGAGAGGGTGGAGGACTATGATCTACTGCAACACCTAAGTTAGATTTGAGTTTCCAAGTGGTTGATGGAATGTCATTGGCTAAATTGAGTATCTTCTTGTTTTTGCTGTCTATGCATAGATACTCTTTCCCATCTACTGTCCAATGAACATCCCCAGTAGGAAGGCGGTGGAAAAGATGCATTTTTTTTATAACATCAATTGATAGACGAGTACGGCCCATGACTATATTTGTTGGGTTATTGGGTAGATGGAGGCCAAGATGCTCAGCAATAATAGAAACCATGCCTCCACAATGTAGCTGCCCACCATTGCTCGTAGCACTTCTGAGCATTTTCTGAATCACCCAACACCCAAAATGAGGGACTTCTGCAGGCTTGTTAATCATGCACCACAAGACTTCTAGCTCTTTTTTATTAGCCTTGCTGATCTCTTCTTGAGGGAATAAGAGAGAATCAATGATCCGGTGGGCGACTTTCAAGACCGGATGGATAATGCTAGAAGCTTTGGCTGTGCTTGACTGATACTCATACTCACAAGAGATGCTTCTCCAAAAACTTGCATATTTTTGCTCAAAAGCGACATTTTTTCTGCCCTTTGTTGTGTATACATCCCTTCTTGCTTTGAGAGCGCCAATCATATCACAAAGGATGTCAGCATGAAACTAATGGGTTTGATTGAGCAAACGGAAAGTAAGGAGATGGGTTTGATAGTCAAAGGTGATTGAGGACAAAAATTCCAACATTGGTGTTTGATAACTAACTGCATGTAGATTCAAAAGACCTTCTCATCCTATGTTTTTTAAGAGCTTGTGGACACCTTTATAGATATGTAAATCCTTGAGGGCTTGGATGTCCACAAACTTTTGAGCACCTATTGTTCTGCTAACAAGATTTTCATACAAGATCTCTTGTCGATTGGTCTAAAAAATAAGACCAAATTCATAAGGGTTGTCCATGGCATGTGGGTCTTGTTCATCATGTGAAGTTCCAATTCTATGTCTTTTACCCCGGGAAGCGATTACCCAAATGAATCAACAAAGTATTGCACACAATTTAGGACAATTGAAGCACAAGAACTAGCAAGTTTCACCAAATATCACCCAAAAAGGAATATGGTTCTATCTAAATGCACAAAGTAAGAGTTTGGAACAAATATACCGATTTGTGCTTGAAAATGGTGGTATGGTGATATCCAATGCTTCCCCAAGCTTATCCTACAAGAAATTTCAAGCATTAGGTCGAGGTTTTGAAGTTCAAAAATTATAGGGTTTACTCAAAAAACCCCAAAATCGGCCATGAAAAGGGTGGAATAGAGGTGGAAGATAAAGAAGATGAAGAAAATAGAAGAATCCATACCTTAGAGCTTGATTTTGGATGCAAAATTGAGGAAGATTGAGTATTTTGAAGGGTTATTTTGAAAGGGGCAGTAGGGAGGAAAAGAATCGCGGGTTATGTGAAAAGAATGAGGTAAAAAAATCAAGTTTTGGCCTTAAAATCGTCCAGCTCTGTTTTTACGTTTACACGGCCCGTGTAAACTAAAGGGTAGCATCTACACGGCCGTGTAAACACTGAATATGATATACCGTGGTTTGGTCGTTTACACGGCCCGTGGAAACTATAGGAATAAGTTTACACTGCCGTGTAAACCTCTGAGAAGGCCAAAAAATTTGATTTTTTCACTTTTTCAAATTGCACCCGCTAAACCTCTACTGCCTGAAAAATGATTTTTAACCCTCTTTTAGCATGAAAAACAACTTGGAAGTTTGAAAACAAATAAAATACAATGAAAATATAAGAAATGACAAAAATACCCCCAATTTGCCTCCCGGTTAGCCGCCCCTTTTTTAATGTCGTTGGCTTGACTTGGACCCCAACTATTTGTCAATCTTGATACTTTAGATCCATTACTTCCTCCACCTCTTCATTCTTGACTTAAAATGTTTTATAATAAGGCTTCAAACGGTGACCATTTACCTTAAAAATATTCCCGGTTTTCTCACCTGTGCTTTCTATTGCACCATGCTCAAAAACATTAGTGACAACAAATGGCCCCACCCAACAGGACCTTAATTTACCAAGAATCAATTTAAAACATGGATGGTAAAGTAGTACCTTTTGACCTTTGTGAAATACCTTGCGTGTAATCATCTTGTCATGGAATGCTTTGGTATTTTTCTTATAAAGAACCTCATTCTCATATGCTTCATTGCGGATTTCCTCATATTCTTGTATGTCCAGCTTCCTCTTCTTGCTCGATTCACTTAAATCCATGTTGAACTGCTTGATCGCCCAATAGGCCCTATGTTCCAACTCAACGGGTAATCAACACGGCTTTCCAAAAACAATATGGTATGGAGACATTCCAATTGGAGTTTTGTAGGCGGTGTTGTAGGCCCACAAAGCATCACCAAGGCGTGTACTCCAATCTTTCCTTGTTGTATTCACGGTTTTCTCCAAAATGCCCTTGATTTGTCGATTGATCACCTCAGCTTGTCCATTTGTTTGTGGGTGGTATGTTGTGGAAACTTTATGAGTGACACCATATTTCTTCAAAACACTCCCGAACATACGATTGCAAAGATGTGTACCGCGATCACTGATCAAGGCCTTTGGAACACCAAATTTGGAAAAAATGTTAGCCTTCAAGAAATCTATCACAACTTTTGAATCGTTAGTACGGTTAGCCTTTGCTTCCACCCACTTGGAAACATAGTCCATAGCCAAAAGAATATAAATAAAACCCGAAGAGGATGGAAAAGGTCCCATGAAATCAATGCCCCAAACATTGAAAATTTCACAAACTAAAATGGGATTTAGGGGCATTTGAGTCATGAAGTTCGTTTTGAATGTCTAAAATGATTTTCCAGGTGAATGTTTACTCGAGCTGATAAGGGATTTAGATGCAACGTGAAATTCTTGGGTGAACCATCATTATACTCATGGGAGCAGTGGTTTGGGGATAAGTTGTCAGGAAGTTACGTGTATATTTAAGGTTTTTGGGCATAACTTTCGGATTTGAGATTTGTGGAAACTCACGATCGGGATGTTTTGAGTATTCTTTTGGCATGAATTGGTGGCATTACTGGTCTGGGAACTAAGGGTAGTTATGATGAATGGATGATCACCAGTCTCAGGGTATGGTTACTGAAGCTTAACTAATGAGTTCCCGGTTTTCGAGAAGTGTATTGATGAAGTTGGTTTGTGGTTGCAGTTTTGGGAGTTTCCAATTTGATCGAATTTCACTGGAAGTTGGGTCTTACATGTTAGCTGTAAGGAATGTCTTTATCAAGTTGCATATTTCTTGCTGAGGATGAAATCAACATCGATATCGGAAGGTAGTTAGTTGTTTATGGTGTCATCCGGAGTTTCAGAAATCATGGTGTTCTCAACCTTTTGGGTCTCTCAAAGGTTTGTGATTCTTAAGCTTTTGGTGGTGTTTTGGTGGCTTGAAGAATAAGGTATCACCTTTTGAGCACATATCTAGTTTGGAAGCTTCATTTGCATCTTCTAGCAACATATTTGGACCTTTATAAGTAACCAAGATTCACGATTTATGATTCCTTATTGCTATATGTAGGGTTTTATGCATGATTATCCATGGTTAGACGAGTTAGAGTGTTGGGACTCCATAAAGCTAGCAACTTTATGGGTCCTTAGAGTCCCTTGGTGATTATATGCGGTGGACCTGAAGTTTGGTGATGTCTGAGCTCATGCTTGAGGTTTTGACCTCCTTTTCCTCATATAAGCCCTAATTTAAGCTCAAATGTTGCATTGGACATGCAATACCTTAAAAGCATCGATTTTTATGGTTTTTGGGGGTGTCAGGAAGCCTTATGGGGGAAGTAGAGTAGTTACTTAATGGATTAAGGGGTTTTATTCATCAAAATGCCATTCAGACAGTTCTTACGATGTGAGACTATGCATGTCACCTCGTGAGGATTGAATGATTGCAACTATTTTGTATTTTAGTGGCTCACGACGTGACCAATAGATTGTCATGTCGTGAGGGGCAATTGACCATTGACTTTTTGTTGACTGTTGACTTTTTGACCAGTTTGACTTTGGGTCAAGCTTGAAGGATTTGGGTTGTTGATTAAGATTCTTCCATGTTTTGGTGCTAGATGGCTTGTGGGAGCAAGCAATGCAAAAAGGGAAGCGTGGCGTAGTGTTTATGGGTTTTTCGTTTCAGGTGAGTTTTCCTCACCGTACCTGTGGGTCAATGGTGCCAATGCCAACCCACTAGTGCTGCTTATCATTTAGTATAGGGATGATCTAGGGGTTGTATGTAGCCACATAGGATATACTGAGGACTCTTGATCTAGACTTTATTGCATGTTCCTTGTTTGGTTGTGACTCTAGAGTATGATCATTTGTCTGGGTGTCTACCTCACCTCTAGTTACATATGGCTATGCATTACTTGGAAATTTGGTTATGTGTCCATATGTATAGGATGTTGTTGTGATGTAGTGAGTTGTTATATATATATATATATATATATATATATATATATATATATCCTTATGTGTTAGGATGTAATAGTAGTGGTATGTTGGTTAGAGTACCAGTAGGTTGGTTATCGTCTAGTGGAATGCCTCAAGGGTTGTATGTAGTCATGTAGGATAGCACGGGAACTGTTGATCTAGTATTTCTTGCATGTTCCTTGGTTGGTTGTGGCTCTAAAGTAAGATCATCTGTTTAGGTGGCTATCTCACCTCTGGTTTCCTTATGGTTATGCATTTTATGGAGAGTTGTCGGTAGCAGAGCAGTGTGTTGTAAGGGCTCTAGTAGGCGGTAGTGACCTGTATGATTGGTAGTTATCTGTGTTTATGCGCATACTTGATCTCTTGTTTGTTTATACATCAACATATTTTGGTGGTTGGGGTTAAGGCAGTCATGCTGTGTGTTGTAGGCCAAGAGACCAGGTGCGGGCCAGCTGTAAGCCGTAGGCACAGATACTCAGGAAGAACGATTAAGTTGAGGTGGTAGGCCAACATACCCTGAGTAATCTAGTCCGATGACTGTGGACCCCTTATATATATATATATATATATATATATATATATATATATGCTTGTATATGTTCTGTTATGTGCGGTATTTTAGGGAAACTCACTAAGCTTTGAGCTTACCCAATTGTTTATGTTTTCAGGTTCTATTGGTGATTGTGGGAAGGCGAAGACGTGACTGGACACACTCATTAATATCATTGAGGATTCTGCGTTTATTATATTAATCTGATTTTCAACAAATATAATTTGGAATAAATGGTTTTCTTAAATGGTTTTATAATTGTGAAGTTTTACCTTAATAAAAATGAAAAATATTTGTTGTGAAAATGGGGATTTACAACACACACACACACACACACATATATATATATATGTATATATAAAGGGGAAGAACAAAGTTCGAAGCGAACCAAGAATTCATACGAGACAAACGACATCCCGGTACCTACATAACATGGTCTCGATGCAAGTCATATCATCACATGATCAATGAAAATGTACTACTACTCATACGGAAGAAAAGATATCTCTGTACATACATAGTATGGTTTCGACACACGTCATACCATCATGTGATCAATGAATATCCCAGTACATACGTAACATGGTCTCACAAGTCATATCATCGCATGATCATTGAAAATGTACTACTACTCGTACATGAAAAATGACATCCTGGTACATACATAACATGGTCTCGTCGTAGGTCATGCCATCACATGATCAATGAAAATGTATCACTACTCATACGTGACAAATGACATCCCAATACATACAGAGCATGGTCTAGACTCAATTCATACTATCACACGATAAATGAAAATGTACTACTACTCATACGGGACAAATGACATCCCGATACGTACGTAGCATGGTCTCGAGCAAGTCATACTATCACATGATCAATGAAAACATACTACTACTCATACGAGACAAAAAACATCTCGATACATACATAACATGGTCTCGACGCAAGTTATACCATCACATGATTAATGAAAATGTATTACTACTAATACGTGACAAACAACATCCTGATACATACATAACATGGTCTCGACGCAAGTCATACCCTGACATGATTAATGAACATGCACTATTACTCCTTGATATGAGTGTAGCATGGTTCCGATCCATGTCACACCATTGCAAAACCAGTAAAACTCAAATTACGTATACACATACGAGCACTCATGTTAGCAAAAATAACCAAAATCATGGATGCTACACAAGGCAATCATTATAGTTAACAAAAAACAAAATGAGTGAACCTAAATAGTAATTTGGTTACACTAGCAAGCAGTTGCAGCATAACTGTTTGCAATTTACAAAAAAAAAAACATAACTAACTCGCGAAACGGGATCTATAAAGATTTGGCAGCAAGGTCAGCATGGAGAACTTCATTTTATAGAAGACACACTTCATAGTAGGCCTCTAGTAGCGACCTTTGATTCTCCAATACCACAACCTTATCCAATACAACACAGTACCGATAAGACAACTTGATATACTTACCCCTACCCTTAAGAAGCATTTCCTTACTAACCAAATTAGAGACGATCCTTTACCAAAAAGCCTTGGGTATTGCCGATCTTCTTCCCTTAGACATTCACTCCGTCAGTTTGTGTTATTTATGAAGATATCAACTAACTCTGATATTCTTCCCTTAGACCTTCATGTCATCGTTTTGGTCATTCTTTCAAAAATCCTTTCAGAAATGTTCCCTAAGCTCACCTTAAACTCACTTTAGCTCAAAAATGGTCATTCAACATCTTAACTTGTACACAATTGATCCTATATGTTCATTTGGTTAAATCCTCGGGTTAAATACAAGTTTCCCAACTTAACACTTTTGGTCCTTAAACTTTAAAAGTTTTCATTCGACGCCCAACCACTATTGAAATCTATTTATGATTTATCAACAATGTTGATTATAGTTATTAATCGAAATCATTTACCTTTATTTATTTCACTCCAATTTATTTTATTTTAAATTAAATAAACGTTTTGTTTATACTTATTATCAAAATGCTCAAAACTTCTAGCCCTAAAAACATGATATTACACATACATTTAAAATTTTGTGCAAGAAGAAGAAAGTAAACCACAACCGCATAAATCTTACTCAAATTGGAGACGATCCTCTACCAAAAAGCCTTGGGTGTTGCCGATCTTTTTCCCTTAGACTTTCACTTCATCGTTTGAGTCATTTATGAAGATATCAACCGTTATTATCTTTTTAATGACCCAAAACACACATAGATAATCTGATTATGATTGTGTATAGTTGACCAAAGGCCACATAATCTATACAACCGGGAAGCTGGTTTGATAATGCATATATTGACTTTATTAACATGTAATTTTTTGAATTTGTTTTGTATATGAGGACCAAAATTAACTTTGATGACCTTTTAAAACCAAAAATTTTAGTTTATAGGGTTTTGATGCAAAAAAAAAAAAAAAAAAAAAAAAAAAAAAAAAAAAAAAAACTCTTTAGAGTGCATCATGATCAGGTTTTGGAAATCCGGATTGGGCTTTTTCCCATAAACCGGATCATTAGAAGGATCCGAATCCGAACCAAGATTGGCCAATCTGGTTATGAATCTGGATGCGGGTTGAGAAATACGAATCACATTATTTTATTCGTATACGATAGACGGATAGTAGTAAAAAGTTATTTACGAAATTACTGGAAAAGAGTGGGAAATGATCCGGTGAAAGCCGTCTTCCAAAAGACAGGATGCACTCGTTGTACGGTGCAAGTAACCGTGTAGGTATATAAACACCACCATCTCCGGAGCCCCAAATAATTTGCTTCATTTCCTGGCGGGAAATTCCCAAATCTCACACACTACACAAACACACACTCAAGATCACAACGCCATGGAAGACGAACCCGATGTTCCTGAACCACTCGTTCGCCGCTCGGTTAGTCTTGAAATATGTTCGCAAGTTATTTTTTATTGTGAAATGATTTGATAGCTAGGGTTTTAAAATTTCTTATTCGCCTGTTTGTGTAATTGTGTGGGTATGAAATTAATTGATGTGCTTATGTGTTAACAGAAAAGGAATAGGGTTCAGACGAGGACTTTCGATGGGTTAGTAAGTGATATTAGAGACATTGTCGAGTCTGAGGAGGAGTCTGCAGATGAATTCGTCGAACCTCGTCGGAAACCTACCCGAACTCGAACTGTGGAAGCAGCTCCTTCTACTACGGCATCGAAAGCTTTTGATCAAAATTTAATCGGTGAGTTTAGTGAAGTTAATATCGTTCTTAAATTGGAGTTGGGTGTTATAAAATCATTTATTGTAATGCTCAATTCATCATTCAATTTACAATAAAAAAGAACATATGAGGTAAACCATGTGGATAATACCAGTAGACGATGTAGGAAAGAAGAAGAGGGATGGGTTGGGGAGTTTCCTACTTCAAGCCTTAAAGTTATAGTGGTCAAACTAAATTGATTTGAGTTTATAAGGTAGTTACGCTTCATCAAGACATGGATTGTTATTGGCTAGTTCAATGCTGTATCATAGCCTATACTGCCTAAACTATCTTTGTCTGCTGTTCCATGCGAAAGTTTAATTTCAAGATTGTTTTTTTTTTTACACTGCATAAACTATCATTTTAACATGCTTTCATTTTGTTTATCCTTTCTCTTCATTAGAGGTCGTTAAAAGCAATGGGAAATTCATTCCACAAGTGGTTAAATCATGGGTCGAGCGATATGAGAAGGATCCGAAGCCTGCAATGGTTGAACTCTTAACAATGCTGTTTGAGGTAAATCCGTAAATATGCATTTGGTTTTCTCCAATCTCAAACATAGTTACTTATGTTGCTCCCATATCCCAGTAGCCCGAAGAAATGTCACACTTCATTTTAGTGACTTGAATGTTTACCTGATTAGACCTGAAAATGTACAGGCTTGTGGAGCTACATATCACATCCAAGGAGAATTCTTGGACGAAACTAATGTTGATGATGTTGTAGTTGCTCTTGTAAATCTGGCTGCACAAGTATCCTTTTGTTATAGTTAATTTCCATGTTCTTTTAAGCTTTACCAACATATCACATCCATTCCTATGTTTTCTCCTTAGCATGATGAAATTTAGGGCAGAGTTGAAGACTATCAAAATTCAAAAAAGAAGGAATTCAGAAGTTTTAAGGAGAACCTTGTCTCATTCTGGGATAATCTGGTATCAGAGTGCCAAAATGGACCATTGTTTGATCAAGTCTTGTTTGACAAGTGCATGGACTATGTTATTGCTTTGTCATGGTTGGTATTCCTACTCTTTGTTCTATAGCTTTCAAAATACATATCTTTCTCAGTATACACACTTTTTCAGTACTCCTCCGAGAGTTTATCGCCATGTTGCTTCCATGGTGGGGCTCCAGATGGTGACCTCCTTCATAGGGGCTGCCAAGATACTTGCTGCCCATCGCCAGACTACCCAAAGGCAATTAACTGCTGAGAAGAAGAAAAACTCTGAGGGGCCTCATATTGACTCACTTAATAAGAGGCTTTCAGAGATGCATGAAAAGATAACAATGATAGAGGAGATGATGCGCAAAATATTTACAGGGTACTCACTATTTGCTTTCTTTCTTGTTGCTTCATGTTTACCATAGTTTCTTCAGTTCAATAACAGCTTCCTGATTGTTTTGAAGGTTGTTTGTGCATCGTTATCGAGACATTGATCCTGAAATCCGCATGTCATGCATACAATCGCTTGGAACATGGATCATCTCATACCCATCACTGTTCTTGCAGGATTTGTACTTGAAGTATCTTGGATGGACACTGAACGACAAAGTAAGTTGCTCTTGTGGTTCTTATCTTTTTATAAATTATGTTCCTGCTAACCCTACCAAAGGATCAGTTATTAATTTTCTTTATCTATATATATCTGAAGAATGCTGGTGTTAGGAAAGCTTCAGTCCTTGCATTGCAAAATCTGTATGATGTGGATGACAATGTGCCATCTCTTGGATTGTTTACTGAGCGATTTTATAAAAGGATGCTGGATCTTGCTGATGATCTTGATCTGTCTGTTGCAGTGTGTGCCATCAGTCTTGTAAAACAACTATTGAGGTATCTATCGGAATACCTTTTTTGATTATTTGTATTCAGTTTAATGTGAATAATTTACATTATCTGTGGCTCATTGCAGGCATCAGTTGGTTCCGGATGACGATTTAGGGTCATTATATGATTTATTAATCGATGATCCTCCCGAAATCAGGCATGCCATTGGGGCGCTTGTGTATGATCATGTTGTTGCCCAGAAGTTCAACAACTCACAGTCCCGTTCATCAGGGGATGAAGGCGATTCATGGGAGATGTCTATGTCATCATGGGCATGGACTGGTTGAGAAGATTTGGAGCGGTGATCGACTGCGAGCGATAGCTTGTGACCATAGGAGACCCTAGTGGGGGAGTTCTTACGGTTTATGGCGAGGGTACCCGTTCTGGGTCAGCATTTTGTTCAGCCGTGAGAGCGAGGCAGAGTCTATAGCAGGGCTGTAGTGGGTTTGTGACTTATGTGGTGGATACGAGGGTAGGTGCAGAGAGACTGAGGTTGATCAATGAGGTTCCGATAGTGCGTGAGTTCCCGGATGTTTTCCCCGAGGAGTTGTCGGGTGTGCCTCCCAAGAGGCAGGTGAGTAAATCTTGCCATAATAATATATATATATATATATATATATATATATATATATATATATATATATATATATATATATATATATATATATTTTTGCTTGAAATATAGGAAATGATTGACAGCAATAGGAAGGATATAACCGTTGCTATGATGAAGAACTACGCACCACTTATGCGCAAATATATGACTGACAAAACGAAAGTCCCTTCACTTGTTGAAATTATTGTTCACATGAATCTTGAACTTTACTCACTGAAGAGACAGGAACAGGTAGGCAGGTCACAGTTTCCCTTTTTGTTCATTATATATCTTTGTAAAGTCTTACTTAAAGGAGTTGTTTTTATTTTTTTATTCCAGGGTTTTAAAACGGTTCTTGACCTGATAATAGAGACATTCTTTAAACATGGTGACAAAGATGCTCTCAGATCTTGTGTTAAATCTATCAACTTCTGCACAACTGGAAGCCGGGGTGAGCTACAAGATTTTGCTCAAAATAAACTGAAGAAGCTTGAGGAGGAGCTTATTGTTAAACTTAAAGCTGCAATAAAAGAAGTAGCGGTATGATTGTATTACAGTTTAATATCACTAGGATTCCCCTTGCATTCCTTGATTGGCCAAGTTATAGACCTAATGACTAAATAGTCCCCCTACTTATTCATCCGACAATCCTTGTTTTTTGGTATAATGTAATCCTAATTCCTAAATGTGAAACTAAGATATTTATTTTGTTTGTAGGATGGTGATGATGAGTACTCACTTCTTGTAAACATGAAGAGATTATACGAGCTGCAATTGTTAAGGCCTGTACCAATTGAAAGTCTGTATGATGATATCGCTATGGTTCTAAAAAATTTCCGCCACATAGATGATGAGGTTTGAATTCAAATCTTTTTTAAATTTTTTGGACATATTTTCAATGCTTTTTTTTACATATTTGAATAAATGTATTATGTAGGTTGTCAGCTTTCTGCTTCTCAACATGTATATACATGTTGCCTGGTGTTTGTGCTCGATTATGAACAGCAAAGTTGTCTCTGAGGAATCATTGTCTTCTCTGGTATCCAAACGGAACATTCTATTTAATGAGCTTGATTACTTTTTGCAAAACCCACCTGAAGCTCAAGGAAAGGGAACTTCTAGAAACCTCATTGCTAGTAGGGTGAGCATATATAGCATTTTTTTTTTTTTTTTTTTTTTTTTGAATTTTGAACCAAATTTGATATTTTCTAAACTCTCCCATTTATTTTTCCAAGGTCTGTACAATACTTGCAGAATCGTGGTGTTTGTTCAGAAAGCCGCTCTTTGAAGCAACACATCTGGAAAGTTTAGGATACTGTCCTGATATCTCTACCATTAGAAGATTCTGGAAGCTTTGTGAGCAGCAGTTTGATGTTTCAGGTAACATAACTTTCTCAAAAAAAAATTTTGTTAATAAGTGATTGAACACTTGTTTTTCTTGTATGCAGATGAGACGGAAGATGAAGAAGCTAACAAAGAGTATGTGGAAGAGACGAATCGAGATTCTATTATGATTGCAGCTTCCAAGCTAGTTGCAACCGAAGCTGTTCCCAAGGTTTTTTTTTTTTTTTTTTTAATCATTCAAGTTTCTTGTTTGTTTATTTATGGGAAAAAAGTGTAGTGTGATTTATATATTTAAAATGCAGGAGTATTTGCAGGAGCATCTTGCCCCGGATATTATTTCTCATTATGTAATGCATGGGCCAGGTGTGGCTGAAGTAGTAAAAAGTCTGATTATTTCTCTTAGAAAAAAGAACGAAGATGTGTCTGATATATTTCTCGGGGCACTCAAACAGGTAAATATTTATTGTTTTTTTTTTTTTTCTAAAAAAAAGAAAGTATACTTGATGATCCTAGTAAATACTAGTGTTATTATTTGATTTTATTTGGGATATAGGCATATGGGAGGTATCTGAGTACGGCCGACAATGAGTCATTGTCTGCCCAGAGGTTCAAAGAATGTAAAGATCTGTCTGCTCGGCTTTCTGGTTTCTTTGTTGGTGCAGCCGCACGCATGAAATACAGAGGGGTCATATTAAAAATCATGCACAATGGAATCAATCTTGCCTTCATGGATCGTCCATGGCGTTTTCCTTTTTTAATGGCTGCTATTATAAATTTTGCATCCAGGCTTGCTAAGTCTGATAATCTTGCCATGTAAGCTTTACGTTTTTGTAATGCAAGTCGGTTATAAGAAAATAAATACTCCACTATACTAATCATACAACAATTGACACAGTATAAAGGATCTTGAGGATCGAACAAGAGGTGAAAACATGGATCAAGATCCAAGTGGGTGGGCCCCATTCAAGGCATTTATGGCCAGCCTACATGAGAAATGTTTGAGAAATGAAGGTTGGTCGGTTATGTTATGTTATGGCATGCTACGTGTGTTGTGTGATTATTAATTAAGTGATGATGATGATTGGTTTGGTTTGTCAGATGAAAAAGAGGTGAGTACTGTTAAACGTGGGCGGGGGAGGCCACGTAAGAAACCACCATTGATGGAGGGGAAGAAACTGTTTGCTGACAACACCTCAAGTGAAGACGAGGATTCCATAGATGAAGAAGAAAATCAAATGGATGAAGATGACGAGGTGCCTATGATACATTCCATCAGAGCATCTGCTAAACTCAGGGCACTTAGACTTGCAAACAAAGGACACGATCTGCCTGCTTCTGCATCAAAGACGTAAAGTAAAAGGTAACACAAATGATTTTTTATTTTATTTTCCTACTTCTGTTGTTAATTTGTGTGATTGTTGCTGTATTTTTTTGCAGTTACCTACTACCTTTAACCAGGGAGAGGAAGCACCAAGTGGAGGGGCTTAATGTCGTTTATTAGGTGTAGACGATAGGGAATATGTAGATTGTTGTTTTATCATCCTCATGTGTGTGTGTGTGTGTAATTTTATGCACAAAGCATGTGTTTACAGAGAAGGGAAGGCAAGGGGAGGGGTTACTTAGTTTTGTATGTTTTCATTTCTGCAGTAGATGCTTATTTTGTTCAGGTCAGTCAGCCTTGTAACATTTGATATCTTTAAAACGTATCTCGTTGGTGCTGAAACACATATGTATGTAGTAGTTTCAACATTTAATTAGTTATTTCATCAAATCATTACACAATATATATAATCAAAATTCAATCGTGCTATGAGAACACACTTATCCTATGATGTTCTGCAACAGTGCAACGTGATCATTTTGGGGCAAATATAAGATAGTTATTCTTTTATTCCAAACAAAGCAACCTACTTGTTCATAAATCACATTTGGGTGAAACTGTAACTAGTCTGGTCAGCTCATCATAACCATGTGCAAGCGTATTGCATATCAAACATTAGATCAAGATGGTCGGAAAAGTAAGCTACGTTTAAATTTTTTTTTTATTTTTTATTTCTACAGTACCAGTACACACCATCATTTGTCTTGTGATGTAACAAAATATGCCCAAATTTACAATATATATATATATATATATATATATATATATATATATATATATATATATATATATATATGGGAATAAAACTATGTGCATGGTATGATATGTTACAAACAGTCTTGATAGCTTAACTTGCGTCTATAATATAATTTAAATAAAATACAAGACAAACCCTTGCCAATTGCCATGCATCAGTTGCCTTCCACATACATGAAGAAGGAAAATAGTTCAAAATTGGATATGCTTGTCAAATATATGCGAGGGAACTCCTATCGTGGTCAGGTTGTGGGCGCCCCCTGGTTGGGGTAGGTGGTCTTTGTATATTCAACTCCTACAAACAACACAGAAAGAATGAGAATGAGAATGATGAAACATTATAAATGAAAGTCTGAAGAGAAGAGAAGAGAAACCTGCATCCAGGTGTCATCTTGGGGGGGACGTTCTGGAGAAGTTTCTGGCGATTGAAGTGGAGGTGGCAATGGATGAATGAGTTTTGGAACAATCATCAGCCCCCTCCCGATTACTAGTATAGCACCAGCATTGTTAGCGGTACCTGAAACCCAGAAACAAACCCACCATGATTTTATATATATTTATTTTGATTTTAGATGAGATACGAAAATCAAAATTTTCTTATTGTTACCGCAGTAATTGGTTGCAGAGAAAAGGGTAATGAGTTGTCCCTGAGCGAATCTTTCAAACCCGTCCATTACACATTCATGTGCTCTTATAATCAACTGAAGTTTGTTCCTCTTACAAAAGTCCGACACCCTGTCAGGCTGCAAATGCAAATGCAAATGCAAATACAAATAGTTGGTTACTAGCTATAAATATAATAGTATTATGTATAAACTAATCAGTAGCTGTAAATAATTAAAACATACATACCCCAAAAGTGACCAGACCAGGGCCCCTAGCGTTTGGCCTCAGACCTTCCACGCTATCATTTTCTGTAGGATCAGACCTACCAGCAAAATATAAAAATAAATGTATATCCTAATCTTGTTTTGAAAGTTGAAACAAAAAGAGGAATTTAGCTGGTTACCAGAGCAGATCCATGAGGACAAGGGATCCGGCATCCATGGTTATGGGCCTTTCTATTTTCTCAATCTGTTCAACTAAATGTATGGACCTCCCTATGCCACCATGCATACAGATTATCTTTTTCTCAATAAGCGCCGCAAGTGGAAGATGGTTGAATAGCTGATTGAACCGCGTCCATGCCCATATCCCATCATTCTCTCCCTGTATGTATTATTATGTATTATGTACCATCCATCCCTGCATATAATAAATTAAAACCCTTCACCAGCAGAATCATACCATTCTTTCAATGCATTCAAGACGGAAACCAAAGAGTGCGTTGATATCAGCAGCCTCATGATTCCCTCGTATCAAGTGAACATTCTCCGGATACTGAATCTGAAAACAACCAACCAACATAATTATTATTAAATCAAATCAAATCAAATCATAGTATGATGGTGGATGGCTTGCTTACCTTTAGAGCAAGGAGCAGAGTGATGGTTTCCAAACTATGTTGTCCTCGGTCAACATAATCCCCAAGGAATAAATAGTCGATATACCTGGAGTGGACCCACACACAAAAAAAAGAAGTAAACAACAAGCTTCTTAGACACAAATCAAGTATAATCTTAGTCATACTCACGTTATATCTCCAGCTGTTGAAGGATACCCGTATTCATCAAACAACCGCATCAGATCACCAAACTGACCATGTAAATCACCAAACACTTTGATGGGAGCTTTCAGCTGAAGTACCGTAGGCTCATGCAAAAATATCTGCTCCGCCGTGTAGCAAAGCTCACCCACCTCATAAGAATCCAGGAAAAACCTCCTGTTTGCAGGAGGTTTCCAGTTTCTAGGCCTAAGCAAAGTAGATATGATCTGCAAAAAAACATCCATATATAGTAAGTAAATCAATAACACAATAAAGAAAAAGAAAAAATGGTACCTTCTTATGTAGCCCTTGTGGTGACTTTTGCCTTGTAAACTTTTTGGCAGAATATGACATGTCATTTTGCAAAGGAATCATTCGTCTGCTTTCGTTTTCAAACTGATCCAAGGACAACTGCCTCACCAGTCCACCTAGGTTACCCACAGCCTCTTTCGCAACCACAACCTGCAGTATGTCAGTCATTGTTACTTTAGCATCTGAATAACATAATGTTAGAAAACAAGAAATATCATACAGCTCTTGGATGAAGCCGAACATCTCCCTCCCCATCACTACCCTCTGAATGGTTATCTGCAGCTTGTGAGTCGTTATCATCTGCTGCTGCTGCTGCTGCTGCAACAGATGTCTCTTCAGGAGATGCAGCATGTGTCTGTGCGGCTTGCCACACCGCATTAGCAGCCTCCGCTTCAGCAGCAGAAGCTTCCACCAGCCTGTTCATTGATTCTTTGTCCATGCTGCCAGCCCAACCCAAACATCATCATCAATCACTTCCATGATTAATAAAACCAACAGCATTATGTTTTATAATAGGAAAAAAGTTGAATTTTGGAAACCAACTTTCTCCCTTTTTCAAAGTTATTCTAGCAAAATGGGTTTCCAAAATTCAACCTTTTCCCTTTAAAATATATATCAAGACTAACCTTAAGCCTCCAGATGAGGGACTTTGAGATCCATTATCAGGAGTTAAGGGATCAAATGGGGTCAAAGGATTTGTCCTGGGACTGGAGCTTCTCTCTGATGTTAGTACAGGAGTATTCACATCAGATTGGTAAGGCGAATTCTCAGCGATTAGGAAATCATCTAACAAAATCTCTGCACCACACACATATAACAAACAATATTATATTATATATTCTGTTTGACTCATGAATAGTGAATTTATTGGGTTTAAGCCTTACCTCCCCTGAGGCCACCATAGATATATAAACGGACACCGACAGCAGAAGCAGCATGTCGACAACGGCGCATGACTTCCAAAGAAGGATCCTCTGTTTGGGGCTTCGTAGTCCGTGTGGCGGTCACCAACCCATGTCTATCTAACCAAACACCAGCAGCCGTGTCCAAAACTGTAAAAGTAAAATTAATAGTATCTGCTTATTTATATATATATATCCACTCGTTAATTCTATAATATTTACAAATTTAATTAATGTGAATTAACCTGCAACGGCTGCTTCACCATCTACAGCCCGACCCCCCCTCAGAACACCTCCTGTAACATGCAGCCGAGCCCCAACAAAGACCTGATTACCACCAGATCAATTCATCATTAACAACTTTACACACACACACACACAAGAGAGAGAGAGAGAGAGAGAGAGAGAGAGAGAGAAAGAGAGAGTCCTATTACTTACCGAGGCATGTTGGTATCTTGATGATGGGGAGACTCCAGGTGCAAGAGTCCATTCCCATTGGCCATTCCTATGCATCAGGAGTCCATAAGCATCTGCCAATGGCTGCACATGCACACATACAACTAAAACTATCACAAAATCTACTCAATCTTACAAAAAGAGTTGTACTCATTTGTTATTGGTTTAATAATATTGGCTGGTGTACATGTAGTATAATGTGAAATTTTGAACTGTAATATTGTTAATTAAAGAAAAAAAAAAGAGAAAAAAGCATCAAGTTGTACTCATCTGTTATTTGTTTACCTAAAAATGGGTCAATTTGGGTTATACATTATCTTCTTCGGGTCAAATGGTATATATTTAAAAGAACTTGGCTAGTATGAAGCAGCTCAGATGGATCAAACAGGTCACAAATCACCCATACTGTATCCAAATAATTAAAAACCTCCTGTACCACTTTATTAAGTAAATGTATATGTATACTAGTATAGCTTTTATAATCTTATATAATAAATTAATTATTAATAGAATTTTTAAAAGTGGACAATGGACCCTATTAAAATTAAATATAGTAATAGAGTATTATGGTAAGCCTAGATGATAATTGATAATGATAATCCACATACCGTGCCAGAGGTGTCTCTTCCACCACAAAGCAAAAACATGCCATCTGAGCGTGCACTAGCTGTTGCATACCTGAAAAGACCAACATAAACAAGCTTGCATAAAATCTACAGAATACACAAATACCCTCAAATAAAGGCCAATTATCTACTTACAACTAAACATATCCACTTACATTCTAGCAGAAGGTTTATCACCTTCTGGATTCAGCTTCTGCCATGCATATGGTTTTTGAGCAGTATCCAGAGCCCAAGCATCTGACAATACTCTCTTTCCTAGAGAAAAACACAGATCACAGATGATATTATTAGTGGTTACAAGTTACAATTACAGGAATGTAAATGCACCCATCTGTCCATAAATCCACTCACCATCATTGCCACTAACAGTAACTAGGTATCGTTGTGCAACCAAGTCCATGACATGCCCATATCGTGGGCCAGGACCCTGTCCTTGAACAACAAGTCTGCACACCATAAACAAGAAATCAAGTCAACACTTGAAGAGAATTGTAAGCATTAACTGAGAATTCCACCAAAAGGTTACCTGTGCCATTTGTATTTATCATTAGTCATGTCAAGCACATAAAGATCATCTGTTGAATGCCCAGCAGGACCAATGCCGCCCTAATCACGCACAATCAGTTTATCAAAAACCAAAAAATCAGATAAAAGGCTAAAAGCTCTCCCCTTTTTTTCACTTTAGTTCATAATTATGGTTACCTGAAATACAACCATGGTTCCAACAACAGCAGCTGCATGAGCAGCCCTGGGTGAAGGTGGTTCTCCAGCTGGTCGAATTCTGGAAAAAAAAACATTAGCATTGACTTCTAGAAAAGTTAAGTCAAATACAAGAACGAATTAGAACTACCTGGTCCATTTCCTGGTCAGAACATCATAAGAATGAACGGAATTTGTCACGCCAGCTAACCCTAAAGTTGTGAATCCAACAAAGAGTCAATAACTTGAAGCTATTTCAAATTATTTATGTAAGGATTAAGAGAGGTTTAAAACATTACTGATGCCGGGGACGGGGGAGGAAGCGCCACCTTCGATGGCAGTGGCGCCGCCGAATAAGATCAGCCGAGGGCCGTGAGCTTTGGTTTGGGCGACGGCGGTCAGAGTGTGGGCACATCTAGGTCCAGGGGCGTCGTCTTCAGTGTCCCAATACGTCTCCAGTGGGTGATAGGATGGAGCGGGTTGTAGCCAAGGCTTTGAACCCATCAAAGCCAAAACCCCAATTCTTATCGATCCCCAAAATCAATTCTACTAAGTAGAAAGAATAAAAAACGAATCTCAATGAAACGTCTGAAAGAGAAAAAAGGATTGGAGCAAATCCCACCTCCGTGCCACGATGGTGAATGGAGGTGGTGGGAGACGTGGTCCCGGAGTTTTAGTGAGACTCTCTATCTAAATCACTATTACTGCTTCAATTGTTAGTACAAAAAAGTTGAAAAATAATAGAACATGAAACTTGACGATCGATGTTGAGACTTTTGAATCTTCTTCTGCGGATTTTGAATTGAAATTTGGGTGAAAGTGAAATGAATGCATCAAAGATGGGATTAACAAGGAAAAATGAGGAGAATGAGAGTTAGTGGGCCAGCAAAGACCAAACTGTGTTTGAAAGGCTGTATCTGGTGTGGAATACTCCCGGAAGTAACAATCTGGAAAGCGATCAACTTAAAAAAGTAATAAAAAAACAAAAATACAGAATTCTTCTCATGGTATTAAATAGCTTTCTCACATGAAAATTTTATTTCTTTTCTTCTTTGTCAACCAAAAACTACAATATCTTTACTAAAAACTTAAAACTTATAGTATTTACTTAATGTCTTCGTCATCATGATATCTATTTGTTTATCAAAATACAGTTTAAGAATTTAATTAATCCATAAAAAATATTCTCGTTAATCTATCAAAGGCATGTTCTACCCGTTGTTTCATCCCAAGTCATTGGATATTCCCCAGCCTAACAAGTAACAAGAAGAACAAACTCTCATATGCACAACTATTCATAACAATTTACAAAAAATAAAATAAAAAACAATACTGTAGATAAAAGTCAACTCATGAAGAAGCTTATTACTGAATCGCTTATAGATCAATTATTTTTCCTTCATTCACACTCAATCAAGCACAACCTAAATTATATAGCAATGGGGTTTGCTCAACGTGTTCATATCCATTCAAAATAATGTTCGTATTAAGTATTGCCTATTGTCCCAAAAGCTGCAACAGAATCAAAGAAGCAACATTTCATTGTTGTCAAAATATAAAAAGTCTACTTCAAGCAAAAGTATGAACCGTGTATCTTTTTTTTTTTCCAGCGACAGTAGTATTCATGGCTTTGTCTGTGTCTTTTTGCGACTTGGATGCCTGAAAAAAGTTCTCAGAACATAAGTAGAGGACTTAAATCATTGAAACTAAATGCTGTTCCACTGCATGTAAAATAAACTCTCATGAACGTCAAGATGATTGGAATGGCCTTACCTTCATCAAGGTCAAGCGTGTTAGTATTAATTAACTCATATAAAATCGTTTGCAAACTCTTGTTCATTGGCATCACACACAGCATATATAAACCCTCATGTCAAATTTTTACAACTAAATTTCATTTAATCTTCAAAATTCAGGATCAGGGATCAACTGATCAATGTGTATTACGTAGATAGGCCAGGGTTTTACATTTGACTTTTAGATCAGGAAAACAATAGGAAAAAACCCAAAAGATGTTTAACAATCCTGAAAACTTTGAGATCCGGTTGCAGATACTAATTAAACCCTTAGAATTCTTGCGAAGCAGATCCAATCTCATCCTTCCCCTTCCCAAACTTTTTAGGCAACAGATTGTGATGAATATTAGGTAAAACGCCGCCATTAGCAATAGTAACAGTCCCCAAAAGCTTGCTTAATTCCTCATCGTTTCTCACAGCCAACTGTATATGCCTCGGAACAATCCGATTCTTCTTATTATCCCTCGCTGCATTTCCCGCCAATTCAAGGACCTACTCAAACAAACTCCAAATCAAATCACAAGAACAATAGCACAAACCAAAAATAAAATGAAACAACGAATGTAAATGATCAACCTCAGCGGCGAGGTATTCAAGAACGGCAGCGAGATAGACTGGAGCTCCGGCACCAACACGTTCCGCGTATTTACCGGCTTTGAGAAATCGAGCGATTCTACCGACGGGGAATTGGATGCCAGCTTTCTGAGATCTGGAGACTGATTTTGTTATTTTAGATTTACCTCTCCCGCCTTTAGTCGAACCTTCCGTACTCATTGTCGATCAGCGATGAAGAAAGAAAAGCCCTAAAATAGCTCCGATCAGTTAAGCGTTGTACTTGTGCTTGATTTGGAGTGTCAAAGATGGGACACAGAGAATGCTTATATATAGGTTTTCGAAAGGCCGATGAACGGTTTTTACGAACCGGCAATTTTACAACTTCCCTCGGTTCGAATATAACGTAATAAAACCCGTTTCCGTAATTTTAATGGTGGTAATCATCAATTCCTTTTTACCATTAAAACTTCAAACTTAGTTAAACAATGTCCGATCCAATCAAATGAATCAAATCGGATTTTATAATTTGGTTTTCAAAAACCAAAACATTTTAAAAGTACATATAATTATAATATTACTCAATTTTATATAAGAAATGAAAACAAATTATTTAGTTGTGATTTGAAATTTATAAACAATTACTAAAAATATATATTGTAGTTAAGTATTTTATAGACAGAAATTTTTTGAGAGAAAATGCATATTAAAGTTTTTTTAATCGGGTGAAATGTTTTTAACCTATTTGAAAAAATAAATTACATAATTAATAAATAACTATAGATATATATTATAAATAATAATTGTTTATTTAGTTTTTTTGGACTATTCGGTTCTTATTTTATAAACCAAAACTAATCCGAAATCCAAAATAATAATTTGGTTTTGTTGAAAACCAATCCAAAAATCTGAATATCCAAACCAAATATTTCAATCCAAATTGTCCAATTAGACAATTTGGGTTTATCCAAATAATGAACAACCCTAATCATTTAAACTTAAAGGGTGTAAAGTCGTCAACAAACTTGATAGCGTACACCAGTATTGCTAATCATCGCTCTCAGGCTTGCACCAATCATAATGAGATGAAAGAAGAGAAAGAATGTTGGGTCAAAAGGGATGGGTTTGAATGTTTTACAAACTTTTTTTAAATAGATGTATACTTTTTTCTTTTTTATAAAAATAGCTTTTATTATATTTTTTTTACCAATATAAATAAACACATAAACCTTCACAATTCAACACCCATAAATAAATCTCAATACGTCACTTAAAACATCCATTATTTTATAAAAAAATATTGTCGTCATCATCATCATCTTCCTCAGGAGATGCTTTCGAGAGCGTAATATAATATTTCATCAAAGTACGTAATATGCTAGAACATGCAATTAATAGTTATGAAGCGAGCATTGTGCAACGTAAACAAAAAAAATATATCTAGAGAACGTGAAGAAACCTACCAACGTCTGATTATTTTTACAAGCAAGCTTTCTTTCAAGGATATTATTTCTGCCGACGGTTTTGAATGCACAATGATTTATTTATGCGTATTGTCGAATGTGTAAGTGGAGTGTTTGATTATATATGGCAACATTCAGATGCAAGAGGTACGTTAGGTTTTGATCTAATTAAAAATTGCAAAATTGTATATCATATGTTAGCATATGACAACCCCCCATGCCCTAGACTAGATTTTTAGGATGCATGTAATGAGTTTTCTAGGTTACATAAAACTTAATTGCATAATAGAGACATCATAAAATCTAATTATGGGCACATGCAACCTAGAGATTTATGTTTTTTCTCATTATAACAACATACTATCGAAACAATCATAAACCTTAGCTATAATCGAAATTCATAGATAGTATCACATACCTTTAGTGTTATAAATATATGTAGCACTCTTGAATCCTTATATCTACTTTAGAAAACTAGCACCAAAATTCTGGTTGTCTCTAATGGTTCACACTTAAACACTAGAAACTATATATATATACACACACACACACACGACAAATCAATAGAAATGCATAAAAAAAATACTTTAAGATATCTAATTTTTTTTTTTGACTTTATAGAGCAAAAAATCGCAGGTTTTTGGACACATTCGCTGAAAGGTGGGGGGAGGGGGGGGGGGGGGAGCGGAAGGGAATGAGAATTTCGTTTATTGCTTTCTCAAGGAATCAGTAGCCAAAAATCGTAGGTATATGGCTCTATTTATATATACTAGATATCTGAGATAAAACCTAATTTGCAGTGTTGCAGAAATCGACGTTGGCGGCCGATTAATCGTTTGGCAGCCTTAAACCGATTACGATTATGGTGCTTGGCGGAAATTGGTCAAAATCGGCCTTGGCGGTCTCGGCAGTCATAGGTGGGAATTTTTTAAAAAATTCAAAAAAAATTAATTTTCAAATATTACACCAAAATTTTAAATTTTCAAATTTTTAAGCTTTCAAATTTTAAAAAATTAAACTAAAATTTTTAAAATTTTAAATTTTCAAATACTTAGTTTTTTTAGATAATATTAATTTTTTAAATAATTTTATTAACAATTAAGGGTCCCCGATTAATCTCTGATTAATCCCTGCCTAGTCCGATTAATCGCTTATCGTCAGTCGACCGCCGAGCTACCACCGAACGATTTTTACAACTTTGCTAATTTGAATATAAAAATATTCAGATTTAATAAGATATCCCTATCAGCTAAGGATGCTTTCTGAACCCTTATGGAGGAGCCTCAAAACCATCCTTATTAGGAGGGTTCTAGATTCTCTCATTTTCTCAACTTTTGAACAATAGCAATCCAACCATTGTACCTATAAATAATTCCAATTAATCCAAAATTAATTTCTAATTATCTTTCATTAATTTTAAATTTATTCTAATTAATTTGTTAATCACATAATAAAATAATAAATCATTTACTCTCTATTTCAATATTATTCCTAACTGTGTATGGTTATGTGGGCAACCCAAAAAAGACTTTGCTTTTATTCACAAAATTATATTAGTTTAATTATGACCTTAGACACCTTAATCCAACAGTCTCTCACTTGGATAAGCATCAACTACGGTTACATGTATAGTCCGTGAATAACCAACAAAGTATGCTTTCTAAAGCCACTATCGAAATCTGACTCAAATCAAACGCTGACCCTAAGATAAGTGATCAATTACTCCTTAATTCTATAAGATATCGTATGGACACGAGACATAAATATAAATCAATACCAAAGACCAAGATTTTGTTTCTCGATTTTCCGATTCATGATGAACATATTAGACTATAAATTAAACACGTCAATTTTGTATAGGTTGGGCCCAACATTATAATGTCAATACCAAATCACTGAGGGGCCCACGTATATCTATTTTCCATTAGTAGCAAAAAGGAATGAATAAAATTTGACTACAAAATTATAGCATTTACTTATCATGCCATACATGGAACCACAATTTATAACATCAAGTTACAGATGCATTTACATAATACCAATGCACAACAGACTTGTAAGATATAACATGTGTAACTCTGTTTAAAGAATAAAGGATATTATCATCTTAGAATTACTCGTGATGAATCCATGAAGTAATCTCTAAGCATAGGTTTAACCAATACTTAAAATCCATATTCAATCATTTATGAGTATATCAACAATCTCTATGCCATGTCTAATCTCCATTGACAATCTACTAAAACTCCATGACAGTCTTAAATCATCACTTACTCCTTAAAAGTATGATTGATTGTTGTAATTCGAATAAAGTAATACTCCAAAAGTAAACATGCAAAATGAAACACAAGAATAAATAATTGAAGAAGGCAGTACACATACTCATAAATAATTCTCTATTATTTAATCACCAAAACAATTACAATTTATTTTGTTATATTGTTTCAAACTATCAACTAACTACTAAAACTAACATCATCTCTTAACCTTATACTCCTAGCATGCTTGATGTGCTTGGCCTTTCTCAACGTCTTTGTGAAAGGATCGGTCGGATTATCCTCAGATGATACTCAGTTCACTATGAGGTCGCCATCTCCTACTCTATGTCGGAAATAATGGTATTTACTTAAAATGTGACTTGACCTCCCATGATCCTTTGGTTCTTTTGTTAAAGCAACCGCACCTTCATTATCGTAGAAAATTTCCATGACTTGTTGTGTTGATGGTACAACTCTGAGATCACCAATGAAATTCTTCAGCCATGTTGTGTAACATTCCGATAACAAGGTACTTCTAATTTTAACCCTATAATTTAATTATGTTGCATTTTGGTCCCTAATTTCAAGAAAATGTACAAAGGAGCCCTAGTGGAATTTCCATAGTTTGGCTTTGGGGGAGTACGCCATGTGTTCGTGTGTATGTTGTGCGTACATGCTGTACGTTGGGCACACTTTACAGGTTTGGAAACCCTAATTTTTAGGATTTAGCTCATATTTAAACACCCTTATGGCTTCATTTCCCCTTACCTCATCAACCTCCATCCCTCTTGAGATGTTTTGCAACCCTAGTTCCCCTTGAGAAGCTATTTCAACCTAAGAGTGTGTGTTTTGTGCTTAGAAGAAGAAGGAAGGAAGACAAGCACATCTTGGAAGAGTGAAGCATTTTGGATATGGAGTTTATACATCATTTTCAACCTTTCTAAGGTATAAAGCTTGAAACTTTATCCCTCTAGCATATAGATCTAGATTTGGATGTCTTTATGAAGATTTTTGGTCCCAAAATGTTAGATCTTGAACATGGCATTTGACCTTTAAGCTGTCCTTTCAGACCCTGGGAGGGTTCTTAAGTCATAAAAATGGTTCCAAATGGTTAGTTTTGCTTCATGCATCATTTAGAAGGTCTTAATGGAATAAGACATTGAGTTAAGCACTTATTGGACATGCTAATTCATAAAGTTGGAGTCTTTATGACTCCTTAGAGTATTTTAGCCATGGATCTGAATTATAGACGTAAAAGCTTTAGCCATTAAGCTCTTAATGGATTTTTGGACTTTGGGGACTACGCCCCACGTACTCGGAGTACGCCCTACGTACGAGGTCAACCACCCCGATGGTGGTCAACATGCGAAGACGAAGTATGCCCAGCGTACCTTCGGAGTACACCCCGTGTACTCTCACTGGGTCAATTCGGTTGAGTTGACTCGGCTGGGTTGAATCGGTTGACTTACTTGGTTTGACAAGTTGACTTTGACTTTGACCAAGTTTGACCTAAAGGGTATTTTGGGATTTTGACGGAGATTGGTCATTTGGTTGGAATAGGTGTTGGTTAGAGAGCTGAGATCGGAGTCGAGACCTCATTAGCTTTGTCTAGTTTGTGAGGTGAGTTTTCCTCACTGTACTTGCGGGTCGAAGGCACCAAGGCCGACCCTTTGGATTCAATATCCTGTTATGTGTAACTCCCGATATCTTGAGGGGAAATTGTTGACAATAAGATTTATTTAATTTGAACTCGGTGAGTTAGACGGGCCAACTCAGCAAGTTTATGATTGAAGATTCATGGGATTAAATGAGCCAACACGACGAGTTGAGGTGCCTCAACTCGGCGAGTTGGTGGCCGGGATGGAAACCCTAATTTTAGTGTGTTGTACCTTATTTAAAGGCCTTAATCTCCTTTGAATTACCTCCTTAGCAGCCTCCATCATTGTCAAAACCCTAAATCGAGTTGTAGCATCCATTGTCTAACATTTGAGCCTTGGATAAAGTTTGGTGGTCATTTTGTGCATTGTGAAAGAGTTAGAAGATACTGAAGTTCTAAGATTGGAGAAGGAAGTCTTGGATCCAGAATATCTTATCTTTTTGCAAGGAGTTTGAGGTATCAAGTTCTTATCTTGATGATTAGATACTTAAATCTCTCTTTTGGGTTAATTTGTTATGCTTTAGCCATGGGTTGGAAGAACGCGCAAAACCTTACCAACCCTTGACATATGAACAAGAAAACTTGTCCTTAACGGGATGGTACTGACTTTCATACAAGTGTTGCATGGCTGTTGTCAACTCGTGTCGTGAGATGTTTGGTCAAGTCCTATAACGAGTTGCTTTGATTTTATAATACCTATAATACCTTAGGGGCCAATGAAACTATTTTAGTAAAATTGAATTGTCTTAATTCTCTGGCAATCGCACCAAAAACTCGCGTTCCTTTTGTATTTCCTTCTTGATCAATCACAACTGTGGCATTGTCATCATATCGTATTATCAAACCATTGTCACATTTAGGTTCTTTACAAGTACGAACAATTGGTTAGGACGTCCCAAAGCATTATTCTTTCAAATCTGGGGTTGTCTTGGACTCTTTTGGCATAAAGGTGCCAACTTTATGGATTTAAGGACTTCTTGTGTGCATTAAGTCCCTTATTAAGCCCTTCTTGAGCTTTTGAGCTTCTCTTAGGCATGCATGAATGTAAGGTTGGCAACTTTACGTGGTTTTCCAGCTCTAGGGTGTTAGATCTGCAATTTAGGGCTTTTTCTTTGGAGATTAAGTGCTTAATGGTTAAGCCCTCACTCTTTTAAGTCTAGGGTTCGGTTTGAACCCATTTTGGTGGCTCCTAGGGGTAAAGTTGGAAACTTTACCCTTCTAAATCTCATTTTGGTTGAGCTCTGAGCTTTGGAGCTCTTGGATTCGATAAAGGCGGCTTAATGTATTAAGTTGTTGGGTCTTGAGCGAACTCGGCGAGTTGGTTGGTCAACTCGGAGAGTTTTTTGGTTTTCCCCATTTCTAAGTTGATGTATAACTCGGCGAGTTTGGTCAATATCGATTATGGACCTTGTCCTTTTGGCTTATGTCTTTGACCAAGTTTATCCCGGGGGGGGGGGGGGGGGGGCTTGGGGTGATATCAATTATATTAAGGAAAATATGGGCTTAAGATAAGTCCCATATGGGATTGCGCCCAATTTGGAAAGTTGGGCCATTAATGGGCCTTTATGGATCCTTTGGTTTTGGTCTTGAGAGTTTGAGTTATTAATGGGCCATCATAACACAAAGTGTTGGACTAGAGGGAATGGTTGATTTGTGGGCCTTTGGGCCTTTCTGAGTGAGGTTGGGTCATAAATATGGACAATGTTAGGTAGCGGTATAATGTTCCTTTTACCCCATGCATGGAGTTGTTGTTTGGTTTGGAAATCAATTGTTAATTGGGTGTCGCTTTGTTATTAATAGTCTGGGGATCAGTTAACCTGCAGCCAGGAGTTTTCTATATGATTTAGTAGTGTGAGGTGAGTCTTCTCACTATATACATGGGTCAAAGGCACTAATGTCCGCCAATTACGTGTTTTGTGGTATGCTTGTTGTCTCTGTGATACCTGCACGGAAGACCCGGGGAGAGCTCGTGGCAATTGGATATCAGACCATGGGGGAGCCCATGGCATTCCAGGTAAAGACCATGGGGGAGCCTATGGCACTTGGATATCAGACCATGTGGGGGAGCCCATGGCAACTATATGTATGATGCATGATATTTTGTGGTTGTATGCTATATGGTATTTGTGGGAACTCACTAAGCTTTGTGCTTATGGTTTTCAGTTTATGTTTGAGGTACTTCAGTTTTCTAAGGAAAGAGCTCGGGACGATTGCAGAGCACACACCACATGTTTTCGCATTCTGTGAATTACTCTGATTTTTTGATGTTTTTGCTAAATCTTGGTTACATTGGTTTCATGGGAAAGAAATGCATTAATGATTTATTAATCTAAAAACAAAAAAATTATGTCATGATTTTCGGGACGTTACATTATGTATGCTATTGTACTATACTGATATACTGATATGATAGATTGATATCCTAGTATATAGGATGATGTTAGGCTTAGCCCTCTCAGTCTTTAACAATTGCAGGTAATAGGCATCCAATATAGTCATATACTGTTGGAAGATTTAGAATAGTTTATACTATTACTTTGTACTTGGGTTTATGTTTGTATAAAAGCTTTAATATACCGGGTAGTTATGTAATATATAACACTTTGTAAAAGTCTAAAAAGTCGGTTTGTCTCCAGTCTTTTGTAATCAAATTATCAATGTAAAATATTATTTATGAATATGCATGTAGCATGTTTTGGAGTATTATGATGTAGTTTTATCGAAAGTGGTTCTTTCACTTTTCTTGCTCTTGTGTTATTTGACTCGGGCGTGCGTCGGTCCTTTATATCTTGATCATTTAGTAGGGAGTTTGATATGCCTATTGGGGAGTTAGAGTGTCTGTTGCGGGTTTCTATCGCCAACAAACACGAGGTTTCTGCATTTTTAGTGTATCAGGGTTGTATATTAGAGATCTTCGAGGTGCCTTATCTGATTGATCTAATCCCTTTCCACATGGGAGATGTATGCATGATAGTGGGTATGGACTGGATGAGCAGGTTTGGTTCCATGATTGACTATGAAGGCCAGAAAGTGGTAGTTCGAACCCAAGTTAGGGTGAACTGGTTATCTATAGAGAGGGCACCAGGGTTGGTTCTGGGTTTTGTTCGGCGACCAGGGCTCGTCAGTATATTCAGCATAGGTGTGCAGGTTACTTGGCTTACATGGTTGATACTCGAGTTGGGGATCATATTTCAGTTTCAAAGGTTGAAGTTGTTAGGAAGTCTGCTGATGTGATCCCAAAGGAGTTACCATGTGTGCCTCCTAAGAGGCAAGTTGAGTTCAGGATTGATCTCGTGTCGAGTGCGTCCCTGATTGCCAAGGCGTCGTACCGCTTGGCATCGCCTGAGATGCAGGAGTTGCCATCTCAGCTGCAAGAGCTGTTGGGCAAGAAGTTCATCAGACCGAGCAGTTCTCCGTGGGGAGCACCGATACTGTTCATCAAGAAGAAGGATGGTTCGCACCGGATGTGCATTGATTACCGGAAGTTGAACAAGTTAACGGTGAGGAACCCTTATCCTCTTCCATGGATTGATGACCTCTTTGATCAGTTGCAATGTGCATTTTGGTTCTCTAAAATAGATATCAGGTTTGGGTATCATCAGGTGAGAGGGAGAGAGGAGGACATGGAGAAGACCGTGTTCCGAAATCGTTATGGGCATTACAAGTTTGTGGTGATGCCATCTGGGCTAACCAATGCACCTGTTGTGTTTATGGATTTGATGAATTGGGTATGTAGGCCGACGCTCGATCGATATGTCATTGTGTTTATTAATGATATCTAGGTGTATTCCAAGACCAGATAGCAACATGAAGAGGACCTTTGAGAGATTTTGTGGGTTTTGAGGCGAGAACAACTTTATGCCAAGTTCTCGATGTGCGAGTTTTGGTTGCGGGAGGTCCATTTCCTTGGGCACCTCGTTAACCAGGATGAGATTTTGGTCGATCCTACCAAGATCGAGGCTGTGATGTAGTGGGAGGTTCCGAAATCTCCCTCATAGATCAGGTGTTTCTTGGGTTTGACTGGGTACTATCATAGATTCATTCATTTCTTCTCCAAGATTGTGGTACCCCTCACTCATCCGACGAGGAAGGGGGTGAATTTCCTATGGGGCCCTGAGCAGCAGTCAACATTTGAGAAACTTCGGCAGAGATTATGTGAGTCCCTAATATTGACCCTCCCGGAGGGGGTCGGGGATTTTATGGTATTCTGTGATGCATCCATCACTAGTTTGGGGGCGATCCTCATGCAGAGAGAACGAGTGATTGCTTATGCTTTGCAGCAGCTGAAGCCACATGAGATGCGATATCCCACGCATAACCTGGAGTTGGGGGCAATGTTTTTTTCCCTAAATATTTGGAGACATTATCTATATGGGGTCTGTTGTACTATCTACACAGATCACAAGAGTTTGAGATACCTGATAGACCAGCCGAACTTGAACATGAGGCAGTGCAGGTGGCTGGACATGGTCAAGGATTATAACTGCGAGATCCTTTACCATCCGGGAAAAGTGAATGTAGTAGCGGATGCTTTGAGTCACAAGCTGGTTGGGTCTTCGGTCGGGGAGATGTATATGAGGATATATGTTGATTCTCCGCTTTTGGGATTGATCAGCGAGGCTCAGGTTGAGGGAGTTCAGAAAGAGAACTAGAAACATGAAAATATCATGGGGTAAGATTAACAGATTTGTCACGGATAGTCGAGGGTTGTTCACCCGGTGTGGTCGGGTTTGGGTTCCATTTTCTCGTGGGGTTAGACAGATTGTGTTAGAGGAGGCTCATAAGTCTCGTTTTTCTATACACCCAGGAGCCACCAAGATGTATCAAGATTTGAGATTGAGCTATTGGTGGTCGTGTATGAAGAGGGATATAGCCTGGTATGTCGAGAGATGCTTGATCTGCAGGATGGTAGAGGCTGAGCATCAGAGGCTACATGGAAAGTTGCATCCTCTGGAGCTTCCTGTGTGGAAATGGGAGCAGATCTCCATGGGTTTTATTACCAAGTTTCCGAAGAAGTCAAAGGGTTTTGATGTTATATGGGTCATCGTGGATCGATTGACCAAGAGTGCCTACTTTTTGGCCATCCGGGAGAGCTTTTCGGTCAAAAAGTTGGCCGATGTTTATGTCTGAGAGATTGTCACTCGCAATGGGGCTCCGGTTTCCATTGTTTCTGACCGAGATGTTTTGTTCAGCTTCCGTTTTTGGCAAAAGTTCCACGAGGAATTGGGCACGAAGTTGCATTTCAGCACCGCATATCATCCGTAGACCGACGGCCAGAGTGAGTGGACAATACATACCGTTGAGGATATGTTGCGGGCATGTGTTAGTGATTTTGGTGGGAGTTGGTATTTCTACCTACCTCTTGTGAAGTTCTCCTACAATAATAGTTATCACTCCAACATTGGTGTCCCGCCTTTTGAGCTCTTGTGTGGTCGGGGATGTTGTACCATGATTTGTTGGGGAGAGATTGGTCAGAGGGTTATGGTAAGGGCCGAAGTAGTCCTTCAGACCATAGAGCTTATTCAGCAGATCATGCAGAGACTGCAAGTCGCCCAGAGACGGCAAAAGAGCTATGCTGACAGACACCGATCTAAGTTGGAGTTTCAGGTCGGCGATATAGTAATCCTAAAGGTCTCACCCAGGTAGGGTGTGATACGCTTCAGGAAGAGGGGGAAATTGGGTCCCTGGTATATTAGACCTTTTCGGGTGATTCCTAGGGTTGAGAAAGTGGCTTACAAGTTGGATCTTCCAGAGGAGCTCAGTCAGATTCACAATACTTTCCATGTTTCGTAGTTGTGAAAGTGTGTATTGAATGATGAGGCAGTGGTTTCCTTGTATGATATTCAGGTCACTGAGCGTTTGAACTATGTTGAGAGACCAATGACTATTCTAGAAAGAAAGATGAAGGTCATGCACAACAAGGTGATACCTTTGGTAAAGGTACAGTGGCAACATCGGAGAGGCTACGATTGGACGTGGGAGACGGAGACGGAGATGCGAGAGCATTATCTTGAGTTATTTGCAGTGGCAAACTTTGAGGAGGAGGCCTAGATCAGTTGGGGAGAATTTTAAAATCCCGATAATAGGGTACTTCTAATTTCGACCCTATAATTTAATTATGTTGCATTTTGGTTCCTAAGTTCAAGAAAGTGTACAAAGGAGCCCTAGTGGCATTTCCGTAATTTGGCCTTGGGAGAGTACGCATTGCGTACTTGCCAGATTTGGAAACCCTAATTTTAGGGTTCAGCTCATATTTAAACACCCTTATGGCTTCATTTCTACTCACCTCATCAACCTCCATCCCTCTTGAGACGTTTTGCAATCCTAGTTCCTCTTGGAAGAGTGAAGCATTTTGGATCTGGAGTTTCTACATCATTTGTTAACTTTCTAAGGTATAAATCTTGAAATTTTATCCCTCTAGTATATAGATCTGGATTTGGATGTCTTTATGAAGCTTTTTGGTCCCAAAATGCTAGATCTTGAACATGGCATGTTCCTGATCGATTTGATCTTAGCTACCAGTGAGAAGGTCTCATAATAGTCAACCCCTTGGTTTGAGAAAATGAAGTTTGATGGATCTTCAAGGTCCAACAAGAAGAGCATATTTTCAAAATCTGGTTCCAAAAGGATTGGAGGTGGAAGAGAAGTAAAATGGTGTGAAAAATGTAATAAGAAGCACTATGGGAAGTGTGGCGAGGAGTTAACCTATTTCAAGTGCGGATGGACTGGTCATTACGCTAACGAGTGTACATCCAACAAGAGAGTGTGTTATGGATGTAATGAAGAAAGGCATATTGTGAAGGAATGCCCGAAGAGAAAAGAGTTAGCAAAGCCTAATGTGCCACCTAGGAAAAAGGCGAGAGCATTCCACATGACACTTGAAGCAGCAAAGGATCAAGCAGATGTCGCTTCAGGTACCTTTCTTGGTGAATGATTTGCCTGCCAATATACTATTTTATTCTAGAGATAATCACTCCTATATATCGCATGAATTTGGTAGAAGACTAGCATTGCCTGTAGATAAACAAGATAGCGCTCTAGTAGTAGAAGTTGCAATTGGAAAATTCGTACCTGTTAGTGATTGCATTAAGAACATCGTCATCGACTTAAATAGGAATAAATTCCATGAGTAATTGTTGCCATTTGAGTTAAATGGCTTCACCATAGTATTAAGTATGGATTGGCTTAGTGCAAACGACGCTGACATCAAGTGTAGAAAGAAGAGAACAATTTATGGTGTACGGGGACAAACGTAGAGTAAATACTAGAACCATCTCCCTGATGAAAGCCAGAAAGTGTTTGGCCAAAGGATGTACATCATATTTGGAATTCATGATCGATGCAAAGAAGGAGAATAAGAAAATGTAAAGGATACCCGTGGTGTGCGACTTTCCGAAAGTCTTTCCTGAAGATCTTAATGGATTACCCCCTGATAGACAAGTAGAGTTTAAGATAGACTTGTTACTAGGAACCATACCTATAGCAAAAGCACCTTACCGATTAGCACCGACATAGATGAATGAGCTAATGATACAACTTCAGGAGTTGTTGGACAAGGGTTTCATTAAACCTAGTTCGTCACCCTGGGGAGCTCTAGTTTTATTCGTAAAGAAGAAGGTGTTGGGTTTAGTATAGTAAAACATCCTAAGGTGCACATACAACCCTAAATACCTTTATGTTTTCACTAATTATACATGCAAAGGTGATTCCAAGGTATTAAGCCTATAACTAGCATACAAAATAACATATGTATAATAAGACAAGTTTTAGACATACCTCTTGATGTTGTTGATGTTGCTAGGAAGATTTTGGCCTTAAGAACTTAGTGCCCCAAGTGTTGCACCTCAAATGGAATCACAACTCACCTAGGACAAAGGATGATACTTGAGAGAGAATCCTAGCCTCACCAAACTGTCCATATCCTCCAATAATACATTGGTTGTCATTTTGGCTATGAAGTAACATATTTATATGTGGAATTCTAAAGGTCATGGGTATAACCCAAATCCATACCCATGGGTGTTATAATCCATGGTTAATGTGGCGCAACTCTTTATGTGTCCATACATAAACTTGGTCCAACATGGATCATAAGCCCAACACATATAAATATAACTAATTACCATAATTAGTTCCCATAGATTTAATTAGTCTCTTTTGATCACTAAATTAAATCCAAATTAATTCTTGATCAATACTAATTAAAACATATGATTTCATATTAATATATTAGAACTGATAATATATTAATAAATCATATATAACCTTCTTTCAAGAGTCCATCCTAACAAATTGTCCTGGTGTTATGCAACCCAAATGGACCATGCCACTCTCGGTTCGAATACATACCAATAATAGTTATGGGCTTAGACATCTAATCCAACATAAGGATGGGAGCATCAGGATGTGCATAGATTATAGAGAGCTAAACAAGGTAACAGTGAAGAACAAGTACCCATTACCAAGGATTGACGACCTGTTCGATCAACTGCAGGGTGCGAGCTATTTTTTGAAGATTGATCTTAGGCCAGGATATCATTAGCTAAAGGAGAGAGAGCAAGATATAGAGAAGACTGCTTTCAGAACGAGATGTGGACATTATGGGTTTTTGTTTATGTCGTTTGGACTAACCAATGATCCAACAACATTTTATCAATTTGATGAACCTGGTTTGTAAACCTTTCCTCAACAAACCTGTAATAGTGTTCATAGATGATATTCTTGTATACTCGAAGAGTCTGCAGGAGCATGGCAAACACTTGTGCAAGCTGTTAGAAGTTCTGAAGAATGAGAAGATATATAAAAAGTTCTCTAATTGTGATTTTTAGATTCAGGAAGTCCAAATCTTGGGTCATGTGGTTAACCAAGAAGGAATAATGGTTGACCCAATAAAGATTGGAATTGTGATGAATTGGAAACGACCAGAAAGTCCCGTCGAGTTTTGAAGTTTTCTAGGATTAGTTGGATATTACAGAAGTTTTATCCAAGGTTTTTCTTCGATAACTACTCTATTAACAACTTTGACCCATAAAGGAGCTACGTATACATGGAGTGAGAAACACGAAGAAGCTTTCGAGGAATTAAAGAAGAAGTTTTATGAAGCACCGATTCTTTCTTTGCCTGGCGGAGTTGAGGACTTTGCAGTTTATAGTGATGCATCTGGAGTTGGGTTAGGTTGTGTTCTGACCGAGAGATATAAAGTAATAGCATATGCATCGAGATAACTGAAAACACATGAACATAAGTACCTCACTAATGATTTGGAGTTGGCAGTGGTTGTTTTTGTGCTAAAGATATGGAGACACTATCTTTATGGCACGAAGTGTAAGCTTTTCACTGGTCTAAAGAGTCTCCTATATCTCTTTGTTCAAAAGGAATTGAATATGAGACAACAATGCTAGCTATAGTTACTGAAGGATTATGATTGTGAGATACTTTACGACCCCGGTAAAGCGAATTTCGTAGCAAATGCTTTGAGTATAAAAGTAAACCTGGAAAGGAAAAGGCCAAGAACATTGAGAGTTGAAATTGTCTCAACAATTATAGAAAGAATCAAGAAAGCTCAAGAAGATACTTGGGAGGGAGATAATCGAAAATATGAAAGCTTGGGTAAAACGTTAGTGTTCAGTACAAACAACCAAGGATTAAAGATATTCCAAAATTGGATTTGGGTGTCGAATATGGGAGGAATGAGAGATATTCTAATGGAAGAAGCTCAAAAGACCATGTACTCGATTCATCCAGGCAACACCAAGATGTATAGGGATATAAAACCTTATTATTGGTGGCTGATGATGAAGCTCGATGTTGCTTATGTTGGGTTATGAGAAAAACATCAATCTTATGGTGCATATGCCATCCGTAAAGCTTTGGATATAGGTCTTTCTAATTTTACATGAAATAATCATCCAAAGCTTGTAAACCCTATAGCCAGCATACAAATATTGAAAACTACATCTAATAAACAAGTTAGAATGTTACCTTTGATTGTAGCTTGATAATCTTGAACCTTTGATAACCTAGCACCTCAAATGTGATGCCTCTAATGGATCACAAACACCAAGAGCAATTGGAGAATCTTAGAGAGAGAGAGAGGGAGGAGGCTCAAAAGTCGGCTGACTATCCTTGTTAGGATTCAGTGGCCGATTTTGGGATGCCAAGGGTGTGCTTATATAGCTGAAGAATTAGGGTTTCAGTCAAATACCTAATCAGGTTGCTTAAGCCCTAAGCAACCCACATGAATCTTCCATAATCCCTACCATGGACGAAATCCAGTGGGCTTCCACAAGGATTTCGCCCACCCCTATCTTTAGGGTTCCTCATCTCATATTTCAATTATCACATAATTACGATATCGGTCCCTTTAATTCAATTAACCTCTTTTGACCAGAAAATTACTTCTTTACCAATGTTAATTAAATAATATGATTTCTATTTTAATATATTATCAAATAATATATTAATAAATCATATTTATCCTCTTTCTCCATTATTCTTCCAGTCAAGTTGTTTTGGTGAAGGCAACCCAAAAGGACCATGTTACAACCGGGTCAAGTACATACCAAATATAGTTATGGGCTTAGACACCTAATCCAAGAACTAAGTATGTGGCCAAGTGTGTGACATGCGCGAGAGTTAAGGTGCAACATCAGAAAGATAGAAACCATATGGGAGTTTGGAGCCTTTATCGGTACCCATGGGTAAATGGGAAGACATCACCATGGATTTTGTGACTAAACTACCCAGGAGGAAGAATGGTCATGAAATGATTTGGATAATCATGTATTGATTCACAAAGAGTGCACATTTCATAGCGGCCATTGAGAGATGGTTTATAGATAAGCTTGTATATTTCTGTGTGAAGTAGATAGTAAGATTCATGATGTTGTCCTAACGAATGTGTTGGATCATGACATTCGTTTCACTTCAAGGTTTTGGAAGAGGCTATAAGAAGAAACGGGTACAAAGTTGTGTTTGAGTACAACCTGCCATCCATAGACTAATAGTTAGAGTGAAATAACAATTCAAACACTAGAATATATGTTGAGAACATGTAACCTAGAATTTCAAGGTAACCGGGATGACCATCTACCCCTAATAGAGTTTCCTATAACAATAGTTATCATTCAAGCATTAAGATGGCACCTTAAAAAAACCTTGTACGGACAGAAGTGTCATACGTCGTCTTGTTGGCTTGAGGCTGAAGAAAAGCAGTCCATGGGATCAGAGATAGTCCATCAGACTGCTAAAAAGTTAAAGGCGATTAAAGAAAGGATGCTAACAGCTCAAGATCGTCAAAAGAGCTATGCCGACAAGAAGCGACGACCAACGACCTTCAAAGTTGGAGATTTGGTGTTGCTTAAAGTCTCGCCATGGAAGGGACTTATTAGATTTGGAAAGAGAGGAAAACGGGATCCTAGATTCATTGGACCATTCAAGGTTCTTCGGAGAGTTGGGAACCAAGCTTACAAGCTGGAATTGCAAGAAGAGTTGGATGACATTCATAACACTTTCCACGTGTGTTATTTGAGGAAGTTCACAGGGGAAGTTATGATAAAAGATGGTCGAATTAGTGCTAGTACGAAGAACCCGAATCGATTGTTGATCGTAAGACGAAGAAGTTATGATGAAATATGGTCGAATTAGTGCTAGTACGTTGGAAACATTTGAATGGGTCGAACCTCACCTGGGAGATAGAAAGCGAGATGAAGAATCACTATCCACATATGTTGGTTGATGCATGATTCTGAGGACGGAATCATCTTAAGGGTGAGAGAAGTGTCACACGCATGTTTCCTGTTAGACAATTAATAAGATGATATAATAGTCAGGGTCAATAATTGTAACATGTTCCATATAATAAAAGAAAATATTTTGAAGACAACGTGTTCTTTATGTAAATATTTGTTGTATACGTGCTTATAGGAATATAATATAACACGAATAAAATACACGTCAAAATAGAATAGTAATTAGGACGAATATCCTTGATGAAAGTTGAAGAAGTTATGACAAGAATTCCAGAGATATAAGGTACGCTTAAATCCGACTTATAATGAAGGAGTTATGATTCGTTGAAGTTTCACTATTTGACCTGATACGACAACGTGCGTCATAAAAAGTAAATTATTGTTATATTACAGTTTAGCCTTAGCAATCTAAACGAGATTCATAGTAGTCATAAAACCGAGAGTGTACATATAAAGAACGTCAAAATCTGACATCATTATAGGAAGTTATGATTTTTGTATGATTCAGCATAGCAGTATACAACTCAGAAATAGAATTTTTAGATCGATTGATTGTTATCTGAAACAATCTAAATAAGAATAGAAGATCTCATAAATAGGTTTCCATCGATATAAAGACATACGAGACCAGACATCGGACGAGAAAGTAATTTTAGTCAAAGTTTAGCAATCTAAGTCTATTAAAAATATGACTTTAAAAGTAAAGTCAAAATTAACCGACGGGGTCTAAATGAAAGTTGTAGATCTCGTAGATAGCTACGTATGGATATAAAACCATCGAAAATTGAGCTCGTATGAAGAAGTTATAAGTTTCCTAAGATTTTATAAAAATTTGCGCGCAGTCGCGCGCATAGACATGATGTGTGGCGCTCATCGACAACCCACGAGATTGCGACATGTGTCTCCACTAGATGAATGCCACGTCACCACCCCCGAAATAGTGCACAACGCGCCCCGACATGTTGCGTGACACTCATTTCTTTTTCGAACTATAAATACCCGCATCTGTATAAGCTTTTGTCCTCACACCCCTACGGCCTTTCTCTCTCAATATTCTTTGACTTATAGCCATTTTACTGTTGTTTCTAGTATACCGACGAATCCCTATGACCCTTGACTGCCGAACAAGTAGTAGCCATCAAGTAGGGACTCTGCTAGTGCAATTTCCAGACTTTTTTTTTTCTACGGAATCTCTGTAAGTTAAATTACAAATCATTCTATTTTAATGTAATTTATATTTAAATTCATACTTGTTGTTATGAATTTGTAAATAATATTTGTTAGTAGTTTGAACGTCATATTACTAATTGATCTAGTTACAGAGATGATATCGACACTGGATTTAATGAGGTGTTTAAAGTGAGATTTCCAAACAGTAATAGTGGAATTGTAATTGAAAATTTTGAATTTTTTAATAAAAAAAACATTTTTTAATTAAATTTTAGACAAAATTGCAAAATGGTCTATGTGGTATGCAATTTTTTGAGGTTTTAGTCCAAACTCCGAGTTTTTTGGATTCGTGGTCCTTATGAGTGGTTTGTATGTGGAAATGGTCTCTAGATTTAACTTCCGTTAAGTTGTTGCTGTTAACCCCCTCATGTGCTTCCCACATGAGGGTATATTTGTCTTTTCACTTCTAAGGGACTATTTTGCAATTGAAAAAAATATATCCCCATTTAAAAAAAAAATAATACATATTTATTAAGTTTAATAATTAAAAAATAAAAGATCTCTCTCTCTCTGTCTCTCTCTCTCTCTCAATTCCAACCTACACATTCCCATATTATTCTTCCTGGTAATTAATTCAGTTCCAGATGAAAAAAAAACACCGAGAACAAAAAAATACCTAAAAAATTGTTGGTATCGTCGGTTTTTTTCACATTATTTGCGTAACAGTTAGATGAAGTTTGTAATGCTCTGATTCTCAGGTATTGATAGTATGACTTTAAATTTCAAGTTTTAAGGTCTACTCGACATGTGGATGTCCTGACTCGTCGAGTAGGAGCTTGATTGGGCCACGTATTTAAGTGACCAACTCGCCGAGTCGGAAGAGTGACTCGACGAGTTGGAGCTGGAGGGTGAATCCCTAATCCCCGGGATTTTTGAAACATCCCAAAAATACAACCCAAAATTTTTTGTTTTAAAACATAACTAAAACCATAATATATAAATGTCATATAATAGCCCAAGAGGCATGTGTCTCAAAATGTCATATCAGATGGATCAAATCAAAACTGTATCAAACATATCAAAATATCTAAGTAAAACAACAGAATAAAAGCTGTAATTGTGGTGTGTGCCATGCCGTCAACCCGAGCTCTTCCCCTTTCTAGTGGAAGTACCTAAAACCAAAACTGAAACTGTAAGCACGAAGCTTAGTGAGCTCCCCCAAACTACCACATACCATACAACATCGGACCGAAGTCCGAAACTAACTAGGGCCTTGCCCTCTGCATCAGACTGAAGTTCGGAAACTGTATCGGACCGAAGTCCAGAACAAACCAAGGCCTTGCCCTCTGCATCGGACCGAAGTCCGGAAACTGCATCGTACCGAAGTCTGGAACTAACCAGGGCCTTGCCCTTTGCATCGGAGCGAAGTCTGAAAACTGACTGAACATAGCATAACATAATCATAACTACTAACATAACTCATATACTACAAACTACATCGGACCGAAGTCCGAAACACATAATACAAAGACATGCTTGAATCACAAACACATCAAGCACACTGAACAACTGCATCAGACCGAAGTCCGGAACTACTACTGACTAAACGGGCCGGCATTGTGGTCGTAGACCCATTCCTACTAGAAGGAAAACTCACCTCATAATGCTGGCTGTTGAGATGTTAAATCTGAAACTGGCTGACTGCTGCTCCGGAACTCCCCGGCTACAATCCCATAAACACTAAATCAGATACTGATAATTGTTCCCAGGGTAAAATGACTATTTTACCCCTGGTCAAAGTCAACTTCGTGATCAAAGTCAACTTTCAGTTGACTGGACTCGCCGAGTTGGGCCGCCAACTCGCCGAGTCCTTATCATCCATTCTAATCCTCTACCTGCTTCTAACTCGTCGAGTTGGGCAAAGACTCGACAAGTTCTTCTTCGATACTAACATCAAGTCTAACTTCATCCGACTCGTCGAGTTGTATGAACAATTCGTTGAGTTCTCTTACATCATATAAACATGTCCAGTCTGTGACTCACCGAGTTGTATGAACAACTCGTCGAGTATGTTCTTGAGCATGAACCTACTCGCCGAGTCCTAAGAACGACTCATCGAGTCTCATGCATGCTAATACTATACAATCGATTCTAATCGATTTCAGTGCTTCCAAATCATAGATCTGAGCTTCTAGGACTAGTTTTACACGTAAAGTTTCCAACTTTACGTGCATGCACAAGAGAATGGGGCTTAAACACCAAAATCATCCAACAATAAGCACCTAGGGTTTAGAACAATGTTATGTTTGCATAAAGGTGGTTATATTGAGCTCCTGGAGTTCAATAACGTCTAGATCTAAGGTTTTCATCCAAATGAGAGTTCAAATTTGAGTTTGACTCAAACCAACATTTCAAGAGAAGCATAAACAACCATAAAAGAGGGTTTAATGGAATAATAAGCAAGGTGTTAACTTTATTACGAAAATATGCAGCAAAAGGAGACTAGAATCTGAACCTCCTTTCTCTTCTCTTGATCTTCTCTCCTTCCTTTTCTTCTAAAGCTTCAAAGCTAGCACAAACACACTCAAGCTCAATAATGGGGCTAGGGTTTACAGGGGAAATGCTCAAGAGGTGCTGGAGGCTGGAATGGGAGGCTATAATGATGTTTAAATAGGATACAAACCCTGGGATTTAGGGTTTCATCCAGACCAGCTGACTCGCCGAGTCCAAAATATGGACTCGTTGAGTTGCCAACTAAAAACGTGTGCAAGCCTCGACTCTACTCGACGATTCGGGCTTCTAACTCGCTGAGTACCTCTAAAGAAAGGAAAGAATACTATATTTAAATCACATACCAGAAATGGGGCGTTACAGTTTTGCACCCTATTTAAAGGATCCTTTGCCCCCTTAGCCTTCCCTTGCAGCCCCTTGAGTCCAGAAACCCTAAATCTCCATTTCCTCTCCATACTTGTGTGTTTAAGCTTGAAATGTGGATCTTGGTGAGGAAAGGCTTGAATATCAAGAAGCTTTAAGCAAGGAACAGTTGGGGATCTAAAGTCTACCTCAGTTTATCATCATTTGGAGGTATCAAGTCATCAACTTGAGCTTCTTCTAGCTAGATCCCTTTTATATTTGAGTTTTGGGACCATTTTGGGCATTTGGTGTGGTATTTCGAGTGATGAACCAAGATCTGAAGTTGCAACTTCATATCTAGGCTCATCTTGGATCTTATCATTATAAAGTCTCAGTCTTTAGCATGTTAGTGAAGCTCTTTTGCCTAGAACCTCTTCTTTAGCTTGATTTAAGTCATTAGCACCTTGCATCCATGTAAAGTTTGCAACTTTACGTGATAAACATGCCTTAGGAGCTTGGATCTACGGTATGGAGCCTTAGCCTAGCTTAAAAAGCATCTATATGGATGAAGGACCTAAGTGTCACACCCCAAAACCGAGAACGGCGGAAACGTTCTGGGGCGGAGGACATCATGTAATGTATCACAACAATGTAAAGTAGTAAACAAGCAAAAACATCATCCATTGCATTAATAGTATAATTTTAATTACAAGTGTGTTCTTTCACAGTATAAGACAACATAATGAATAATCAAAATAAAAGACGAGTCTGAACGGCTCCGTCTTCACAAAACCTGGTCGTCGTACCTGTCTATTTGTGACCTGAGAATACAAGTTATTTTGAAAACGAGTATCAGCCAAAAAACTGGTGAATTCATAAGTATTAATGTGTCTTTGATTTGTAAAACTTGTAATGAAAGACTTGAAATTGTTATGAAAGAAAGTTCGTATAAGTGTGAAAATGTTTGTAAGTACTTGAAAGCGTTTGGAAAGCCCTATAAATCCCTATGATCCATATAAAAGAAATCTTCTACCAAGACTTAACTGTTTTGAAAGTAGTCTTCTACCAAGACCCGACTGTTTTGAAAGTAGCCTTCTACCAAGACCCAACTGTTTTGAAAGTAGTCTTCTACCAAGACCCAACTGTTTTGAAAGTAGCCTTCTACCAAGACCCGACTATTTTGAAAGTAGCCTTTGTAACGCCCGCAGATCTGGGTTAGTTAATTTAGAGGCAGTAGGGTCGAAAACGACTTTTCGACAAAATATTATTTAGAATAAATAATCTTAACCAAGTTGTAGAATATGTCACAAGGTTTCCGTACATATAAAGAACGCCGAAATCCGAGTTATAACGAAGAAGTTATGACCCGTCGAAGTTTCGCGTCGGAACCGGCACGGCACCGGGAAGCGTAAATAGTAAATTTATGATAGAGCGAGATTTAGCCTTAGTGCTCTAAATGAAAGTCATAGACTATGTTAAACTAAGAACATCGATAAAAAGAACGCCCAAATCTGACTTCGTATGAGGAAGTTATGATTTTTCGAAGTTTCGGATTAGCAGTGTACAGCCCGAAAATTTGAATATTAGATCGAGCGGTTTTTAGCCGACACGACCTGAACGAGAATCGAAGATCTCGTTAAGTGTAACGTAAAAAGAAAAAGATGGGCAAAAACGGACATCGGATGAAGAAGTTATGAGGATTTAACGGACCAATCCTGTCCCGGCCTGTTAATAATATAAAATTTAAAATCAAGTCAAAATTAGCCGACGAAGTCTAAACGAAAGTTGTAGAGTACGTTCCCTCCTTCCCGTGAATATAAAGAACATTGAAAAAGGAGCTCGTACGCGAAAGTTACGAAATTTTAAAGTTGGAAAGTGAAATTGTGAAGCTGATGCATGGACTGATGACGTGGCTTAATCCTGACCGTCGCTTGCTGATCACGGCTCGCTTCGGATGGCCGACACGTGGTCCTCGCATACGCCCCGCGTTCGGAGTCCGTACGCCCCGCGTTTTAACGTCCATAAAATTCCAACCAATTTAAATTTTTTAAAAACAACCCGATTTCATAAAATTATTACAAAAAGGTTTTCAATACAATTATTTCAGAGTCTTCCCAGAACCACATCATAAAACATAAACATGAGGAGCGGTACGATCACGGCTTTGCCTTGCCACGGTCTCCTGAAGAACTTAAAAAACATTAAACCACAACTGTAAGCCCGAAAGCTTAGTGAGATATCCCCAAAATACCAACCACATATATCATACACGCATAACATGTCATATCATAACAGAACACAGAACAGCCATGCACTTCGAGTCTACTGTGTGACTGGTCCGCCGCACCGGCCAACAGTCCACCTGGTCCACCCTCCGAGTCTAGCCATATACATTGAGTCTACAATGTGATTGGTCCGCCCGCACCGGGCCTTCAATCCACCTGGTCCACTCTCTGAGTCTACAATATGACTGGTCCGCCCGCGTCGGGCCTTCAGTCGGTCTGTTCCACTCTCCGAGCCTCGGCACGTCTGGTCCGCCCTCTTGGGCCTACAGCCTATCCGGACCGCTCGCTGGGCCTTCGGGATAACCGGTCCACCCTGGGTATGTTGGCCTACAGCACAAAGCAGGTCCTGCCTCAACCCAACTCCAGTCCAACAACCATATGCACATAAACATTCAATCATATAACATATCGCATCCAATCAAACCGATCTAACAGATCACATAGCATAACATCATCCTAACCAGGATACCGACCTAACCGGTCACTAGCATAACATCATCCTATATACCATGATTCTGACCTTAACCAGGTCTCTAACATATATACCATCCTAACTACCAGGATGCAACATAGCAAATCAATAACATAACAACGATACCCGGATCACAATCCGATAAAGGGCTGTCCTTGGTGCCATAGACCCTGTTGATATAGTGAGGATAACTCACCTCGCAACTGTCGACTGAACAGATAAACCCAAGCTGCCCCGACCACTGATACGATCTCCACCTTTTTCAAAACATTAGGGTTTCAACTATTTAAATTTCAAAACAACAAAACTTTTGGGGTTCAAATTTAAACTATAAAACCTAAAGGGCCAAATATGAAACTTATCACAACAACAAGGATCAAATAACAAATAATTCAAATTAACATTTAATCACATAATTATCCATATTTGATGATTTCTTGCAAAATAATTTATCAATTTACTTAAAATAATTAATCAATTATCTTATAAGGAAACAATTATCCTATTAATTGATAAATATCTTCAATTAGATTAAAATTATAGTCAAATATATCATATAATCGGATTAATATTAATCTAACATGATAAGGTAATTATCCCAATGCAAAAACAGCAAGAAATCCCGAGATAAGCACTGTCTGACGCACCGACTCGCCGAGTCACCCTTTGGAACTCGCCGAGTAGGGCTGACTCGCCGAGTCCAAGAGTGACTCGCCAAGTTAGGTCGAACAGTGAGGCCAAAACACGATTTTCAGTTACATCAAGCATCAATACAATAGAAACCAATCATGGCTCTGATACCACTGATGGGTTTTGGTCATAAGACATCCTATGTGCTCATACAAACCCTAAAGCTCGGATTTAGGTTTCTCTATTGTACATACTTTGAATCCAAGACTTTGAACCCTAATTCTAGCATATGGAAATCAGAATTCACATGTAAATAGGTTTAAGAACATACCTTGATTGTTATGTAGCAATAACAATCCAATTCCTCCTTGAATTGACCTTGGAAAGCAGAGAGTCACAAGTGTCACTCCTCTAATGGCTTACAAACACCATAAGCAAGTGGAGAAGGTATAAAGAGAGAGGAGGGAGGTTAGAATTCGTCCTTAGGACCTCTTGGGAAGGGTTGGACGAATTCCTATGCCTTAGGGGGTTTATATAGGTGTAAAGATTAGGGTTTTAGTCCTTATCCTTATCTAGTTGCTTATCTACCAAGCAACCATAAGATAAGTCCTAGAAATCCTTATCCTAGTCAAATTCTAAGGGATTTACACCTCAAACTCGTTCACCATATATATAAGATAATTCTTACCTTATTTTGTAACTATCACATAATTACAATTCAGCCCCTCTAGTTTAATTAATTACACTTGATCACAAAATTAATTCTTAATTAATTATTGACCAATATTAATTAAACAAATATGATTTCTCCTTTAATATATTATTCTTATAACATATTAATAAATCACAATAACCTCTCTCTCTATTTATTTCTCCAATCAAGTTGCTTTGGTGAAGGCAACCCAAAAGGACCATGCACCATCGGGTCAAGTACATACCAAAATAGTTATGGACTTAGACACTAATCCAACACCTTAAAGTATACCTATAATGGTATCAACCATAGACATCCGTAGATGTGCATTTACCTCTGTAGCTAACAGCGGTGATAGGAATGGTTAGTCCCACAAAGTATCCTTTGGTACTAGGATATTAAGTTCAATCTATCTCATCGGTTATGTGAATGTATCACAAAATAAAGATTAGAAAGAGAATTATATAATAGTATCTACACATATAATATGTAATAGTAACTCATCATATATTATCTACGTAAAAGTATCCATGTAAGAGTATCTATGTAAACGTACTCATGTAACAGTATCTATGTAAATGTACTCATGTAAGCGTATCTATGTAAACGTACTCATGTAAACGTATCTATGTAAACGTACTCATGTAAGCGTATCTATGTAAACGTACTCATGTAATATGTAATGTATTAGTATAGACTCATGAATGAACTGACTCTTGTGTGATTCCTTGTACTTGGAATGGTAAGTAGTATCTCCTAACTATACCTATAATAGTTACTAACAATGTACGTGTATAACCTTAAGTATGCCTTTGCTACCCAAAGGTACTGAACTGACTGAGGAAAATTTTTATGTCTACATATGTATGCATGATATATAGCTAATATTTAGACGACATTCGGCCGGATAACCGATACCCCGTAGCCACATCCCAACGAGGAAAAGGAAATAGAGTGAGTTAACCCTCCTAAGTCCTTTAAACATTACTTATATAACTATACATATATGGGCATGCATTTGACAATATAAAATCATCAAAGAAGTTTTGTAAAACCTTTGAAAAATATTAATACCTAAGAAAAGATCGACTTGATGTCGGTTTATAAAACGGTTTGAAACTATTTGTTTGATAAAAACAGTTTAAGTATGCGCCTATGAATTAGTTCCAAGAAAGCGGCCGTTCACGTCAGGAATCAAGGTTGTTGATGTAGTTGCTATTCTTTCTTTTTTTCGTCTCGATTGGGTTGGTGTTCAGTGTACCGCTCCGTGGGTACAAGATCGAAAAGAATGCATTGGATGGATGCCCGGGCATTGAGAAGGAAGGACGCTTTCAGTGGCGAAAGGCCATGGGGAGATACCGTCTGTGATCCATGGATCTCCGATCGGGAAACCGTATCCAAGCTCGTGTAAAGTAAGACAATGAAAAAGAAGGCTTCGCTTTGTTGCGACTGCCGCCGTCTTCGAGTGAAATATCGTTTTAGTAGTCCCGGTAATGGAGTCTTTGAACCTTTGTTTGAAACACAATTGTAACAGGGTTTGAAATGAAACATACAGTGTTTAATAAACAGTTTAATAAAGTGTTTTAAACACATAAAAACGTTTAAGATAAATATTTGAAGAAATCTGTTTGGTAAAACAGTTAACGTATAGTAAATTCATTTGCATGTTAATTATTAATCACATGTGATTGATATAATAACTAAACATGATTCAACTTGTATCTCCCCCCATAAAGCATTTATAAACATTTAAAATGTTAATTCAAGGGGTATGAACTCACCTGCAGTGAACGGATCGGAAGGAAGTGTCGGACAAGTGCTTGGTGTCAAGTGAAGACTTAGACACATACAATGATCCTAAATACATATGAAGACATATATATATATATATATATATATATATATATATATATATATATATAATTAGTGATTATAACACTAATTAAGCATGTATAAACATCCTATCGCGAGGAAAACACTTTGGTCAAGTGCTAGGAGGCTATCGGGTTGCAACAAAGGAGTGTGAGGCCTCATACAGGAGTTTATGGTCCAATGACTATGTTTGTTGGAGTTTACGGCCCAGGGGAGTTTACTCCTGTCCGTAAACTCTCAATTGGTCACCAAAAGGTGCTTAAAACTCTAAGGTCTTAAGTAGATAAGTGCTCCAAAGCTTTAAACAAGTGTTTGGGTGGGTTTAAGGTCCTAAAATGACCTTATATGGTGTTTACGGCCCTGGGACCACTCCCCCATGAGTTTACGGCCGTAAACTCATGGTAATGAGTACCATTTCGTGAATTGTGGTCCTTAGGTCAATGGTGTAAGGTTCTATGTCACTGAACAAGGCTTACTAAGGTGTTAGGGTGTCATTTGCATCCTTAAAAGGGGTTTACGGCCCAAGAACATGCCTTGGCCGTAAACTCCTTGAATCCCATGATTTCTTATGTTTTCTAAGCACTAAATATGATAAACCTAGTGTACAATGAGTTGGATCAAGAGTACTTACGATCTAGGAGCTTGAATGGTCGGTTTTGGCCAAGAACATTAGTGTGTGTTCTTGGTGTTCTTGGTGAAACTTGAAGATCTACAAAATGGAATGATTTCACGGATGAAATCATGTAAGATTATGCAAGATATCAACTAGTTAAGACAATAAGCTTACGAGTTTTGAAGATCAGGGACGAAGATCGGGATGATACTTGAGAGGATTTGGGCCAAATGGAAGGGAGGAATGAACAAATGACCACCTCTTCATCATATAAGCAAGAGTTTACGGCCCACATGGAGTTTATGGCCGTGAACTCCGATGTGTTGGCCGTGAACTCCTTGCATGGGTGCTTAAGGTCATTTCTTTGAGCTAAAACTTCAGACGATAAACCCCGAAACTTATTCCTTAAGTGTGCAAGGCCCAGAATGCTCGAATAAACTTCTAATTGTGTTAAAAGATAACAGCAATGAGTTTGACTTTCAAAGAAGTGTTACACTGAACTAGATGGAAAATTTCGAGTTGTCACACGAAGGGACTAGGCGAGTGGCATGGTCGACTCGACGAGTCTGATGAAGATTGTCGTAGACTCGGCGAGTCAGTTGAGTGACTTGGCGAGTCCGATAAATATTGCATTAGGCTCGGCATGTCAGATGAGCGACTCGGCGAGTTGGCGAGATGTTCCAGGAACTCGGTGAGCCGCCAAGGGTACTCGACGAGTTGAGTCAACATGGACTGTTGACCTTGAAAGTTGACTTTGACTTTGACCAAGGGTGGACCGGTTTAAATTTTGAGGATAATTGGTCAGCGGGTATTTATGAATTGGATCAGTGATGGTTATAGGGGTTGGAGTTTAGGGCAGTGTTTCAAGAGCATGATTTCGTGGTTCGGTCCGGCATTGCAAGGTGAGTTATCCTCATTGTACTCAAGGGTCTAAGGCACCAAGGCCGGCCCTTTGTTTTGTTACTCGGATTATTACTGTTGTGATATGTTAGTTCGGTATCCTGGTAGATAGGACAGTTATATGCTAGTATGATCTTTTAGATCGGTATCCTGGTAGATCGGATGTGGTTATGCTTAGCGACCTATAGTTGGTCTGACTATCTACATGCTAGTTGTTATGCCAGTTAGGCAGGTCCGTAGGACTACCTGTAGCATTATGTGATTAACTGTATGTGCATTAGTTGTGTTATATGTCGACATATTATGTAGGATGGGTCGAGGTGATATTCCTCCGTGCGGTAACCAACAAACCCGGGAGCATTCCGGATACGAGTTGAGGGAGACTCGTACTGTGGGCTCGGTGGCAATCCAGATGTGAGTTATGGGTTCGGAAGGCAATCCAGATTCACACTATGGGCCCAGGGGTAATCCAGTCTGTAAAGCTGTGGACCCAATACATGTTGTTAGTTGTATATGTGTTATGTGAAGTGTATCGGTAGGTTGGCATTCCAACCCAATGGTTGAGGGACTGGGGTATTCCATCCCGATGGATGATTGGACTCATAGTATGTTGTTTGTATCGTATGTGTATTATTGTGTGTACGGGTAGTTTGGGGGTAATTCACTAAGCTTTCGAGCTTACAGTTTCAGTTTATTGTTTCAGGTTCTGCGGATAGCCGCGGAAAGGCGAAAGTGTGACCGTACACTTCCTTGATTAATGATTATGATTTCCGGGAACTCTGATGTATAAACTATTTTGAAAAAAAATTGTAATAATTAGAGGGTTTCAAATGGTTTAAAAAGTTTTAAATTTGCTCGAATTTTATGGGTGTTACAAAATTGGAAGGTTTTCTCAATGAAATGAAAATTTGTTGCTTAATTTAGATTTGTCACTATTATAAGAATGGTATGATTTGTTGTGTATGAGGGTGGGGGAACTGATGATAATTCAAACACTACAACGTTTCATCGGGCATGTTCATGCCCTTGTACCATTTCTTAAGCCTCTGATTCGTGAAATCGTAAGTTCTCTCTATATGAATCAACATTGATGACCAATCTTATTGTGTGATAACTAATTATCCATAAATTTCCAGGTAACAGAGCACATTGAAACCCTACACCTACCCTCGATTGTCAAAAGAGATGGAATACGAACTTGTGAGAGGATTTAGAAGAAATTTTGGGGGTAATACGACATTTATTGTTATTCTAATGCTACATGGAGGAGTCGAGTATGGAGATGATAACGGGTTGGGTGTGGATCGTTCCAGGGACATGGAAAAGTGTCTTAATAGGTTCACTTGTTGCCAATTGAAGCAGCCTCTGGTGACGAAAAAGTAGTAGGAAACAAGCAAGGAAGTTGTTGCTACGAGGCAGGGTGCTGCAATGGCTACGACTGGAAACCAGAGGTTGATGGATCAGATTGGTAGGTAGACTTTTGTTGAGTCTTGATTGACTGATGATAATCCATTTGGATTAAAAATGGAATTTGAGTTTTTGAGGATTGGGGTTTGCAAGATCTTTGAAGGAATAGTTGCCCCAATTTGAAGGCGATGTGTGTGTGAAAGAGAGAGAGAGAGAGAGAGAGAGAGAGAGAGAGAGAGAGAGCGAGAGAGAGAAAGAGAGATCTTTTATTTTTTAATTATTAAAATAAATAAATAGGTATTAATTTTTTTTTAAAAATGGGGATATATTTTTTTCAGTTGCAAAAATGGTCTCTTAGAAGTGAAAAAACAAATATATCCTCATGTGGGAAGCACATGAGGAGGTTAACACCAACTTAACGAAAATTAAATCCAGGGACCATTTCCACATACAAATCACTTCAAAAGAACCATGAATCCAAAAAAATTTGGAGTTTGGATTAAAACCCCAAAAAATTGTATATCAAACGCACCATTTTTGCAATTTTGTCTAAATTGTATATAAGTTAGTGGAAAATAAATGAGGGAATTAAATATTAGGCAATGAATTCAGTATTAAAAATGTGTTTTTTAGGAAGTAGTTGGAAGTTAAATGGATTTTAGGTTTGGAATTGATTTCTTAGTCGATGAAATTTGTTAATTAACATGAAAAGAAACCGATTTAAAAAACAATAAACACGACACGGCACGATAAAGATAAAGATAAATTAAAATAAAAATTAGTTTATTTAAATAAAACTTAATCATATATAACACGACAGACAAATGTTAAATCAAATCAATTTCGTGTCGAATTTTGCACACGAACACAACACAACAGCTAGTCGTGTCTTTTACGCTTGACACGAACACGAATTTTAATCAGTTTCGTCTCAATTTCGTTTCTTATCACGCATTTTTATCATCTCGTGTCATCAATTGTCACGTGTAATCACAATGAAGCTCTTGCCGCTCTCCTCTCGCTAGATCCATAGCAATTCTCCCTTAGCAACCCCCTTCACAAGCGCTAGGGGGGTAGTGTTCATCAACCCACAGCGAGCCTGGTAAGTGGTTTTGGCGAGGACTCTCCTCGCAGTCTTATGATTTCAGCTTCAAAACCTCCAACTCCTTATTCACATACTCCTCAATCCTGATACTGTATCACTTAGTTTCTTTAGAAGCTAGAAATCAAACATCAATTCTTACTTGGTGTTAATCTTAGACTTAAGTTTCCTTAACATCTCTTTCAGAGTTCATTCAATAGCGGTTCAACAAGATATTCGAAGTACTAACAATGCTTTCCAGTGCAGTATACAAGAAAATATGAAATTAGGATTTTTCACGTATGCACTAAACAGAAAGAAATGATAACTTTTACGATTGAAAAAACTTACGATGTAGCCATTTAGATATCATCAAAAATCTACTGAATACAAACGCAATTGCAGGAATTACCAAACACATTAATATTTGTGAAACAATGAACAAACAAATTCTGCAAAAGTCGTTTCATTTTTTACTAGAAAACAGAAACAAATGAGATACTAATTCAAGGTATTCATATTCCTATTCAATCTAAACATTAGAACCCTAGAATTCCTGAGAAACAGATCCAATCACATCCTTGCCTTTTGCCTTTTTGTTTGGCAGCAGATTTGAATGAATATTCGGCAGCACTCCTCCATTGGCAATCGTCACTCTTCCTAACAACTTACTCAACTCCTCGTCGTTCCTCACAGCTAATTGAATGTGCCTGGGTATGATCCGGGTCTTCTTGTTATCCCTCGCGGCATTCCCAGCTAGCTCCAAAACCTAAATCACAGTAGCATTTATATCAGACGATTAATAGAAAGAAGTTTATGCAGAGATCGAAATGGATCTACAATACGGAGTGGTTTGTACCTCGGCTGCTAAGTATTCAAGGACGGCGGATAGGTAAACAGGGCTTCCGGAGCCTACGCGTTTCGCATACCTGCCGTTTTTTAGGTACCTTGAAACTCTGCCGACAGGGAACTGGAGACCAGCTTTTGAAGATCTGGAGACGGATTTCGTGGATTTAGGTTTGCCTCTTCCACCGGCGGATTTTTTAGCTTTTCCTGATTCCATTTCTTGTTGGTGATGAAGATTTAGAGGGTTTGATAATTTGTATTTTAGCGAATGGGAGGGATATTTGAAATGATACTGGAACGTGGTTTCTTATAGTGGGGCTTCTGGAGGGGAAATGGAAAAACAAGCCTCTCATTGGTTCGCTTGGGGTTTCAAGGATTGCCAGCGTGACATCTTTTGCTCATTGGTTGTTGTTTGTTAACTTGGATTGCCAACGTGGAAGACTCACAAATGTTTTGGCCAAGTACACAGGAGGTTAACTAATTGTCTAATCAAGTAGACTCAAGCCTCGGGAGATTTTTAAGAGAATTTTTTTTATTTTTTTTTGAAAATTATAAGATAGCCATTGTTTTTTGAAAAAAATTTATATGTCATTTTTTAACATTAGATATCTTATTTATGTAACTTAATTTCTAAATAACATATTTAATCTTCATAAAATTTTTACATATCATATTTATCTTTCATAAAATTTCAAAATATCATATATGTTTTTTTTAAATATCAAAATATCGTATATATATTTTTCAAAATATCATAGATGTCTCTCATATGGTGGTGGTGGCTATAGAAGTGTATTAGGTGTAGGGTTGATAACCGGTGAAGCTATAGTTATATACCCAGTTCCTTCAAAACATATTTCCATAACACAACTATGGTCCCTCCATTCTAAAATCATTTCAAAATGAGTCTGAAATTTACCTTTTTAACCCCTGATTCCATAAATCTTTACAATATAAATCCATAATTTACATTTTATCCCTTGCTTCTATAATTATTTTCATATAAGTCCTAATAATTACCAAACATACCCCCGCTTCTAAGATTCTTTTCAAATCAACTCTGTAATTTACTAAACAACCCTCAGCTATCAAAATTCTTCACAAATTAGTCCGGGAATTACATCTATTAATTTATTTATTTATTTATCTATTAAATAAACAGGGTGTTACAAATATGTAACACATAAAAAAACATAAAATACATAAAAATATATAAAAATTACGTTTATACATTTAAAATGCATAAAAATACATAAACATCTATATATATAAAAAAAAAAAAAACTTTAAAATATATATAAGTACATAATACAGAAAAAAATTGTGACAACTGTCAATTTCCAGTTAAGTCAAAGTCAACTAAAGTCAACAAGTCAAACCGGTCAACTCATCTAACCCTTGTATACTAGGGTTTTCATTATGTTTCTTATTAAACAACTCGCACTCTTAATGCAAAGTATCACTTAGAGTTTTCACGTGTTCGGAAACTCTAAACCCTAATCAGGGTAAGTGATGAAACTAGTCGATAAAACATTATTCCTTAACCCTCAGGGACATATGACAGTCATAACAAGACTTAACGAGGTTTACAAACCTTGAATTACAAAGCCAAACACTCAAAAAAGTCTCAAAAGAAGTCTCTCTCAACCTCTTCCACTCTATCTCTCTCTATTGAAAATCTCTCCCAAATCTCTCTTCGTGTGAGAAATCTCTCCAAGTATGTCAAATCTCTCCAAGAATGTGAAATCTCTCCCAAATCTCTCTCTGTATGAGAAATCTCTCCAAGTATGTCAAATCTCTCTCAAATTTCTCCAATAATGTGAAATCTCTCCCAAATCTCTCTCTGTATGAAAAATCTCTCCAAGTATGTCAAATCTCTCCTAAATCTCTCTCTGTATGAGAAATCTCTCCAAGTATGTCAAATCTGTCTCAAAATCCCTTTTGATTTATTTTGATCATTTAGGGCATCCCGACAGTTGGCTTGGTGAAAAACCACTCGAAGCGGTAAGATTCATTGGAAATTAGCCATTTAGGTCTGAAGTCCCTCTATAAGGACCAAAGTCTTCTTGAACTGAAGCCCCAAGAATCAAGTCTGAAGCCTCCTTAAGGAAGCGTAGCCAATGGACCAGACCGGACATGTTGAGAACCGAGGCTGCTGAAGACCGCATCGTTGATCCGCACCCGACCTCCGCTTCGGACCATCCTGACGAACCCGCCTGCGGTACCTCCTCGGACCGGAGCCCCTTCCCCTTCGGATCCACTTCAGCGACCAAACCCCACTTCGGACCTAAGGCTGTTAAGACCGGAATCACCCTCCTGACTTCGGATTTCCCAATTTTTCACCCGGTTTTCGACCACGACTCAGTTTTAAGTCCGTTTTTAATTATTTTTAACGGGGGATTTCACCCAAACTCATATTTTGACATATAAGACCCCATATATTCATAAAATCAACATATTTTTATGGAAATCTTTATGTAAGAATAAAATTCAGTAAGTAAGATCTTGTGGTGGAGTGTTGACTTTGCCATAGTGTTAAACACAAGCAACCACCCCCCTACTCACTCCATGACTAACCCACACCCCTCCCCACCATACCTGGTCATTCAAGAGTACCTTTCCCACTCATACTCACGCCCTAAAAGCTAGAACATCCACCTTCTCTCCTCACACTTCCTTCATTCTCTCACTTTTCCTCCAAGGATCACACTCTAAATTCTCTCATCTTTCTTTCTCAATTTGAGAACTTCAAGGCATACATCAAGGCTTTTCTCCTTCATTTGGTAAGTGTCATCATCTTTCTTATGATTATTACACATCCTCCTACTCAAAATCATAGATTGCTTACACAAATTCAATCATCACATTAGTGTTAGATTCTCGAATCTTCAAGCAATCCTCCAAGTGTTCTTGAGTTGAACACTTATCTTCTTCAACATTCACCCACTAAAATCATATAAGGTGAGTTCATAACCCTATATTTTCATGTTTTCTTAAGTTTTAGGAGGGGAGAATACAAGTTAAAACACCATGAACACAACTAAACTTTTCCAACAGCTTTCATCGAGAAAGTTTAACTACATTCACGGACTGTTTTGCTCAACTTAAACATTTTAGTTTTCAAAACTGTATTGTATGAAAATAGTTCAGGTTATACCTTTAAAATGACTTGCACATCTCCATATGATTTTTCTACGAATTGTGGTGATTTTTACAAAACAACCTATCATTTTAAGAACGAATCCGGACCAGTCTGTGAATATGGGAATTTTAACCCAATTTAAAGACTTTCAAAAATCACAATAAAAATTATGAATAAACTATACACATTTTATGAATTCTCAAAATTTACGGATTCAGTTTTTGACTTCGTATGATTTTTCTATGATTTTTTTTAAAACAGTGCAGAAAGGGTAAAAACTAGTTAACAGCTTATAACTTTCATAACACTTTGTATTATGTTGAGCAAAGTGTATAACAATAAGTTCTAAATATTGAATGTGTTATCTTGTTAGTTTATCATCATAAACTGAAATTTAGTCATTCATGATAAGATTTTGCATTCATTTAGAACACATATATTAAGCTATAACAAGCATAGTTTATGGATTCATAGCACTAATGTATTTTCATAAAAGAGTTCTTTTACATTACAAACATTTTGGATAAACTATAATAGGTATAGTTTATGTATCATTTACTTTTTCAAACTTATTTACCAAAGGTTTTTAGTTTAGTTCACGTAAATTTGTTAATGAATAAATTTGCAAGGCATTCCCTTTGTGTTACCTTCATGGTAACAAAGTCAAAAGTCCTGTAAATTATAACCAAAGTCTCTTGTAGGGAGAGCGTGATAGTCGTGTATAGATCTATATTGGGTATGTGTAACATCTGGGTTCCCAGGTATTATTTCTTATTCATTTATTTTTGGATTTTGAGAGGGGACTCGGCGAGTTGGAATATAAACTCGCCGAGTATGGTCGCGGATGTCCACGCAGATTCGCGTCTGGACTCGACGAGTCCATGCTGTTTCATGAAACCCTAATTTCATGGGCTTGGGACCTATTTAAAGGCCCTTAGGGCCGTCATTTGCATCTATCAGTCCCTTGAGAGAAACCCTAGAGCACTTGAGCGTTTTGGGAAGAGATAGGAGGCCATTGTTAACATTTGAAGCTTGTTTAACAAGGAAAAGGATGTTTTAGCCAAGAGGAATCAAGGGAAGTGGACATCCTGCGATTTTGGAGCTCAGAGCATCACTTTAGAGGTAATATCTCGTCTCCTTTTCTGTTGTTATGATGATGATGTGGATTGAGGGTTTCTTGGACCCTTTATTGACTAGTTCTTGGGACTTGGCGAGTTGAGTCGGGGTGGCCCCGCGATTCTTGCCAGGTGGAACTCGTTGAGTTGGGGAAACACTCGACGTGCCAAGAGAGGGTTCAGGAGAGAGTCAGTTGACACGTGTAGACTCGCCGAGTCGCCCTGGTGCACTCGCCGAGTCAGGTCAAAGTTGATCGTTGACCTTGTGGACTTTTAGGGTTGACTGCAGTTGTATTTATGGGAATATTTGCTTTATGTGATTAGGCGGAGGCTAGGTCGCATTTCTACTGAGTCAGAGACTTACCGAGATATCAGAGGTGAGTCTTTTCACTATACTGTACCTGGAAGGGTACCTATGTGTGACCGGAAGGTCTTGTATGCTATGAGTTGCATGTTTTGTATGCGTTATGTATATGATATGTATGTTATGTATGATATGGGCCGGAAGGCATTATGACATGGACCGGAAGGTCAGGGAGTCATGGACCGGAAGGTCAACACGAGTAAGACCAAAAAGTCTACTGGCACTGGGACAGAAGTCCCCTGAAACACATGGACCGGAAGGTCGTGTGAAGTATGGCATGGAAAGGCATATGTGTGTAAGGGTATTTTGGGGAAACTCACTAAGCTTTTATGCTTACAGTTGTTGTGTTATGTGTTTCAGGTACTAGCGAGGACCGTCGGAAGGCGCCGACGTGATGCGTACACACTAGAGAGAGGATTTGATTTTTGTGATCTTGGGATACGATATGTTTTGATAACTATTACCGGATATTTTGTAAAACTTTTTATATGAAAATGGTTGTGTCAAAAAGAAAATTTTGTTTTGAAATTTACGTTGTTACAGTCTGACAAGCCCGCACCTAAGCTGCTTGCAACAGCTAGACCGACAGGTTTGAGGTGACAAGTGTCATTTAACGTGCGATGCCTGAAGAACATCGTATTAGAAGGTCGTATGAGTCTTAGCATGGTTATAATAACTCACATGTGGTATTAACAAATCATAAGATTTACGGGTTCTACTTTTATATTAGCGAGTTATGTCGATTTAACTCACAGGAACTACTTTAAGTATGGAAAAAATACTTGTATATTTTTACATCAAAAAGGGTTTTATGCCGATTTAAAATTACTTTTATATCTTTAAGTATGGAAAATACTTGTTTACTTTCGGTCCTGGGATTTAGAACTACCTAACTCTTATAAGGAAAATATGAGATTTTCTTTGGAAACATATTTTTGTTAAAACTACATTCATCTAGAATTGTTAGGTTTCGGCTATAATTGCTAAGTATATATGTAAGAGTTATATAAGAATCTATTTATAATCGACTTAGAATTGGTGGGCCCGCCTTTCTTCATGTTCCTTGTTTGGTTGTGGATCTAGGGCAGACCCATTATATTCAACGGTTATTTAATTTAAATCTTATATAACTTATATACACTGAGTAATTATAGAAGGAATCTACTGGTCTTTCTAGGGTTCATTATCGCATAACATAGAAGCATTCATTTCACACTTGATAAAGAAAATATTGGATTTTCTGGAAACATACTTTGTCGTTTTTAGAAACAAAACAGTTTATTTCTCAAACAAAACTCTTATGAACTCACCAACTTAATTATTGACACATTTTCAAAACTACTTGTATTTTCAGGAAATCAGTGAAACAGGAAAACCAACAACATTTTGAGGATGAGACGATAAATCGTCAAACAACTCATTTTGTCATCGTAATGTAATTGATTTTGAAACATGTAAACTTACTATGATGTAACTTTTTCAATTATATTTATGATGGTTGTATTTACTTTGAACAATATTATACTCGTTGTTGTGATAGTATACATGAAGTCCTCCACCCCCGAACGTTTCCGTCATCTTTGGTTTGGGGGTGTGACAAAAACAATACATAAAAATATATAAAACACTTAAAAATGCATATAATTACGTTAAAAATACGTTTATAAATTTAAAATACATAAATAATATAAACATATACATATAAAAACTTATAAAAAGACATAAATAAGTAAAAATATATATAAATACATAATACATAAAAAAAATAACACATAAAGTACATAAAAAATGTGTAAAATACTTAAAAATATATAGAAATACGTAAAAAATACGTTTATACATTATACATAAAAATACATAAACATATACATATAAAAATTTTAAAAATATAAAAGTATGTAAAAATAGATATAAATACGTAAAAAATACATTTATACATTATATATATAAGTTTTGATGAAATTTGCAGAATAATCTCATTATTTTAGAAATATTAACGATTTGGTCTCATGACCTATTGAACAGGTCAAAAAGGTTAAAGTGAATAAATTAACCGGTTTTTTGGGTTTTTTTATTCAATAAATTAAAAAGTCGAGACTTTTCTATTCAAAAAATAAAATTTAAAACTCTATTAAAATTTGTTTTTCAAAATATTGAAACTTTTCAGTAGATTTCCCAAACAAATAATATTAATTTTTACAAACTATTCGGTTTGCATATTTTTCTACATACATGAAGAAAACTTCAAATATTTTATATTTTAAAAAACGAACAACACTTTAAAGTTGTACATAAAAAACACGTCGGTTCTCATATATGGTTTTGTGGGGGACAAGATGAAGATGTGTATCATGTTTAAAGGTAAAATAAATACCTTATATTTAATTATTCATGTATTTTTGGAATAGAAATACTAAAGAGTAAATTAGTAAAATTGTAGTTTGGTCAAAATTGTATTTTGAGTTTCTAACTTTTGTTTTGCATTTGGATCGTCTCTATGTTTTCTTTTTATTGCGATTTTCGTCCCTAAGTAACATGGAATATGATTATTATACCATTATTAATTTATTTTTTAGGTGCTGTTTGTTTTTTTTTTAAGCAAAATGTCTGCAGTCTGCGGAGCACATCTGCAAGCCTCTGCGGCTGAAGAGATGGACCAAATGTCTGTAGTCTGCAATAAAAATACTGTTTGTATTTAACGTCTGCAGCTGTTGAAATAAATTAATTTTTCAAACTTAATTTAATGTCATAAAGATTAAAAATGCATTTTCAGCAAAAAGAGAAAGAAAAAAAAAACGGGTGATTTTTTTTTTTTTTTGGTTAAAATGAGGTCTGAAGACCTTTGAAGACAGTGACCCATGTCTGCGCCATGAAGACCTCGCGCTGACGTTTTTTGGTCTGTGCACTTCCAAAAAACAAACACTCTGCAAGGGCATATGTCTGCGCGGCGCAGACAAAAATGATTGCTTAACTCTTCAAGGGCATATGTCTGCGCGGCGCAGACAAAAATGATTGCGCAACTCTTCAAAAAAAAAAAAAAACAATTAGCCCTTAATTTACTTATAACTTATTTATTATTCATAAAGAGGTAAAATAACTCCCCCACCCCCAGCTGCCCACCACCCTCTCTGCCCTCCGGTAATCATCGCCTTTTACATCTGTTACTCATTGTTCTTATATCGAGTTTCATAAACAACCAAACACCCAACCGTATAAAAACTAAACTAAACACCAAAATCAAACATCAAACTCGTGTTCTAGAAATTGAAATCGATACCAAAATCAAATTTGTTTGCAGATTCGAATTTCATAAATCAAACCAAACAACAACTTCAAAACAGCCCAACCAAACCAAACATCAAATTTGTTCCATAAATCAAAATTGAAATCAACAGAAACCTTGTGTTCTTATTTCAAACTTCATAAACAAACAGCACACCAAAATAAAAAATAAAAATAAAAATAAAAAACAAACAAAAAGTAAAACACAAACCTTAAATGAAAATCGAAATTGATTGTGATCTTATTTCGAATATCATAAATCTAAATCAAACCAATGATCGATATGTAAAGCTAGGGATGTACGCACACAAAGGCACATCGATCTGCAGAGTTGGGGCCGTGAGGCGGAGCAGATGCAAAGCAAAGTAGATGATGTTGGTTGTAACTGACATTTCCGACGAGAGAAAGAAAGGCAAAGCAGCTAGCGTTGTACACACAAAAGCATCTCCATTTTGCGGAGATAAGATGTGATGCAGAGTAGATGTTATAGGCGGCGATATTATGGTAATGGGAGGTGGCGACGATCCGGTAATGGTCGGTGGCGGCTTTTGATTTCAATAATTTTGAGTTCATAAATTAAACAATAGTACAATGGTTCCTAGTGGTTCCTAATGGTTGGCTTTAGACCGCAGATCGGAAAAGCTTGTTTTCGGAAGTGGATGTTCGGTGGTTGGTGGTGGTTTAGATTTCTCCGGTTTATCACAAACAAAGAGATTGAGTCATGGTACAATGTATAAGATAAGGGGGAGTGGGTAGCTTGGTGGGGGCCCACTTTATTTTACTGTTTTTATTAATAAGTAATAAGTTATAAGTAAATTAAAAAAATAAAAAATGATATAATAGTCGTTTCAAATTTACAATAAAAAGATATAAGAGCAACCCGAATGTAAAACAAAATTTAGGGCCAAAATCACATGTACCATTTCAATAATTTACTTGCTACTAAAACTAGTCTTTTACACTATAAATGAGATTTTGATCAAAGTGGGCCTCTGGTTTGGCCCATATGCACCTCCACATCTTAATCTGTAAAATATAAATACGGTTTAATACGAATTGAAATCGGTACAAATCATGTTCACCATTTCATTTACAACATTAAAATCGTGTTTGTCAATTATTCATGCTATACACAATGTTGATTCTAGATCATATAACTAACGAAAACCTCACACCATTTACTAGAATGTTAAGCCAATTAACAAAGAGGATCGACAAGGGAATGATAATTCTTCAAAGACATATGATCAATAAGAGACTTCGTACTAGCTCTTGCACCTTGAGCCACTAGTAGCATAGCCACCTGACCATGACCCGCATCAACCGCCCGATGTAAAGGCGTGCACCCATCATCATCCTCCACATCAACTCGCGCACCATGACTCAATAAAAGTTTCACACTTTCAACCCGACCCTTAAAAGCCGCTCTGTGTAAAGCGGTCCACCCATTCTGATCCTTGCCATTCACCGCCGCACCTTCTGCCAAACATTTCTTTAATCCACTAATATCGTTTACAGTGGCAGCTTTATGCAAAACATCTCTCAAATACAACATATCGTATAAATCCATGTGATCATTCTCGTACGCAAGAGCGATCGCAGTCTTCCCCTCTTTAGTCACCGCGTACTTCACGAAAACCGATGAGTTTAGTAAGAACTCAACCGCCGCTACATGGCCTTCACTCGAAGCACAGTGAAGCGGGGTCCACCCTTTGTTATCCACAACATCGGAATCACTCCCTAATGTAACTAAAAACTCAAGGACTTCAATGTACCCATGATTTGCGGCTATATGTAGAGCCGTCTGGCCTCGGGGATTAACCGAGTTTATATCGATATCTAGATAATTCATACATAAAACTTCCATTGTCTCCACCCCATTTACACACGCCGCATCATGTAGAAAACGGTCAACCGAATGGTCAATCACGAAATTGGATTCAACCATGACCCGAACCATGTCCACGTTTCTGGACCGGATGGCTAACGACATCACCGACTCCCGGTCCACGTCTCGGTGGTTCACGTCAGCACCGACAGTTATCAAAGATGAAAAGAATAGTAAGTTCCCGGTTTTAGCAGCTGACCTCAATAAAGAATTGAGCTCATGATTGTTGCAAAATGAAATGGCTCGTGATAGAATAAACGAATGGTTAACAATTTTAGAAGTGGGAGACGAGAGGAGGAAATCAATAATGTCATGGCCAACAAAATTGATCGGAATTGTGGCGTCGTTGAAGATATGCCGCCCGGATTTGGAGAATAAAAGATGGAGGTTTTCCTGATTGGTATTTCCGGCGAGCACGATTGATGAGTGGACGAGAATGGTGTCTGGATTAGGGGCAATATTTGGCGGCTGATCAGAGGATTGAGATAGGAAAAGAGTGAAAGAAACGGTGGCTAGAGGTGGAAGGACGACTAAAGCGTGGTGGAAGGAGAATCGAGTGGGGTTTGTGGTGTCGAGAAACACAGCAACTGACATGGTGTGCATGAGATTGGTTAACGCAAAGGTAGTAGAACATTTCTGGCCTCTGATGAACACTAGGTTCAACTCCTCCACATCTGGTTTGACCAGTCTGTCCATGGCATTCTGTTGGTCAAATGAAGGTTTTTAGTATATATATGGAGTGATTAGGAGACTTTTTCTAACAAAAAAGATATACTTTTCTAACATACGGAAGATGAGCGAAGCAAGACTTAGTTAACTTGTTTGACCCTACCAACACGCTAATTAGAATGTTTATTAGTGTATAATATTATTATAATTATAATTCGGGGACCATTTTGAATGGCATCCAAATTTAGAGCAACCTTGGAAAGTGGGAATCTTTATATTTGATCTTGACAAATACATAGGAAAATTGCTACTTGTTTGATTGTTTCTAATGGATCGATGTTAGGAACAAGGCCCAATTAAATGCTAATCTTGAAATCACTTATTCACAAGAATTATGTGTTTTGTAAGTAAAATTAATAAAAATGGTAGAGTAACATAACACTTGTTTGTACCGGACACGGACACGGATACGGACACGTATTCAGTATTGACCAGCCATTGATCAGGGTTTAAAGTTATCAACAATTCAAATTAGAGGTGAGTGTGGTGCGATTATTAGCCAAAACCTAACCACTAACCGCAAATGCGGTTAATCCATTTTCAAAACCGTTTGGTGTGGTTATTTTTGCGGTATAATTAGACGGTTATTTTTGCGGTGCGGCTTTGTTTTTTCTGTGTTGCGGTTATTAACCGCATGAATTTGGTGCTGTTATTTTGCGTGGTTTTTAACCACAATTTAGAGCTTAAACGGTTTTAAGAGTTCAAACATATTGCTTGTAAGAATAAAAAAAAACCATAATGTATAAGACAATTAACTTAAATCACAAACAATTAATATCTTAAAAACGTCAAATCAATAGTAATTAACAATAAATTTCTTAAAATTGTCTAATATCATCATTTTCAAAGTTAAACATAACAAAAACCCATATTTTTGTCTTCTAGTATTTTATTCATCTTTTATTCATAAAAGTTGTCTTATTTTTAATATTTAATATATTAATAATTAATAAAAAAAGTTGTATATATAATATATGCGCTGCGGTGTGGTTTTTTTGCGGTTTTTGAAAACTAATAACCGCACCGCACCGCAAATTTGCGGTTTTTGAAAAACAGAAAACCTCACCATCGGTTTTTATTGCGGTTGCGGTTTATCGATTACGGTTTAAGCGGTTAATTTTAGTTGCGGTGCAGTTTTTGCTCACCCCTGATTCAAACCACTATAGCAAAAATCTACCAACAGTTTATTATTCTTAATACCATTGAGAATTAATACTATATATAATTGTTAATTCCAATCACACGACGTCTGGGAGCTTCAATTAGAATGCATGCATAAAGCATTTGACAATATTTTCAAAAAAAAAAAAAAATGAATAAGTTTCAATTTTTTCAAGTTCGATGGATGAAATCGATTACGAATAAGATCACATATATGTATATTCAAACACATTATATACGTGAGCATAGATTAGCGTCGTTGAACCAAGAATTTAACCTCAATCTAGAAATCTAGAAATCTAAAGATTTTAAGCTTAAATTTTATATAGGAAATCTATCCAAAATTACATCACAAATATGTATTTCTTGAGTCACATTATCTTGGCTAAATTAAGAAATTGATAATAGTTTTGACTTTGATGACCATCCCAGTTATAAAAACATCACCGTTTCATCTAAGTTCAAATCGTATTAATTAAAAGTATTATGAGTTTGGAAATTTGGAAGGACTAATGAGGAACGAGGATGATGAAATGTGAACAACGACAGTAACCTTAATTAATCCAATTAAGTCATAGAAGACACTAAGTTTAAAATAAAAAATGATTTTGAAATCGTGTTATTTTTTTTACAATTAAGACACTAAGTTTTTATAAAAATCTGATTTTGACCATATATTTTTTTCAATTTGTTTCAATATTGATCGTTTGATTGGTCAATCCAATTATCAACTGACATGATATGGTTATGTGTTAGTTTTGATGACATGACATTGATATGACATACTAACCTGACATGTTTCAGTGACATCATTTTCTCGGTGTCAAAATTGGAAAAAAAGTGGTAACTTAAGTGAAAAGAAAACAATGTCAAAAAACAATTTTTTTTTTTTTTTTTTTTTTTTTTTTTTTTTATAAAACTTAGTGTCTTTTGTATAATTTGCTCTTATTATAATATAATAAGGACTTGTTGCATGGTTGGGGATCCTTTTGTGGGCAAACTTTTGAAGCAAAACAAAAAATTTTTGACGTCTACACATACATTGCAACAATCTTGTTGCTATTGGTTTGGACTCCAATCTCTGTCTCTTGGATTTTCCTCGACAAATTCACGATTTTAATTGTCCATTGGCTATCATGGTTTCTTAATCGCGTTCCTTATTAAATAAAAAGTTTGCTCTTCTTCATTTTCATCTTCTTTCTTCAAAATCCAATATCCAAGCTTCCAATTGCCAATTCTGCTTCCTTTTCTTTCCGAGCATGTCTTTGTTGCTGAAAATGAAATTTTAAACTAATTAAGTACTTTTTGTCTGATAAATGAAACAACATAAAGTATTAAAATAATGCATGAATTATATGATCAAATATGCTCATATCAAAATACCCCACACTTGACTTTTGCTTGCCCCCCAAACAAAATTGAATTTTAGCACACTAAGGGGTCGTTTGATTTGCACTTACCCAGTCTGGTCAGAGCTGACTGCTGACCCGGTCAGTAGTCAGACTGTTTGATGGGCCTCCATTGTGGCTGACTCGGTAAGTAATGAATGACCAAGGAGCTGACTCGGTCCAAAAAAAAAGAGGCTGACCAATTTGTTTTCTTCTCCTGCGCCCTAACACAAATCGCCGCTATTCTTCCTTTTCCTTCAACATTCAGCGCAACGCAGCAACAGCTCCATCGATTCAGCGCAACGCAGCAACAGCTCCATCGACGATTCCCTCCGGCTTCCGGCGAACCTCCTGCACCGACGAAGTGATAGCTCCGGCGCCGACTGCAGGTACGCTGTTTCGTGCTTTTTTTTTTCTGAAATCACAAAGCCCCTTCAATGTTTGCTAACAAATCGACGATTACCTCCAGCTTCCGGCGAACCTCCTGTCCGGTGAAGTAACAGCTCCGACGAAGTAACAGCCCGGTGAGGAGATCGACTGTAGGTACGCTAGTTCGTGCCTTTTTTTTTTTTTTTTTTTCTGAAATCACAAAAGTTGCTGTCAAATTGATGATTTCATTCTGAAATTAGTGTTTGAAATTACTTCTTTCATTATTTTTGGATTCAATTAGAACAAAGGGTTGGCATAGGTGTATGTGTATTACCAATGTTTGCTGTCAAATTAGTGTTTGCTGTCAAATTGTTTATGAAATCTGATTTTATCTATATGAAGGAATGAATTGCTTGTGTATGAAATTTGTATGAACTAATGTGTGAAATCACAACCCCTTATATAGTTGTTAAATCGAATGAATTGTTTACTGTGTGTGTATATGATATGTTTATGTGCATATGTGTGTAAGAACAAAATGTTCAAGAGAATGATTAGAATTTGTTATATAGGTGTATGTGTATTACCAAACTGATATATGAGATCTTGTCTTCAAGTTATGTACTGTGTATATGATATCTCCCAAGTATTGTCTTCAAGTTGTATTAACTTTAGGTTAAACAAAAAAAATATATATTTTATCTTATTGACATCAAGCAAATAGTGTTTGTAAATGTGTGTTATGTGGATGATTAGATTTTTTTTTTTTTTTTTTTTTTTTACAATAGATATGGCAGACAAAAGAATTAGGGTTAGTTGGAAGTCGGAATTGGTGGACAAAACTTTTTTAGAAGCATGTATACAAGAATTAACAAGAAATGGCCGGGAGGGTAGCGGACTAAAAGCAAGCTCATGGGCTGTGGTCGCGGAGAAATTGAAAACAGATCATAATTTTATTGTCGACAAAAAACAAATGAAAAACCGATATGACTATTTAAAGCAAAATATGCAGTGTGGTTAAAACTTAAAAACAAAACAGGAAATATTTATAATCCCGTTACGAATTCTTTTAACATGACTAATGAAGAATGGGAAGCGGAAGCGAAGGTACATATATACATATTTTTTAAAGTATATTATTTTTTTACTACTTTAATAATATTTATTAAATTTGTTAAACAGTTGAACAAGTACGTAGATAAGCTGAGAAATGCACCTCTTCCTTGCCCTGAACTTTGTACCCAACTATTTGATGGGGCGACCTCGACCGGTGTTCACAGTTGGGGGCCATCTTCGACATTACCTCATCCCAATGAAACCTTCAGTACACATGATTTTGAGGATACAGAGATGGATGAGCCAGCACCTCATGCAGATACCCCAAGCTCAACAGTACCTCAACCTACTAGTGAGGAATCATCTGGGCGGACAAAAAACAAGGGGGGAAAACGAAATGGTCCTAAAGAAACCACACTTGATGATGAGTTGAAAGAAGTTGGAAAAGAGATTATCAAGGCTGCACAAGCATTCACCGAAGCAAATAATCTTGACAAGGAGATGGATGCTTGTATGGCGAAGTTGACAAGCTTGGAGTGGGGAGAATATGATCCGAAATACACCACTGCTCTTATGTTATTTGCTGAAAGTGCTGGTAATAGGAAAATTTGGTTGCGTCTTAACTTGTCAACTTGTGAGTCGTGGGTAACAAATGCAGGAAAAAAGTTTGGATTAGTTGGTTGACTTTAGTATTTACATGTTATGTTTGACTTTAGTATGTTATGGTTCATTGTTAGACATTAGTATTCTATGGTTTAGTTATGTTATGGATTGTTTTTCTTAGGTGCGGTTATGTTATATGAATTTATATGTTATGGAATGTTATGTTTTTCGTATTTACATGTTACGATTTGTTATGTTATGGATTGTTATGTTATTGATTGTTATGTTATGGATTGTTATGTTATTGATTGTTATGTTATTGATTAAAATGTAATTTGTATTTGACATCTAACAGGACACATGGATAAAGAAGGTGACTTTTTATATTTTCTTATATTCTCGTGGTATTGGTTGATGTTGGTCCGACAAAGGCAAAGAATAATCAAAAGAATAAGAGCTAGCGAACAGGTAGCAAAGGGATATGTGTATACGCAAGATTTGATACACGGATGTCCTATACAATGTTACGATATGATACGTCTTTCACAAGATGCATTTGTACTATTATGCAATCACTTTACACAAAGAAATTGGTTGCAATCTAGTAGGACGATAAGCGTTGAAGAGAAGATGACTATGTTTTTACATGTTATAGGACATAATGAACGTTTTCGAGCCGTTAAAGAAAGATTTCATCACTCCACACAAACGATTCATCAATGTTTTCATGAGGTCTTACGTGCAATGATGTGTTTTGCACGAGAAATTATAGTACCAACCTCGTCTAATTCAACAACAAATACCTCAGAACGACATAGACGGCTAATGAAAATATTTCCCGGAGCAATAGGTGCACTAGATGGAACACTTGTACATGCAGTTGTGCCTGTTGATCAACAAACTCGTTATAGGGGAAGAGGAAAAGGTGAATGTTATCAAAATGTAATTGGAATTTGTAATTTTGATATGATATTCACCTTTGTATGGGCTGGATGGGAGGGCATAGCACATGATTCTAAAGTTTTGAAAGAAGTTGCATTTAACCCAACTTCCGGATTTCCATTCCCTCCACCAGGTTTGTAACTTTACTATACATTTTATTATCTATATTATTTATATGATAAATTTGTCATGCATCTACAGATAAATATTACCTTTGTGATGCCGCATACACCAACACCCGTGGATTTATGGCTCCCTACCGCAATACTAGGTATTGGTTAGCCGATTTTCGAAGAAACATAGCTTTGACTAAGGAAGAAATGTTCAATCATGCTCATGCACAACTTAGAAATTACATTGAACGTGCTTATGGTGTATTGAAGGCGAGATTTCCAATTTTAAAACAAATGGCTCCTTATCATTTTCCAGTGCAAAGAGACATAGTCATTTCTTGTGTTGCGGTCCATAATTTTATAAGGAAATACGATATTGAAGATGAATTATTTACGAACTTTGAACAAAACACTATGGTTAGTCATAATGTGGGTGGTGGAGGAAATGAGGGTCAAAACATAGAAGGCATAGAATGGGGTTCAGAAGCCGTTAACTATATGACTAATTTGCGTGATCAGATTGCTAATCAGTTATTTTCAAATGGTTCACGTTAAATGGTGTACTTTTTTTTATTATGTATGACAATTTGTATTTGGATTTTGTATTACACTTTGTATTTGGATTTTAATTGATGTATGTTTAATTTGGATTTTATATGATAATTTGTGGTTTTATAATTTTTTTTATCCAGCACAAGAGACAACATAAGGGTAATATGGTCATTTTTTCATTCAGCACAACCATTCAGATAAATAATCAAACAACATAAACTCAGTCAGATATGGACTCAGTCAGCATTTCTAACCCAGTCAGCTTCTAACCCAGTCAGCTTTAACCCAGTCAGCAACTATCAAACGACCCCTAATATAACATAAGACAATCCAAATTGAACCAACCATTATGCCAAGACCGTAACGCATACATTTGTGTCTAATTTTTCCTAAGGACCCCCTAATCCTAAATACTAATAATCTTCATAAACAGTTGCCCACTTTTTTCGAACAACGCTCATTTTATGCATCCCTCCGAATCCATCCACATAAAACTTACTTAACCTCAAGGTATATTTGGTTAAACCCCCAAACATACATGTGGAAAAATAACATAGAAAAGAAAATTACAAATAAAATAAAATTACAACTTTTTCTTTGAATATTTGATACTTTGTAGCTCTTCTTCATGTCTTCATACTTGTAGATTCTTTCAAACATTTCAACACTCTTTTTCAAACGCATTTTTTCCACTCAAATCTAAAAACCTAGAAAAACATATGCTTACGCAAGGGGTTTTAACTTCAAGCTTTATTGATTAAAGTCATTAGTCTCATGTGCAATGACTACTTAAGCTTTCCTGGATACATTTCAAGTACATGATGCTAAACATGTTGCGTCCCTCAAACTAAGCAAGGTTATGTTTTTGTTCCATGATTTCACTAGGATAAGGAGGCGACAAATGCATTATAACATATATTAGCTCAACTAAACATTTAGGTCCTCAAAGAATCATCAAACACAATACTAGCATGAAATCCTAATTGCTTTACCATAATTTTCTGAATTAACATAGCAATTTTTATGTTCAAAATTTTCAAAATTATACCTGGATTCTAATTTAACTAATGTAACCAACCTCCTACCCCACACTTATTTTATGTAATGTCCCCATTGAATGCTATGCATAATAAAGAATAAATAAAAAGGGAGAAAAGGAACGGACTCCCTTGGGATAGAAGTGGCAAGGTTGATTTTCTTCTTTATGCTTATTCTTTAGCTGACTTTAGCATGGGAACAACTCATCCATGCATTGGGTGTCATACGTCTCGTGTGGTTGACATCTCATAAAACATATGGAAAAAGCATCTTGGAATGCCTCAGAATGGACTCAAGAAATGTGAACAATGCCCGCCTAGAATAAGATCAAATCAATGACTCAAAAAAGTTGACTGAGGTCGTAACACACTGAGTTGGTAAGGGAAAACATGCCGTGTTGAATTTATACTTAGACATAAGTCGTGTTTTTTCACTGGAACACACCGTGTTGGGTTATGACCACGACGTGTTTGATAGTCAGATCGTGATTTCACTCTTTTCTGCTTCAACGTTGATTCCTTGGCTAAAAAGGGTATTAATTCAATACACATTTATATGTCTTCTGTAACATGGTCCCCTTTTTATATATAATCATCGGAATCAAAGTGTTCGCTCAAAATCTTCTAATTTCTCGTCAAGAATCAACCCCTCACTTGGTTCCTCTTATGTTTTAAATAATCGCTCTATTTTCAACCTAATTTTCTGTATAAATCAAAGACAAAAACTACATAACAAAAAAGGAAAACAAACATTATATTAAAATTCTTACATTACCCCTAATTACTAGAAGTTTTAAGAAACAAACAAACCAAACATATAAAACAAAACAAACAAATAAAAATGTATTTAAAAACTTCAAACACAAATTAAGGAAAAATGATAATTAGTCTTCATCTTCTCCCGGGGTCCACTCCCCCCGACTCCACCTTGCCGCCCCCACCATAACTCTTCCCAACTCGGGATGTACGGATATGTATCCGGATGAGCATCGGTTCGATGGATGTTCATTTGTTGCATCATAAAGTCCAAAGTCACATTCATATGATTGACACCTTGTGCCAAGTTGTCTTGGAACTGCCTCAAAGCCACATTGTATGGGTCCATGGGCATCTCGTCCTCCACAGAAATTACCGGCGACTCCTCATGAACGGCTTCAGGTCGTGGCCTCACTCTCCTTCCCGAGACTTCAGAAACCCGATAACCCCAACAATTCCCATAATATCACACCCATTCCCTAAGTCCTTTATGTTGGTGACTTAAGACCATCATTCCTGCTTTGAACTAGTGAATCATCACCCATACTTCCCATCCTCAAATGAGCTTTTGAATTCTAACCATATACGATCCTTGCGGTAATAAAATTACCCTGTCACTTCCAATGACCATACAACTTGAGCGACTGACACCATTTGCTTGCTACCGCTCCTTCCCTAGCAACGGTAATGATTGAACCCAAATGTTCTTCCATGGACAACTACCGATCATACCAAACAAATGGTAACCCAATTAAACTCTAACTTCGCTGAATAACTAATCATGCTACCTCGATTTAAGATCTTTCTATCAAAATCCATGAACTAAACCCAACAAAGAACCGAAACAACTCCCCGATCAATTGAATTCCCGCTCATCAAAATACGACCCACTAGCGACTTTTGGCATGCAAAAAAAATCATATAACAATTTTTTATGATAAAACCCAAACAGTACCAGAGAACCGAACCAGAGATAATTCTTACCCAAACCAGAACAAAATTCCAAGGGAATATATAATTATGATAATAACCAAGAAGAGAGCAAAAGATAACATACCCGCAAAAGCACCTGCCATACTTAGACTCGTTGCGCATATCCTCATGTGCCCTTTTATCCTTCACGAAACCACCACGACCTCTCGAGTCTCTAACCCTAGCTATGGCAACATCCAACTGCTCTAATCACCGAGCCAGACTATGAGTGCGCCTCCTCTTTCCCCGCTGCCTATCTGAACCAATCTCCTACTCCTGGGTTGCCCCAACCATCCTATAAACCGCCTGAACAACCGAGGTCCGACGCATAACCCACCTCCGACCATAAATGACAAGAAATAACAGTAAGATCCTCCTTCCTTAAGCATTATAGGGATCCACAAGTCGGGGGCTCTAGATGAGCCCCCAACTGCCCTACTACAATCTCAACCCGAAAGGCCCCGAGGCAAACATCCAAGAGCTTCAAAATCCTTTCCTTGACTAAACCAAAGATCATATGTGGCCATTCCAAAATATTGTGAGTAATCTCTGAGGAGATGAACTCCCGCATGCACTCATCGATCGAATCAACACCTGCACCTGAGCCTAATTCCGAACCCGAACCTCCTCTCTGAGTGCTCAACACCATACATAAAAAAACAATATGCAGAAGACCAGAACATACCTAAGAATCCTCATCCCATAGGCTTATTGGATTCCCCAAGACTCTCCCCGATTCGAGCATTGATCTTGTGCTTTCAATAGTATCGGCCCAATACTACCTTCCACACCTACCCATACTTTCCTCAAGAACCATCCTAGATCCTCTAAATCGCCTTCTTAAATCCGTACTCCGAGCACTCGCTAACTAGCGCAACAAAAACCACTAAAGCATTCCCTAGGCTTTCCTAGGTTCCCGACCTCACCCTGCCATTAGCAGTTGAAGAACTCCTCATAATTTCAGTTAGCTGCTTCGTGAACACAGTCACATGCAACAAAGCTCAAATAAGCCTTCAAGTAAAAGAGTCATCCCTACAATGGTTAGACTCAAACAAGAGCTGCACAATAGGGTCAAATCCATCACTATGATATTATTCAGTCTTTATTACATGTGACTTAACATATTCACTTAGCAACTAACTCACATCACTTAAGAGTCCCACAAAGCACAAAGCAAACAACATTTGAGCAGTAGCACTCCAATCCATAAAATGATGAAAGAACATTCAAACTCACACACCACAAATTATGCTAGGAACTTCCACCCTCACTGTCGGTTGCCTTATGCATGCAAATTATACACAAAACAAGATCAAACAGATTGTCGAATAAAAGACTCTACCTTAGGACCACAACCAAACTAGGAACAGGAAATAAAGCCAAATCAATTATTCTAGGGCTATAAGATCCTAACCGTATATAATTTTTAAAGCATACACTTAGCAATTACTGATACCAATAGCTATTCCCATCCTAGCATAGCATCCAATGCTCCCAAGGCTACAAGGCATCACATATCAGGCCAATCTGTCATTGACTAATCATCACTAGCATGCAAGTCTACCAGCTCATACAATAGGCATACAAAGGCATCCCTCCTAGCATTATATCATGCAAAAACTGAGCGGATCCTTAGCCCTAACTAGCATGCGATTCACATATCAAATCATATTAGATAACATGTATGGGTATTTTGGAAAAACTTACTTGAGCTCGACCGATTGCACACATCACACCCCTTTTATCTTTACAAAATCCTTTTTAGATATTTCTTTCCTTTGTCTAAAATCTTTTTAAAACATGTTTTCCTTTTAAGAAAAATTATCAACTCCTCGGTTTGAGTTCAGTCACACTCGAGAGTATGCCTGAATCCCTCAAACCAAGGCTTTGATACAAACTTGTTACGTCCCAAAAATAAGACCCAAAATTTTTATTTTTAAATTAGTTTACAAGTATTCCAGAAACATCATCATAAAAATCCAAATGAAACAAATGTATCAATCATCATATTAGATCAAATTAAGTTGAGAAAATGCAGAACGAGGTGGTGTGTGCTCTACAATCATCCCGATCTCTTCCATTTGAAAACCGAGTACCTGAAACATAAACTGAAAACCGTAAGTACAAAGCTTAATGAGTTCCCTAAATACCACATACCATACATATATTTTCTTGGGGCTACCCCCATGGTCTTTTACTTGAAATGCAATGGGCTATCCCATGGTCTGACATCCAAGTGCCAGGGGCTACCCCTATGGTCTTTCCTTAGAATGCCATGGGCTACCCCCAAGGTCTAACATCCAAGTGTCATGGGCTACTCGCATGGCCTTTCCTTGAAATACCATGGGCTACCCCCATGGTCTGACATCCAAGTGCCATGGGCTACCCCTATGGTATTTCTTACAAATGCCATAGGCTACCCCTAGGGTATTCTAAACAAGTATCACAAAAACAAATAGCATTACACAAAACAAGTAATGGGTCAACATTGGTGCCTTCAACCCAATGATATAATGAGCAAATTCACCTCGGACTGTTGAAACCCACAGATACTCTCTGACTGCAGATCCGCTGACATTCCCACGCTATCAGTTACCCAAAATAACATCAAATTAATAATTGGGTCAGGACTCACCCTAAGAGTCCAAACTAGGGTAAACGACCTTTTTACCCTTCCTTATGCTTTTCCCAAGGCCCAAACCCAAACCAATTATCCAAAGGCCCAACTTCCATATAAACACCCAAGGCCCAAATATGGCCCAAATTTCCAAATCGGGTCCCCAAAACCCTTTATGGGCCTAAACTCCAAAGGATCCTAAAAGGCACAGACTAAAAGCCCAAAAAGAAGTCTAATGGCTCAACAAGGCCCAAACTACAAAAATCCAACAATGACCCAAACCTCAAAAATCCAAAATGACTCCCTGGGGAGCACGTACAACGTACTAGAGACGTACGCCCCGCATACTCGACCATAAAGCACAACGTACAACTGGCTGATGCACAATCCTTGTATTACGCTGAGCGTACCTTCTTGTACGCCCAAATTACTAGTCAGGAATCCACAACCCATATTTTGCTCTCAATTGGTTAAATCAAGATGTCCAAAACATAGATCTGGTCCCTATCCAAGGTCTTAACCAATAAAGTTTCCAACTTTACTCACAAGCACGACATATGTGCACGAAAGTACCCACTAATTTTAATATTTATAACCTAACAAACTTAAACTAACTATGCACTTATAGGCAGTGTACCTACAGAATACAGTATAGCTTGGGTAAGTCGGGTGTCGATCACAGGGAACGGTGTTACTAATTAATCTACTTGCTATTAAATTAACCCAATTATTAACAAGTTTAGAAAGGGTTTTATCTGATTTTACAAGATCAGACGAACTTAACTCAAATTCAATCAATAAGTAAAAACACTCTTGTCTAGTTCGAATCCACTTCGTCCTTATGGCTAGCTAATAATTATGGATTATCAAGTTGGTTTTAATTGTATTGGTAATTTAAGTCTAACTTTACCAATAATTAATTAATTAATTCATGTAAAACTATGTATGGTCACACACAATTAAACACATAACCAATTATGAATATGAATATGCTATGTAAGAATTATTATGTAAACACAATTATAGTCATAATCTACGTTCTCTAGCACAACTAAGTTTATTTACTTTAATTACTAACTAAGACTGGTCAATCTTAGCTCTAACAATTTAATGTTCACTAAATCATTAGGTAAACAAGTTTATGCAGTTAATGGTCACTAAGCTACACAGAACGTGAAATTAAGCAACTAGAGAAACAAACACAAGCATGCTAGGTAGCTATAAATCAAAAACAAGCAATTTACCAACTAAATAAAACCATATAAAATCAAGCTATTCATAAGTTGGAAGCTTCTTCTAGCTAAACAAGAGTAGCTAGATTCAGCTGCTCATAATAGCAACTAACACACTAACACAAATCAAAGTATAATGAAACATGTTCCTAGGTAATAAATAAGTGAACTAAATTATGGACCTTCACTCTTTTGGTGTTGAAGACCTCTTTCCAAGACCTTTCTTCTGCTAAAAATCGCCTTCTGGAACCCCTTTCTCTAGCCAAAAGTCCCTTCAATTCGTAATGGTTAAGGATATATATAGTTTTCTGATTTTCATAATTCACGTCGTGAATAATAAGATATTCACGTCGTGAATACAAGATAACCGTGCCTGACAAAGATTTCTTCACCCGCATACATATCTTCTAGATCTTAAACTCACGTCGTGAATCTTCCGGTTCTCACGACGTGAAGACGCTTTTTCCAGATTTTCTTTTCCTTTAATCATTTAACTCCCAAAGTTTCTTCCTTTAACGTTTTTAGTCCCTTTTCTTCAAAATGTCTTCTTTTTGGCTGCAAATAACATTTAAACTTATAAGTACCATTATTCTAAATAAATTACCAACTCATATACAAAAATGTACCTAAATATTGCCTAAAAATAGATATAAATATGGCAATATCAACGACTTAATGGGACTCAACACTTAAATAAAGAACTAAATAATAGTTTAATACATGCATGGACCAAAGTCTTTCATAAATTTTCCATTTTTATGAACAAATGACCATATTGAAGCTAAGATCTAACATCCATTATTTTCAGAGTAGATCAAAATCTCACCTTTTCATCAAGGGACTTAACAATGCCAAAGAACACTATAAAATAGATCCAAACACAAAGGTCATCAAGGTCAAAGATTTTTACCTTTTGAAGCTTGCAAATGGAAAGATACTCTTGGATCTAGAAGCTCAAGCCATACCTCCAAATGATTCTCTTATTCTTCTTCTTCTCAAGACACCCATCAAGCACATACCAAGTTCAAAATCACTAAATTGCACATAGGGTTCGATTCTAGGGTTAAAAATGGGTGGAGGCTGAAGATATTAAGGTTTGGTGAAGAGAAAGTGAGCTTAAATAGGGTCCAAATCCCTAAAATAGGGTTTGCATGAATTTGGAGTACGCCCCACATACTCCCAGTACGCTTAGCGTACTCCTCTCAATGATCACATCCATCTCCTTCGTACGCCCAACATACACCGACGTACACCCACGTACTTTCCTTCGCATCAATATGTCCTGTGTACTCCCTATGTACGCCCTGTGTACTAGGGTTTTTCCTTAAACCTTGCAACTTTCCGAAGGCCATAACTGCTTCGTTATAAGCCCCATTCCGAAGATCCTCATATCCACGAAGAGGTTACGAGATGCTCTACACTTCTATCAACTCATACCTGCTTTAAGATTTCCCGAACAAAAATCCAATTTCCATAAAAAGCCTGAGCTGATACTTTACCAAAATGCTCATTGGTTCCAAAACACCAACTAAACACCTAGGTCATCTAAATTACGTCACCCACACCTAAATGGGAAACGATTTGGGACAGGGCGTTACACGAGCGCGATCCAAATTTATACTACAAGCCAAGATACTCAGGGTAGACCAACTTTATGTTGAAAGCAAAAGAGGTGAACCTACCACCTGTTAAAGTCCAATGTTTGTATGCTTGCATGTATTGTGATATGTAGGTGTTTTGGCGAAATCACTAAGATTTGGCTTATAGTTGTGGATTAAATGTTTCAGGTGCTCTAGATGACTATAGGAAGGAAAAGGCATGACTATACTTACTCATCAACAACTTTTATGTTTTTGTGATTTCGCGTTTATCTATCATACGTTGATTTAGGGATTTTTCCTTTTAGAACAAACTGTTTATCGATACTGGTTGACGGAAATTGTATTTTATCTTATTTAAAAAATGAAAATTTATTGTGAACATTTACACGTTACATGTGGTATCTCATTGCAATGGTAATGTAGTTCAAGTGGAGAAGTAACCAATCAGACCATTCATTTTAACGTTGAAAGGTAAAAAAAGAATTTAAAAATAATTAATTAATAGTTTTTACCTGTAAATTCATACCGTCTTACCCAATTTTATTCATATCATTCTTTTCTTTCTCTAAATTTTATACAATTTCAATACATCTTTAGAAAAATCATGGATCCATTCAACTCGTCCTCCGATGATGATGATATGTTCATGACCATGATTTACAAGTATTACACTAACTAGCTACAAGGAGAAGTTAAAGATCCTCTACTAACAAGACACACGATGCTAAATAGAAATCGTGTGGAAGGGCACGAACGTCTATATCATGATTACTTTGCGAATAATTGTGTTTACCAGTCAAAAGATTTCAAAAGAATGTTTCATTTGCGTCAGAATGTGTTTGTACGAATAGCCAATGCCTTGGAAAACATGTATCGTTTCTTTCATTTTTATACTTATTAAACATATATTTACACAAGATAAATACATATGTTTACCTATTAAATATATGTTAAGATATTGTTTTTCTCCAATTGAGATATGATTTTAGAGGCAAACGAGGATTCACAAGCTTGTAGAAATATGTTGCGACAATTTGTTTGTTGGCTTACAAGGAGTCACCCGACCTCCTTGACGATTATATGTGAATGTTTGAAAGAACTGCAAGAGAAAGTTTGTATAGATTGTCAAAATGTGTTTTTGACACATTCAATGATGTTTATTTGTGAAAACCTTCGTTAAATGACATGCAACAACTATATGCGGTACATAAAGAAAAACATGGTTTTCCCGATGTGCTTGAAAACATTGATTGCACACACTGAAAATGGAGAAATTGTTCCAAGACGTGGAGATGGCAGTTTGCAATTGGTCATATTGAGCTCCTTCGTTGGTATTAGTGGTTGTTGCTTCCCAAGATTTATGGATTTCACACACTTGTTTTGGGGTTTTGGGTTCCAACATCCACGTTATCGATCAATCACTAATATTCAAAGATAATTTGTCAGGAAAGCACCAGATACTCCTTTCACAATGAATGGAAATGAATATAAGTTTGGGTATTACCATATAGATGGAATATATCATGTGTATTCAACATCCGTGAATGAATTTTGACACCTAATGGGACCAAAAAATTTTATTCAAGAGAAGACAAGAAGCAGAACGTAATGATGTGGAACATGTTTTTTATGTTCTAAAGTCAAAGCGACCCATATGTATTTTTTTTTGTTATGTAATGTTTTTTTTCAATTTAAATATTATATTTTTGATATTACATAATTTATTTTATAAATATTAGAAAAATGAAGAAAAAACACTTGAAAAAATATGGCATGAAAATCAAAATGGTGTGGATGTGTGGTTACCATTTCCTATCTAAACGGTGTGATGTTAAGGATAACATGACATGCAAACTAACAATTCTTTCGTGTTTTAACACCATCCTATACCCACTAGCCTCAAAAGTCAAAATGTTTGAAATAAAAAAATGAAGGTTTTGAGGCTTTAGATCTAAATCTTTACTCTAATGACATAATTAACTTGCCAATTTCCCATTTTTAACTTAATTCCAAGAATAACAATTTTGGACTAATAATTTTTTTCTTTTAACTATAGCCAATTAATATCTTAATTATTTAGGTCCTATTATTTTTAGTTAATTAGGTTTGGTCAAAGTCACATCTTAAATTTCATTATTGAAAAATCAAATTCCAATGGCAAAGTAAATTTTTCTTTGATTCCACCAACCAAAATAGTAGAGATCATTAAGTCATTCGTCTTCACTTGGGTTAAACATAGGAGATTAAAATATTCATTTAAATGGGTTGAGTAGGTTAATTGTCATTTTCTTTCTTGTAAAACTTAAACCTTTTCCTGTTTTCTATGTTCTTGTTATGTCCGTCTAGCTCCTTGTTGGGTGGATAACAGGTTCCTCAATATATATTTGGAGGTTAAAAAAAATTTCAACTTATCTGTTAAATAAATATCGAGTAAATTACAGTTTTGGTTTATGTGATTTGGTTAAATTCATATATTTAGTCTAACTTTTGAAAATTTGACAACATACGTCCTTGTGATTTAAAGAAACTCCACTCTACATCCTTAATCCATTTAAAAAGACAATTTTATCCTTATTTTTATATATATTTCTCTCTCTCTCTCTCTCTCTCTCTATATATATATATATATATATATATATATATATATATATATATATATATATATATATATATATATATATATAATTGTTTATTTTTTTAATATTTCCCGCTTATATTTTATTTTTTTATTTATATTTTTTATGATTTATCTATATTTTTAAAAAATTAATTCGAATATATTTTTAATGTTTTTTATATTTTGTTCGTTTATATATTTTTTGACGTTTTATTTAAATAATTGTTTTTTATATTTTGTTCGGATATATCTTTTGATGTTTTTTTGATCTTTTGTTTTTTTTTTTATATATTTGTAAAGCTTTTTATAAATATTTTTTGCATAAAAAATATAAAAAGGTTAGTTAAATGAGAATATGATTAACACATATTACGTATATAATTATTTATTATAATATGGTTATTGTATAAGCTAACCGAAATTTAAAACGAGTGTCAATGGCTTCAAGTTCATTTGTTTTTGTTTTAGACTTTTTCTACATTTCGGTCTGAATGGAAAATGTTAATCAAAATTTATATAACTCAAACACATGTGTCTATTTTCGAGTTCATTTTTCTAAATTTTTAGAAATTTTGTTCGTTTTCGAGTTATATGGTTTTCCAATTAGCCTCTATATAACTTGAAACCCATTTTCGAATTTCATTTAGTCTATCTATTCATCTTATTAAAAATATAATTTTATACCTAATCTAAATTAATAATATTTACATTTAATGAACAATTTTTTTTTACAAAAAGTATAAACAAACAAAATGTCAAAAAAATTAAAATGTATTCAAACAACACGCCAAAAAACTAAAAAAGTTAGGTGACTAAATCAACACAAAGCCAAAAGTTTGATGACCTTTTAAATCTTAAAAAGAGTTAAGTGACCAAATGAGCACAAAACCAAAAGTTAAGTGACCAAAAATGACCTAAACCCATATATATATATATATATATATATATATATATATATATATATATATATATATATATATATATATATATATATATATATATTAAAATAAAACGTCAAAAAATATAAGCGATTAAAATATAAAAAAACATTAAAAATATATTCGAATAAAACTTTAAGAAAGTATATAAATCATAAAATATAAATAAATAAAAATAAAATATAAGTGACAAAATATGAAAAAATTATATATATATATATATATATATATATATATATATATATATATATATATATATATATATATATATATATATATATATATATATATATATATATATATATATATGGGATGGTTCAAATGAAGATAGTAAATAAAGTGAGGACGTGAAGACACTGTTTTTATGTTATTATTTTGCTAAAAATTTTACATATATGTTCTATTGTTGTAATTCTAACGTGAATATTTGGTGTATGACTTTTCATATATTTATTTGTAGTAATTCCTATATATATATATATATATATATATATATATATATATATATATATATATATATATATATATATATATATATATATATATATAAGAAAAAAAATATAAAAGTAAAGGTAAAATGGTCTTTTTAAGTGGATGGAGGATGAGCAGTGCAATTTATTTAAGCCATGAGGATGCATCTTGTGAAAATTTCAAAGGTTGGACTGTATGTGCGAATTTGACCAAACCATAGGGACCAAAACTGTAATTTACTCATAAGTATTATAATTAATCATATTAAATTAATTAAATTTAAAGTTTTAATCAATTATTTTATTTAATATAATCTAAAAAGCAATTTATTTTAAAGGAACTTATTTAAATTAAAACTTATAAACTGAAATTATTGTTATTACAAATATTAAATGACAAAATATTTTGTTTTCATTAAATTTTACTGTCAAGTGTCACATTTTAGTCATAACCCGATCTATAAAATATAACTAGAAAGGTGACCCCCGCGTTGCGGGGGTCGGAAGGTGTCGTTTTTGTGTGGAAGTATAGTATATTGTTCTAATTGGTAGATACAGTAAAGTGTGTTGCTATTGTGTACGTTTCGCCCATTTACAAACACACAAATATGTTGCACTATGCCATAATATAATGACCCCTTTATGAAAACAATTTTGTACTCAAAGTTGTTGTCTGGTTATGTGAGGCATATAATCAAACCAGGGCCACCATTCCCAACTCAAGAGCTTACACCCTTCAATATCAACCTCTTTGCCTGATTAGAAAGACACTTCAATAAATATAGCAACTAAATATGTCAAATCTCCGGTTGGTCTTATAAGTAATTGCACCTCCTGACTTAGTGAACCTACATTTTCTAAATTAAATCAAGTAATAAATTTGCAATAGTTAATTCATAACCCGAAAGAAAAAACAAATGTTCCTAACCTTATTTGAATTGGGAATAAAAATTAGTGCATCATTAACCGTTATTGACTTTAACCAACCTGGAGTAAATAATGAGAACTGCAATGCAAATCAAGAGTGTAATCAAATAAAAATTTTAATTTTACAAACACCTTTAGCATCAAAATACCCATCAACTAACACACACACACACAAAATACAATAATTTCAAGATGAATCAGCAGCCATTTCATCCTTCTCATTCTTCTCCACTTTCTCAATCTTTAATCTCTACCACATCAGTTCATTCAATATTAGTGTTAGACTTTGACTTTGACTGATGTCAATGGAAAAAAAAGTATTTTATAAAAAGGAAAACAAAATTAATTGAAAAAAGAAGAAAATCAAAACCTTAGTTTGTATAGAACAATCGTTAGCCATTTAGGCAAACATATTTGTATGAAGTGTAGCATCTCTTTTGTTACTCTCTGGTTCAAGTTGCTTTAAAATGTTGTGAATAGACTTTACCTCCCTACAAAAATAATAAAACCAAAATAAAATTACAGAGGTTTAAGAAAATGACCAAAATGACCTCCAAATTTTATACTTTTACCTGTTTTGTGGATCGGCTTCCAAGGCCTTCTTGATGTCCACTTCGGTCAATTCATAATCATAAGTTTCCATGTAATCTTGTGCCCTTCTGTATAAAGCTTTCACATTGTAAAACTCAACATCCAACACCTGTTGGAAACAACCTTGTATAATAACAATAATAATTAAAACTTGGAATTGTTTAAAAAAAAGTATAATGGTTTTATGATTGATTACCTTTGAGCATAAGATGATTGCATTTTTGTGATCATTTAATTTGAGGCCACAAGCAACAACATTCAACCAGCATGAAACTCTTAATGATTTCACAACCTTTTCATCATAATCCCTAAACCGCCCTTCTTCACTAACATAATCTATTGCCTAAAAACATAACATGTATATCATATAAATGATTTATAATTATATTTTTTAAAAACTTTAAGAGTAAATTACGTGAATGGTCTGCCTCGATTCTTTCCTGAATTTCCATCTCCCATTGACCCTTTTCCTGCCAAATGACAATTTTACCCTTATACATATACGTAATTACTGATAAATGAAAATATGACTCTCTTCATATTCTTTTTAATGGGGATTTGATTAGAGAGGTTAAGCACTAAGTTAACTTCTTTTTCAATGTTCATCTTAGGTTTTAGAATGAGAAGGAAAAGGAGATATATCCTCCAATGACAAAAAAAACATATTTATATATTATATCTAAAATAACAAAAAAAAAAGTCAAAAAATGTGATATATTTACACCTACTTTTCCATAGATCATATTCTTTTTAACGGGGATTTGATTAGAGAGGTTAAGCACTAAGGTAACTTCTTTTTCAATGTTATCCTGCAAAAAAAAAACATATCTATATATTATATCGATCATGCCATCATATTAGCCAATATAAAGAAAGTAAATAATCACACTACGAAAAAACAAATTAGCAAATTGATCTACTAAGGGGCCATGATCAGTATAATATATGAAGATCTGATCATCTAGCCCATTTATCACAACATATCCACAACCCCATTAAACATAATTCTTGTTTCCAAGCATAACAACAAAGAATTATTTCAATGGTTGAAAAAAAATTGTAAAAATCCAGTATCATATACAACCACATCTAAATGAAACGAATGTACTTTTTTGTTTACCTTTCAGATCAATCTAAATGAATTGGGACTATATGATAGTCTTCAGCTTTGCAAAAGCTTCTAATGGTACGTTTTATTCTCAAACCTGCAGCAAAGCTTATGTCAGGGCATGTGAAAGTAAAATTCCACGAACAATATATCTAGTGATGGGTTGCTATTAACGTAATGTTAATCTGCAAACCGAACTGTACATACATGTATCACATAATAACAAAAAAACATTGATAGTTGAATCAGTTAATCCGAAAACAGATATCAAGAAAAACAGTGTATGAGGTAATCGATTGAGAACAGGAGTGATGATTTAGGAGAACAAATAAATCCGTTGAAAAAAATGAAACATTCAACATTTGCAGTTCTGATTAGCCTTACCAGTTTTGTCGATATTTCGTTTATGTTTTCAAGGCACGTCAATAAATGAGTCGAGTGGTCCGATCGTTTCCCCTTTTCTTCTTCACACTGTAATCGGGGGTCTCTTCCCTGTCGATCTCCTCCAATGGAAAACAATTTCGGAATATAAGAAGAATATCACAGATTTTTGGATCTCAATAGAAACTATCAATTCTAGGGTTTCTTGTTTACCTTCAAGATCATTCCATTAAAAAATCGGTGGTTCCTGTTTGACTGAAGTATTGAACAAAAACTTTATTTAATTCAATATATTAGTATTCTTTTATTTGAAATTTTATAATATTTAAACATTAAAAAACTCAAATCGATATTTATTTTAAAATATCAAAAAACAAAAAAAAAAAGAAAAAAACCCTACTATTTTCAAGTATGTAGTAGAGACATTAAAAAAAACGAAAAAAAAAGAAAAAATATATTTAAAAAAAAAAGAAAAAAAGCGAAAAAATATAAAAAACGAAAAATACATAAAAACATTAAAAACGAGCAAATATCTATTTAAGAAAAAAAATTGATTTTTTTAACGAAAAATAAATAATAATAAAAAACCGAAAAAAAACAAAATAAATGAAAATGAAAAAGAAAAAACCCATTAAAATGACGTTCAATGGACGGTCGTCACCAATTATTATTATCTCTCGAGTCCGTATTACGTTCCATGCATGTACGCCGTGTGCGAACGCGTCATGACCAAATAAATGAGTTTGACGTTTGTGCCCATGACGGAATGATTGGTGGTGAATTGTCCTCGCGGTTCCACCAATTTTTGGGATCCTACCGGATCCGAACCACACACACACACACACACACACACACACACACACACACACACACACACACACATATATATATATATATATATATATATATATATCGGTTCGACTGAGATTAAAAAAAGTAGAGATCTTGAGATTCAACTTGAGCCATACATTTCTCATTTGTCGTTTTAACGCTTCAGTGTATCGACAACAACAATGTATGCGTAATCATAAATGATTATACATATATGTCTGTTCACGGAATAATCATATATGATTATGACGGTTGGTGGCAGAAAATATGGTGGTGAAATAGGTGACGGAGGTGACAGTGATGGGGTCGACTCGACTAGTATCAGAGGTTGTGGTTGTGGTGGTGGTGGTGGTGGCGGCGGTGGCGGTTGTGTTGATGGGGATGGTGATGGAGGAGAAATGAACGAGCAACACAATATAATCATTTATGATTATAACAAGTTTGAGGCGCCGTAGGCTTAGAACGACAGACTTGAAATATGTGGCTGATGTTGAATCTCAAAATCTCTATTTTATTTTTAATTTTAACGGAATCTCTCTCTCTCTCTCTCTCTCCCTCTCTCTCTCTCTCTCTCTCTATATATATATATATATATATATATATATATATATATATATATATATATATATATATATATATATATATATATATATATATATATATATATATATAATGAGATACAACAGAAAGTAGAAACAATAATGACAACTTGAGAGAGCAATCAATTGGTTTAAAACAAAAACAAGAATGATTAAATGCATGAAATAAAAGAACAACCACCCAAATGTGGATTTATATTCCAACAAATGTGGATTTATATTCCAACACAAATGGACAGCGACAAAAACCATAAAAGAACAAAAAAATCAGAAATTTTGAAGGTGGAAATTAAGAAATCAAGGAAAAGTCTAATTATTCATACTTAATCCTTACTTGATCCTTAATTTTGAAGGTGGAAATTCAAGAAACTTTTAGAAAAATCTCATTAATTTGAGAAAATTAACGATTAAGTCTAAAAAAATTAATAGAAAAACTCAAGAAACCGACATATTTCTTTAATTTAGCCAATTTTGAGTTGCTCAACCGGTCATAAGACCAAATTATTAATTTTCTCAAAATAATAAGATTTTTCTACAGTTTTCTTTAAAACTTGTTTATAATGTATAAACGTATTTTTATATATATTATAAGTATTTTTTCCTTATATGATGTTTTTGGTATTTTTACATATTTTGGTATATTTTTAACACATTTATGTATTTTTAAGTGTTTTATATAGTTTTTTTTAAATATTTTTATGTATTTTAAATATATAAACATGTTTTTACGTATTTATATGTATTTTTTAAAGTATTTTGGTATATATATATATATATATATATATATATATATATATATATATATATATATACTAGCCGTCACCCGCGCGTTGCGGCCAACGGTGAATAGTTTCTTTTAACAAATATTTCTCTTTTGGTGATTAGATTCCTTTTTGCAGTGGCAACCGGTTTCTTTTCCACAGTATCAATTGTTTTCCTTTTGTTGAATAATTTTATTTTTATGAACAAAATTCTTTTGGAAACTTGTAATTTTCAAAATAATATGCAGTGCATTCAGAGTAGACCGGAAGAAAGATTGAATTATGTTTAAAGAAGAAAGATTGAATTATGTTTAAACCGAGTTTCAAAGTAACTTATACTATGTCCGTTAGCGAAATTTATAATCAATTAAATATTTGATAATAAAATAGTAAACCTTCATTTCCCATTTTTTAATAAACTACCCCTAATATACAACTTTTCATCAATTCTTAGTTTCTAATATTAATTTCAATTGCAAAATATTTTTATTGTCTACATTATATCATCAACAAAAATTATATTTTCACCCCCACCATTATAGGTGATAATTAGAGAATGAATGGTATATGTGTATTCAATGAACAAAAGAAACTTTCAGAGTGCAAAACATATTTATTTTATAGATTAATAGGATGTGAGTAATAACAATCATAAAAAATGACTTTAAAACAGAATGCTATTTAAATTCTAGATTTTTTTTAAGACTAACAATCATGCATATGATGCATTACCCATAATATGAACGTCAAAGGTTTAATTACGTATTATGAAAAAAAAATTCATATAATATCAAACTAATTTATTGGAAATAATTTTTTTTTGCATCCAAAGCAATTAGAAAATTATAATCATATTCACTTCATCTAAATATTAAGAATCATCATGGCATAGATTATTACATACAAAAACAACTATACTCACATCCTGCAACTAATATTCCACATGTTTTTGCTTCTGATATTCTTGTTGTAGCATGAAGCTCATCAAATAATATCTTTGCATGTTTTCTGTATTTCCAGTGAAGATGCATGTTTTCAACAGTTTCCATCAAAAACCCCAAGTCAACAGATAGATTGCATTATCATTAGCGACGGGTGGAAATGGAACGGAATTGTTCATTCCATTCAAATGAAAAAACGATGGAACGCTTCCCAGACATCAAGTTATAGTTTAAATGATTTAGGATAAAGAGGTCTAACTTTACCTCTAAAGTGCATGCGTCTCCACCAAAAGAAAACGATACATTTTATTCATCCATCAAGCTCTGGGCGACCAACCACACCCCAATCTTCACCTTGATAGACAAGAAAAGCAACAACCAAGAATTTTTTGAAACATATTTACAATTTGATAAGTAAAACATAACACACATAGGAAAAGATTAGAGAGCCCTGGTGCAGACATAATAAAACCCAAAATTCACAAGAATTAAAAAGGTTAAAATGGTATTCAAGTTCATAAACATACACTGAAAATATATACAAAACCAAGTTTCCATCATATTAGCAAGCTATTTTTATGACAAATTGAAAAGAAAAAAAAGGGTCCACGCACCTGAACTAATCCATGGTTGGCTTTTCTGAAGTCTAGAATTTTGAAGAGCAACCATCACAATTACTCCTAGAGGCTAAAGCCCAATAGAATCATTCTGGTAATTTTGATGTCTTTTTTCCATCGGTTGCAACACACATAATATGCTGCATAAAAATGTTAACATTAAGTAAATATATGTGTAATATCAAATGACCAAAACTACAAATAAAAACAATTTTCTTACCTCTCAAGGGTAAGGTGGTTCAAGACAGATCTGACCAGAATCATACTCTATACCATGACCATCTTGAATAACACTGAAGAATTTAAAATATTAATACATACTCAGTTACTCAGATAATATGATCTTTAAGGTAGAAATCCTTCATGTATTTAGGTTTCCACTTTCCAGGTTGACTTGAAGTTTTTTTGAAGAAAATATATTCATTAAAAGGTAATATACCTATAATTGAATTTGGATAAGAAATCAATCAACGAACATAAAATCAGACCTGCATCCATTAATCATTAAAATCAAAATCATATCCTTGTTAATCGACGTAAATGTCACCAAAAAAAAGCATAAAAAATCCAACCTGTAAATGGTGGTGGGATAGAAAGCTGCAAATAAAACCCTGACAAAAATGATTTTATCTTCAAAAATACCCAAAAAGATAGCTATGTATTCCTATGCGGATGCATTAAAAAAACTAACTACCAAAAAACCAAAATAAAGCTTCTCACGTACTTCTTATGATCTAATTACCGACATCACCAAGGTATCCCATGGACTTTGCAGGAACATGTTTGATTGTGATGAGGCTAGGGTTTCCTGAGATTTTGACTAACAATAATACAAAACTTGAGTTGAGAAAGCATAGTATAAGAGAATAAAGAGGTTCAAGATTCTTACCTGAAAATCATAAATAAGGTGCTTCGTGGCGAATCGATGCTGGTGGTGTAGGGATCTAAATCCGGATCCATGAAATCGACATGGTGGAGAGAGAAGAAATGGCGTTTAGAAAATGAAGCATCAAATTTGTTCATGTTTGTGTACCTCTTCATCCCAAATGAAACTTTCATCACTTTCAAAGAACCATCGTCTATAGAAAGAAAAGAGATGAATATAAAGAATTAGATCAACATTTTTGAGAAGATCATAAAAAGGGAAAATATTAGCGATCCTAAAACAAAACCATGTTCTTAAAACCATCAAAAACGTAGAATCCCTTTAAATCTTGGCTTAAATTTCGGCTTCAGTTAACACAGTAGTTCAAAGACCAGGTCAAGATAAGGTAGGATAAAAAGGAAAGATAGAGTCGGGTCAATGTATTGTATTAGATACTTGTATTTATTGTATTGTTTGTTGTACAATTTAATTAAAATGTTGTTAAGTTTAAATATATAAATATTTTATTGAACATTGTTTGTACTTTCAGCTTAAAGGTTTGCACGTCTTAAATCTATTTTTAAAAATAGTAAGGTTTGTATAATAATATAGTAAGATATATATATATATATATATATATATATATATATATATATATATATATATATATATATATATATATATGGAGAAGTTATATTGAGAACGCGAGAACAATAGTGGAACAATCAATATATTAGTAATTATGTATATGTATTTTAAATAAATTATGACTATTAAATTGTAGTCATAATTTCCTAAAATCTAGCAAGAAATTATACTTATTGACCGTTACATACAAAATGATTTAATTGATTTTTTTCTTTTTTTATAAATTAAATTCATAAATTCTATTTTTTCAATGAATCAAAAATTAATAAAATCATTACTATTTTTTCTTCAAAAAATGTTTTTAGTTTTTGTTTTTCTTATTATTTTTTTTTTTTTGTTTTTTCATTTTATAAAACTAATATCAAAATATTGAATAATTTGTTATTCATATGAATATTCATTTCAATTTTCTTAAAATTCCTCTATTATTCATATGTTTCATTCATACAACAACAAAGTTGTTATCGTAAATAAATAAGAGAGTTGTATTCGTAAATAAATAGAACAAAAGGTAGAGATAAAAAAAAACATCTATATTTATAATTATAAATAAATAGCACACATTTGTTAACATATATGAATACATATGTAATCGTAAGTGAATAAGTTACAATAATGTGAAAAAAAAACTCAAAAAAAATATAATCATAAATGAATATGTTGTTAGTGTTCCTTTGAGACAATTTCCACTTAATCTTCAATCTAATCCTTTATGTAATCGATAGTAACTCGTTCTATCTACAAAAAAATCAAAGAAACAATTATATATAATTGGTCATATTAAGTGTTTAACTAATCAATCAGATGTGATTTTAATCTTAAATGAATAAAGAACATGTTGTAATATGACATTTGAACACAACTTCATACCTACACAAACCTATAATAACTTTTGACCTACCAAAGTGATAAATATGCACAATTTTTTTTATCAACATATAATAACTAATACGAGTTTTTCCATTACTATACATCGAATTCGGTTACAACTAAGTTAACATTTACGCATTATATTCATAAATGATTACAACTAAGAGATTATAATCATTTAGGATTAGTATTAAGTTACAAGTAAATAATTACAACCGACAAGTAAATGATTACAACTAAGTAAATGATAAATCCCACATAGATTTGAAATTGTTTTTGGCACTTTTGGCATAATTGCAAAAATAAAATAATCTGAAAAAAATGAAAGGATCTTAGTTTTGCTTTGTGTATTTCTAGTTGTAAGTTCACAAATTCTAAACAATTTCATTTCAATGGGGCTATCTGTTCGTTCTAAAGCTCTACACTTACAAAAAAAAAAAAAAAAAAAAAAAAAAAAAAAAAAAACAAATCAATTTCAATTCGACAAACTTAATGAAGACAATTACAACATAAACATTTACATGAATCAGTTAGTAGTATGTGTGCATCGAACTTACTTACGTTACTCAATTAATTCAAATATGTGGTGTAAAACAAAGAAATATATCTTTAAGGCCCCGTGAATTCATTTATAAGACTCAATTAATTGTAAGCTACCCAGAAACAATTACAGAACCAATTAACAAAAACAAGCATAATCGAATTCATCTTACCTGGTTGATTATTGTCACATGGAGATGATTCGATCATCCAATTTGTATTTCCCGTCTTTGCGTCGCCTCCACCATTCTTTCTTTTGACCGGAAACTTCCGATGACGGGATTTGATGTGGTTGACGTCGACGACTTGCCGCTCCAAGAAGCCATATCGGTTGAAATTTGGCAGGTGATGGATGAGTGATAGCCATGAAGGTGGTAGAGAAGATGATGACGAACACTAAGGTTGCAACCGACTAATGAGGGTTTTTTTGTTTACATAAGGTGAGGTTCAATAGAGAACCATAATTAACCAAGGAACCAATCTTTTTTTCAACTTTTAGAACTTATTTTTTATAAAAAAAAAAAGACTAAAAATACAGAAATTCAAAACTTTTTATCCTTTTTTCAATGATATAAAATTCGAATTTTTTTACGTCAAATTCACAATGTGAATCTTCGAAAATTCACAACGTGAATCCGGATTCACACGGTGAATCCGAAAAATATTTTTCACATTCACAATGTTAATATATGAATTTAGATATTTTTATATTTTTTTTTCGATAAGGAATAAGCTCTAGAAATTGAAAAAAAGATTTGGTTCCTTAAAGAACCCATAATTATGGTTCTCTATTTAACTTTTTTTTTTTTTCTCTCTCTCTCTCTATATATATATATATATATATATATATATATATATATATATATATATATATATATATATATGCAAACTATTAGACTTTGTAAATGAAAAAAAAACATTTGAGTACTTTAAAACAAACATTTTTCAAAGACGATCCTTAGCAATCAACGCTATTTTTGTAGGTAAATTCTTCGTTTTTTTTTTCTAGAATTTAATTTATAAATGAAAACAGATTATGAATATTTTTCGTTAATAAAGATATTCATAAACTTTGTTAATCTATTAACTAAATTCAAGAAAAATAGAAAATTTTACCTGCAAAAATGACGTTGATTGCTAATGATCATATTTTAAAAATGTTTGCTTGAAGTCATATAATGTTTATTTTTACATTTATAAAGTCTAATAGTTAGTTTACAATAAAATTTGAAATAAATAATACATAAATACGTAAAAAAAATTACTAAAATACATAAAAATATTAGAAAAATACATATAAATACATATAACTACTTAAAATTCCATAAACATGTGAAAGATATACCGAATACATTAAAGTATGTAAAAATACTTACATAAACACACCTAAAATATATGTTGATATATTTAAAATACATAAAAAATGTTTAAAAAACTATATAAAAAACTAAAAAAAACCTTAAAAAATACATAAGTACGTAAAAAAATATATATAATACATAACAAATACTTAAAAACAAATATAAATACATAAAAATAAGTTTTTAAATTATTAAATTATATATAATTTATAAGGAAAAATCTATAAAAGTTAAATTATTTTGGAAAAATTAATGATTTGATACAATAACTTGCTAAATAGGTCAAAATGGCTAAAGTGAAAAAAAAATATTCGATTTCTTGTGATTTTCTATTTAAAAAATAATTTGGGTCAGAATCATAAAATTTCTGGAAATAATAATTTTTTTTTTTAAGATTTCCCGTAGAAATTTTACAACGTCTACAATTTGCAATGTATGATGATTCTTATTGATTAACAAATATAAGGTTACATTAGTCATTTACCTTTTTTATTTCATAATACATTTTAAACTAGGTTATAACCCGTGGAAACCACGGGTAAAAGATTGAAAATATATTTTATAATAAATGTTTAGACAATTCTAAAAATTATTTATCAATTATAATATTCAAATTTAATTTTATAAACGTCTTTTTTGGAACAACTTTTTAATAACTTAAATCAATTCACTCTACATAATATGTTTTCTTTTAGGAGAGTAATACAATGTTTTCTTTTGGAGAAATATGTACTTTCGCCACATAAAAAAAAAAATAATTGTTTAAAACTACAAAGGCAAGTAAATTTTGTTAACAAAAGAAGAAAAAGTATATATATATATATATATATATATATATATATATATATATATATATATATATATATATATATATATATATATATATATATATATATAAACAATTATTATATAAAATTTACTGACAAATAACCAATTGAAAAACCCTCGCCCAGATCCGACCTGTTGCAAATACAAATCTGATCCGCTTCCGCCGAATTCACTGTCAAAGTACCAAGACACATAGATAGGAGATGAGCAACTAATGACACATACAAAACTATAGTAATAAAAAAATGGATGTAACTATGTCGTCATAAGCAAATAATCATTTTGAGAGCAATGATCCAATGATTAAGCATCTTAATATACCGTATGAAATGAGGATATCAAAGGTACCAATGACTCAATATTAGGCAATGTTTAAGAAATTCTTAAAAAAAATGTATGTTTAACCAAAAACTTGTTAAATAGTTTGTCATTATCATAATGTTGTTAATGCAAAATATTGAAGCAACACTATTAATGGAAAGACGTGTATGAAGGATGTTAGCATGTATCCTCCACGAGAATTTAGTCACAATTCATAACAGAAGAAATGCAATATTTGACCCTATAAGCAAAGCATATAATTCAAAATACTTTACTACAACCTGGTGTCGAAACACTCTGCTCTGAGTGACAGCTTCGATGCACAATAAACTTCACAGAAGCAAGAAAAAGAATGTAACAACTACCACTCAGGTTTCAACCTCGAGATCTAAAATAAAAGTCAAGATATAACTTGACTCTTTGTTTGTTTCACAAATAAAATATATTTTATAAAGTAGAAAATATTATATCCATTTTAATTTAGTGTATGTTAAACTATATGATATTAATTGCCAAAAAAAAACACGTAAAATTGACTACCCTTTTGTGTGTTAATCACAATGGAAACCATACCCTTACATATTGCAATCTTCAAATGCAGAAATTTTGCCTAGACTCATTTTGTGAATTCACCAGGTTCCAAATTGCACTAAAGCATAGCAATATATCATGGGTTCAAACAAACAAATAATCATAACCTTGAAATTAAATATAAGCAAATCAAGAACTAAATTTTTACCATGTTTGAAGCATATAATAGATTTTGCAATAAATCATTTGTGATCCAGATTCAGCCCATAATCTTCCTAAAGCAACAGAAAACATATATTTTAGCTCATTATTAAGAAAAAATTTTAATTTGCATCTTCAAATAAAGATTCAAGAGGTGAGAATCTGATGAAGGAAATCAAGATATCTCACTTAGACGGATAAAAGTTGGTCGCATAATGAAAGTATGTTTAACAGCAAGTATCAATTTACAACAACTATCGTTCTGTTACCTCACATCCTCAAAGCAATTTTCAATCTTTTAATTACCTCACAACCTAAAAACAAATTTGAAAAAAAATTAACCTCATCTTTCTCCATGAGTTTCATTCTCTAGTCCAAAAAGTATATACGGAAGATATGTAAAAGCGCAATACAAATCTCCCATAGTCATATTCAGGACACATACAAGAGGAAGGTGAGAGCTTAAGAAGAAAAAACTAAAAAATTTAAGAAGAAACTCACCTTTATTGGCACATACACCCCTGGATTTTGTATAACCACAAGTATTTCTACATCCATTTTTTATTTAGCATATCCAACACTTGAAACCTGCAATAAAAACAATCACCACCAAAACCTACATTAGAAAGCAATTAAACATGTCATATATATCTTTTTAGTAGAAAATCAAGAAATTATAAAAAGATAACCATTTTATCTGAAAGCTCTGCTTAATGGTTCATTCTCTTGTATATCTAAAAGAAGGGGTGAAAGATATGGTCTATAATAGAGTTTACCTAAAAAATTATGTAATAGGCTGGTGAATTCTCAAGGTTTGGTCAAAACTATAGGCCAAAGAAAAGTGACAATCATGAGAAATTACTCTTATAGGAACCCACTTATATAAAAAGTATAAAAATAGAAAAATAAGAACAAACCTAAAGACAATTGAAAATATAAAATTAAGAAAAATAACCTAAAATTGAGCCTTGTTTCATTACAAATTAAAAAAAAAAACAAAAACAAGAAATCGAAACCATGTTTGGCTGCACAATTTACAACCAGATTTAGGGCCCACTATCCAAATTCATGTAAAGCCACAAACACAGATTGATTCGATGAATTTCCGTCCAGGGGAGGTGATCGACGATATGATGTTGACCCAACCATTAATTAAACCTACCAAATGCTTTAAATCACTTCAAAACCACATAACGTTTCAAATTTTCTCAAGAATTCCATACTTAAAATAAGAAAAATTCAATCTTGTAATTTATGCCTCCAATTGTTAATATTGAGAATTTATGCCAAGAACAAACCATTTGGTAGGTATAGAGACATCAAACACCCATACAGAAAGAACTCAATGCTGGTAGTAATAAATTTGGTTATGACAGATCTTAATCGGGGCTTTAAGTTTGAGCAAATTAGGTTGGTTAAGGAAAACCTCTATGGAAGCAAAACAAAGCTTCAGAATTTTTGATTCCGAGAATGGAAACTGGTTTGGTCTTAGAATCTAAAAGCTTCTTGATGAACTTGTCGAGCGTCGCATCCTCCATTTCCGCTCAAACATTAAAGCCCCTAGTCTCTTGCTTTTTTCGATCTTGACAGTAACATAGGGCTTAGAAATATATTATTTTTTGAACAGAGAGAAAGGTTATAGAAGAAATTAAGGGTTTAAATGAAATGGGAAGGCAGTGATTTGCCGAGATTTAGGCTACCAGGATATCAAATTGAATGAAATCCTGAAAAGAGGGAGAGATGAAGGGAGAAAATACCTGCTTTCGTTTAAACCCATAACATGTAGGTGTTAACTTCTTCGTTAAGAGAAACAAATGTAAGGAATCCATGTTTTTTGTTCCATATAACCCCTTCTTCGTTAGATTCGAGCATTCCTGTTGGCAGAGCAGCGACGACACCTAGAATCCTTGCAATTGCAAGTAGGAAAAAGAACATTAGGGTTGAAAAGAAGAAATAACGAAGAAAGATATGGACAGGGAAGTGAAATCAAGATACCAAAATTTAACATGAAATCAAAAACCCAAAAATAAAAAGTCTCATGGAAGAGAAGCAAAGGAGAAGCACATGGGGATTTTGAGAGCAGATCATATTCAGTTTTGGAAAACCATAAATCGAAGACAAATTTGCACATGGGAGGAAATGACTTTATAAGATGTTGAATTAAACAGAACAATTCAAATTTGGAGATGATGTTGTTTCCTGATTTATTGCAATTTAATTGCTAATTCAATGGGAGACCGAAGATGGAGCTATAAACTCTTATTGGATTTTATGCACCGAGAGTCTAAGTAAAAGGGTATTTTCGGAAATTAACTTAGATATTTGAGCGGGAAAATTTGATTGGGGGAGGCTTAGAGATTGTCACGGGCAAAAATGTACTTATTTATTAGATTAGGGGATTTTGTTTATGTTATTCGTTGACTAGAATTTTCATATTACCCTTTCAACGTATCCAATAACAATGGGCTTACCCAAATCCAATCGGCCATCATCTTGGTATATATTTGGACCATTTGGAAACACAGAAACTTGAAGGTTCACTTTAGCGATCTACGAACTCATAAAAGGTTTGTCAAATGAAATTCAATCCTTATCGCATTTATGGATAAGTTCCAGAATAAAAAAAACAATGCAATCGGATGGATGGAATGACGTTTTAATCCTATCTCTATAAGTTCAAGAGTATGGGTGGGGGGGGGGGGGGGGGGGGGACTACAAGGATATAACTCTTTGCAGACGACATATGTAGTCGGCAAAAGTCGATCTATAGAGATGACATGTCGTCTGGACAGAGTTTTCAAACATTGACCATATGTTGTTGACCAGAAAAGCTATAGAGACGACATGTCGTCTGCATAGGCTCGGCAGGAGGTGCAAAATATTAGCGGTATATCGAATTTCTATCCCGACGACATGTCGTCGGGAGGAGGAATTAAAAACATATTTTCGATTTATTTTAATTCCTTGCCGCAGAAAAGCAATACGATGCCGTTTTGGTCAGCCTATGCAGACGACATGTCGTCTGGACAACTTGGGCGGGAAAGACAAAAATTTTCGCGTTCATCTGAAACTCTATGCAGACGACAAGTCGTCGGTATAGGGTACGACAAATTGAATTTTGATTTATTTTTATTCGATATTGTAGAAAACCGAAACGACATAGTTTTCTGAAACTCTATGCAGAGGACAAGTCGTCTCTATAGAGTAAGAATCCAACGTGACGATCCGCGTGAAAATTTTAATTTCTTTAAATAAAGACAAAAGATAAAAATGACGTTGTAATTTGAACCCTATACAGACGACATGTCGTCTGCATAGGTTTTTACCCTTATAAAGGTATCACTGCATCGTTCATTGTTTAGTTGCAACGAACGATACTCTTTCTCTCTTAGACTCAACCGACGATTTTGCACCATCCTTCACCTATTCACCATCGTCTTTCCATCACCATCGTTCTCGACCACCCCGCTCCTCCCAAGTTATCTTCTTTGCTACAACAGGTAAGGATGAGGTTTTTATGATTTTGGGATTTTTTTTTTCTTTTGTTTTCTTATTCTATGCTTTTTCGGTGCCTACCAGCCACCACCGGAGGACCACCATCAAATCCGACCACCGGAATCCGGCCATCACATCAAGAAGAACAAAACAGGTTAGTGTTTTTTTTTCTCTGTTTTCTAATTTTTTTTGAAATTTGATATATGTTTGATTTCATGTTTATAATAGGTGATTTGAACATGAAGACTTGTTTTTTGTTTCCTAATTTTTGTATTAGATGTTTAATATTTTTTTTTATAATTGGTGATTTGAACATGAAGATTTGAACATATGTATTGGGTTTGTTTTAAACAGGTTAGTATATTTTTTTTTCTGGTGGAAACTTTTCCCGACGACATGTCGTCACTATAGCCCATCCTGTCCAGACGACATGTCGTCTGTATAGATTTATAATAAAAGTTTTTTTTTACCCCAAAAAACTTTCCCGACGATTAGGTATAGACGACAAGTCGTCTGGATAGGTGGATCTGTACCGGCGACATCTATACCGACGACATTTTTGACTTTTACCGACGGAGCTATAGCGACGACTTTGTACAGTCGACAAGTCGTCTGTATAAGTTTTACCGACGACATGTCGTCTGTAAATGTGTAAAAAAAGTCGTCTGTCGTTCCTTGTAGTGGGGGGGGGGGGGGTGGAGTAAGATATATAGAGTTCTTTGGTGTCTTGTGGCGTGCGTTCTTGCAGACATGTGTGCGTTTGGCGTGTGTTTCAGTTATTTTGGGTAGACCTTTATAGGTTTGTTGTCTATATAAGTAGTTGCACTTCATTCGTGTATCTTCATTCATGGGTGTGTGTGTGTAGGTTTCGGGTATTTCCTTTGGGCGTGCGTATGTTGTTTCTTTCTTCGGTTGTTGTGAGTTAGGTTTTCTTGTGAGTTTGTGGTGGTTACATGTCGATTGTTGGTCTTTTTCCTCATAATTTTTTGGTTAGCCGAATTAAATGGAACGACCGTCAGGGAGCTACTTCAAGTCTCTTAGCTAAGATCACATAAAGATGTTGTGCTTAAGTCAGGAATTATCGTTCTGGGTGTGCTTTACAGGATATGAAGTGCTGATATGATATTATTTTCTGATTGAACCTGCCTTATGCTTTGAAATCCTTGGAGTTGTAATGGCGTTTGTCCATTTGACCTCAGACAATTCTTTCTAGGGGTACTGTGTTTGCATAGGTGTGAGTTGTTGGATCTTTCAAAGTGTATTCTTCCCGGTATATCCTGGTTCTCTTCTATTTTTTAAAAGGTTGCAGCTGGACCATTTCGTCCCTGATGTTGGGTTGGAGATTGTTGACAAAACCTCTCAGGGTGATAGCTGAACAATGGGTTCTGATTTTTGAATTATCACTTGAGAAGCTTTTGTGGTTGGTCAATTCATTCTATGGGTGTTGTGGTGCAGTGGACGAAATTACCCTCAGGGATAGCCTTCCGGGGTTTTATACTTGGTGTTGTATGCCTGCATTTCATTTTGTTTGTAGTTTAGCTGGCCTTGTAGTTTAGCTTCATTTTGTTTGTAGTTTTTGATCATTTCTGTATTGGTACTGTAATGTCATATTTAATGAAAAATGGCATCGAATTTGTGCATGCGATATATTTGGATTTATATCGAGTATCAAGTAAGAAAATTTATGATAAAAAATTAAAACAATCTACTTAAATAAATTTAAAAGAAAAAAATTAGTAATTTATTCAAACAAATTTGGGCCAATATTTTTATAATTTTTTCCAAACTTTTTTTTTTTATATATTTAAAAAATTGAGGAATTTTTTTTCCGATTTTTTCATATATCTTTAAAAATTAAAGAAAAGAAAACAATAACTTTTTTTTACATAAAACCCTAAACTTTTTCAAAATTTCTATTTTGGTTGTTTATGATAGTCAACATGTAACCTAAATAATTGAGCAAAATGAGAAAAAAAATATGAAAATCTTTTAAGTTTTTTTAAAGAAAAGTTTTTTAAAATCGTAAAACTTATTGGTCTTTGAGAAAATTAGCTATTATTAGTATGATAACTAGACGAATTCCCGCGCGTTACGCAGTGAAGATTAAAAATATATTGTTAAAATATTGAAAAATATATTTTTAAAATGGTTATGTTATTGACATTAACTTTGAGATAATATCTTTACACTAATATATATATATATATATATATATATATATATATATATATATATATATATATATATATATATAATCTCTATTATTTTGAACATTAATATTCATTGAAATCAACCCACATTACTCATTAATAGAATTAAATATAATGATATATTTAGTATTATTTTTAACAATTATTATTATTGATTAATTATATTTTTACTTATGCGATCAGTTTCTAATTTCAATAATGATGTTCATTTAAAATATAATTTATTTATAGCTAAATATAATTTATAATTTGATGTTATTATCATTTAAAATTGTTATTCATTAGTTTGAAACCATTTATTATTAATAATAAGTTAAAGAAGACTTTTAAGAAACACTTAATATTATTATTAAAATGTGAAACATACACTAAATAATAAAGTGATAAGATATCCATGTAATTTGATTTTATTATTTATAATTATTGCTTATTAATATTAAAACCACATGTTATTATTAATAAGTGAAAGAAACTTTTAAAAATCACTTATTATTATAACTAAAATGTTAAACATATACTAAAATATAAAGTGTTAAGATAGACAATTTGCATTTTAAAAAAGGCTTACATGGATAATATTAATAATATGACATATCCATGATTTGTAATTAATTATTATTTTGAAGCAACATGAACATACAAACATGAATACAATAGTTAATTAAATATTATATATATATATATATATATATATATATATATATATATATATATATATATATATCACCTTCCCTAACATATGATCGATAACATTAATCTAATCTAATTTATATTAAAATTTCAACCACAACATACGATGATATTCTTAAAACAGTACTTAAATCAAGAAAATACAAAAAAGAATTAGTATATAACAAACTTACAAATTAAAAACTTCAACATAATAACATGGCTCGAAAAATTGTTCAGAGCCCTCAAACCAACATAAAAATCTTTAAACCTGTTTTCTTTATGAATTTTGTATGTGAATTGTATTTGTGTCTCTACTCAAAAAAATTGATCTTTTTATAGTAGAGTATCCCTTAATTGTTTATTAAATATATTATATAAGTTATAAAACCTTTGAATTTTTAATAATTATTAAGAGACTTTTGAGTGATATTCATTAAAATAGGAGGTTTCAAATGCATGAGGTGTTTGCAAATTTTTATGAGGGTTTCAAATGCATGAGGTTCAAGGAAAAATGCTAGCTTTATGAGTATGTATGATTGTTTCATTGAATAAAAGATTCGAACAGTCAAAAATATTTGGAAAGATAATAGATTCTTATATGATTTAAAGAAATTAAAATTATTGTATGATACTAAATTTATAAAAAAAATGTACTAATTATCTAAAGCATTTTTCTCTTGTGTGTGATGTGGATTTAGATGTTTTATTTCTTTTTCTAGAAAGGTTTTATTAAATAAAAGAAGTCATCAAAGAAATTTTTCAAAAACTATTTGAGATTACCAATGTTACAAAAAAAAATCAAATGATTTAACCTTGTTTTTTATTTTTGGAACGCATCACAACCACATATGTCTCAGACGGGACTTGAATCTTCAACCTTAAAAAAAGAGGACAACACCTGATACTACTAGATAAATAGCCCTTTAGTGATTTAACCTTGTTATATATATATATATATATATATATATATATATATATATATATATATATATATATATATATATATATGTAACATAATAGTGTCTTTGAAACTATAATTAAAGATTTCACGTCTAGAAAAGAGTCTTAAAATGAATATTTGCAAATAATTAAAAGCAACAATACATGCATTCGTAAATGAAATTTCTTGTTTTAAACATTAGCCATCTTAAATAATTATACGTTTTTATTATTTTTGTTAGTGATTTTAGTGTCATTAGTCATTTTGTGGAACTGAAACTAATATATGAGCTAAGATTCTTATTATTTGTACTCTACATTATATGTCTTTAAAGCATACACTTTAAAAATACACAAAAGGCATTATACTTTCATTTATTTAGTTACTTGCCTTTTGACTCTATTGACATTATGTTTATGAATATTAGCAACATATTTCTATAAATGATTATGATGTTGGCCTAAGACAACATGCTTTAATAATAAGAGACCATGACTTGATTTCTTTGTAAAAATCTGAAGGAGTGAGTTTATGCTCTCTCTCTCTCTCAAACATACACACACACACACATCTTCCTATAAATAACATCCTTGTTTTTTTTCATTCATGAACATCACAAGTTAAAAGGTTGGTAGACTGGATTGACATGACATTGATAATCTTGATGGTAGTTGTTGCTCTTTTCCCCAGCAATGCATAAATGGAATTTATAGCAACATATTTTTATTTGTACATTGAAAATTTATTTTATAGCATTGTACTTTCTATTTGTTTTACTACCATCTCATTGCACATTGAAAATGACACCAATTTTTTTTTATATAAAAGTGAAAAACGTGAACAGACGTACAAAAACATCTTCCGTCCCGCACGCAACGTGCGGGAAAGCCCACTAGTTTACTATTAAATTTTATACTTGATCCACAAAAACATATTACCACTCTACTCTTGTCCTAAGGGTAAACGGTATCATACCATTCTTACCGAAGGCAATCCTAGGTGGACAAGATTACCGACAGTAACACCGCACCCTAAAGCTTTTTTTCACCGACGGTATTATAGCGGCGGTATACTTCCACCGCTTTCTCTCTCATCATTTACCACTCAAACATCACTTTCTCTTCTTATTTTATATCTTTACCTTCAACACCACACCCTTACCTCTATTGAAAATGAAAAAGATGGCAAAAATGGCAACATCATCTTATGTGGAGTGTGGTGTCATCGGCACCACACCATTCAGTCTATGAAGTAAGATGTAAAAACACTAAAGGGGATTCGAAAACCAAGGAAAAGGAAGTCGCTTTGTAGTAATTTCAACACCATTTTAGTAGTTGGGTCTTTTTACTTGTTTTTAACGATCTTTGTCGGTATCTATAATTTAAAAGGAAGATAGTATCTTGTCATTCAGCATCAACAGTTCAACAAACTATGCTTATTATCTAACTTATTTAAATTCATTCATATTAGAAATATGTTTTTCGAAATGAACAACAAAACTTCTCATCATAATTTTGTCATGAAAGTAAAAACACAAAAAGGGGCTTGAAAAAACCAAGGGAGTGGATCTGCACTTTTGCAGTATATCCAAACTCCAATTTAGTGCTCTTCCTTTTTTGGTAACTTTGTTTTTTATGATCTTTACCATCTTTTTTATAATTTAAAACAAAGGCCGTGTTGTTTTATTGCAAACCTACTCTAACATCATATGAAGTATGAATCATGCTTACTACTTATATACATAGGGTTCAACGTTTGTTTATACAACAAAGTCTTACCCTTTTATCAATTAATGTAATAAAATGACATATATATGAAATATACAACTGTATTTTATTACAGAACCAAAACATATGCAACTCATTAATCGAAGCGTTGGCTAAATGCCTATTTATGTAATAATGTTCTACAATTTTTTTTTAATATATTTATGTAATAATTCATTTATTCTTACAAATGTATGTGACAAGTGGTTAAATATGTTATAGATGAAAGATTACATATTTTAATGAAAGATGGTTAAATTACTACTAATAAACCTTGTTGATTAAATTAAGAAAAGATAAAACCTTAGACAAACATTTAACCCTTATAAAATATTCACACATATTAAATTCATATTTATAAATTGGACCCAGGAAACAAATAATTATAATGTGGTGTAAAACATTAAAAAAAAAAAAAAAAAAAAAGGCGTTTGAAAACCAAAAGAAAGTGTGGTTTCCAAAAGTGGCCCCTAGCCTAGGTTGCATCCAAATCCCCCAACCACAAGTGGGAGGAGTGTTGATTTTCCATTGGAATTGACACAAAGCCAAATCTTGCTTCCATTGTTAGTTGCAATTATCCCAAACTCCAAAACAAACCCCATGAATAAAAGAAGCAATCACACAAGACTTCAACAAATATCAACGATAAAGAGAAAAAGAAAAGAAAAAGAAATCCATGATTTGGATTTTGTCCCCATATGCCCAATCATTTCTTTTCCCAAATTCTCATGTCTTTTTTTCCATTGCTTTAAAGTTTTAATGGTCCACACACAACAATCGTTTCGTATGCAACTTTTCCTTTTCATTAATTTGTAAATTTTGGAAAGCCTCGTAAAAAGTTTCAACCCATTAACATAGATTCCTCCGTCGATGGCTTACTATAACTAGTCGCCTCTCCTTTGTTATTGATAACTAGACTAACACGATGGAATTGGAATAGCATGTGGACTACATTTGAATATCAATAAGACACAATTTGTAATATTTTGTTTAGTTCAATAAAGTAGAACAAAGCGATTAGATGAAACCTACTCATGATGATTATTAGTTGAAATCTTATTTGAGATTTATTTGCAATAATATAAAGAACATGAATTCAATCGATATAGAACCATATACTTCATAAGCACAACAAGGAAACTATGGACACAACGAACTACCATAATCAAGAAATTAACAAACTTGGGATTATTTTCGCAGATTATAACAAAGCAAACCAGGACACATAATCATATTTACGCAGATCAAGAGTAAAAACCATTAAGGTCTTGACTCGGTAAACTTAGGTCTCATGGCTCGCAAAGAAAATACACACAAAGTTCAAGAAATCTAGCTAGTGACAAATGTGGAATGCAAAAGAGCCATAAATATGAGGCTTTTCATAAAAATGGAAACCAAACATACCTTTATATACTTATATCAGATCAATTATCAAAAGTATATAATATAATATATAAAAAAAACAAGATAATAATAATAGTAATATTACAAAGTTTTTTTGGGTAAAGGTGAAACCAAAAAAACCATCCACGGATGCTTTCTTCCCTTCAAAGTTCAAACATCCATGTCCTGCTGAAGTTAGCTTCAGTAACAATGATCATCTTGATCAAATTCACAAGGGAGGATTCTTGCCAATAATCCCTCTTTAAGCCACGATGACCCACATGAAAATTACCGTTTTACCCCTGCCGGAGGGACACACACACACACACCACTTGTATTCTTAATTCTCTTATCACATCCACCCAACAAAACTCCATATAAACTACACACCAGCATGGGGGCAAGAAAGGAAAAAAAAAAGGAAGAGAGAGAGAGAGAGACTAACAGTAAAAGTAGTAGTAAAAATGTCAAAAGCTTTGTGTTATGTATGGATTCTTCTTCTGTAGTTGAACAGTTAAAAAAAAGTCTTTTTTTTTTTTTTTGGAGTTTTCCTTCTATGAACAGAAAAGGGTTAATTAAGAAGAGCTCACAAAGCTTTTGATCTCCTCCATTAACGTGTAGAAATGCTCATTATTAGGCAAGAAATAGAATCCAATGGTGGCTTTTTTCAAGAACAATAGCTTCACTTGTTGCCCTGCGTTTTCCAACCCTTCAACATATGCCAATTGCCAATCCTGAACAAGATCTAATCCGGCCACCACCACTAAACTTTTTGGAAATTTAACCCCTTCAAGACTGATGCCACGTGGCCCAAATATGTTACACGCAGGATGATCACGATCTTCGCCTTCAGGCAAAAAAGCTCTCCAGTACCAATCTCTATCTTGAACTCTTACGAAGTATTTCCCATCTAATTTGTTTTCTGATTCTTTTCTTTCTTCTCCACCAAACAACGGATGTAATAATATGTTTCCGAGCACCTCAACGCCGGATTCCGCTGCTCTAACCGCCACATGATGGGCTATGTTGCCGCCGGAGCTGTCTCCGGCTAAATAAACATGAACTTTAGGGTCTTTACCACTTAAAAGCCATGATCTTGAATGAACCCATTTCAGAGCTTCCCATCCATCTTCGTAAGCACAAGGATACCGGTGTTCTGGTGACCGCCGGTAGTTTACTGAAACCACGACGCCTTTGATGAGTCCGGTGAGACGGCGGCAGAATGTGTCGTAGATGGCGCTGTTAGCAGAGGAATGAGTGAAGCTTCCGCCGTGGAAGAAGATTATTACCGGGACGATTTCGGTGGTGCTCAGTGGTTTTTCGAGTTCCAAGATTCCGGCTCCGGGTTGACGTGAAAATTCGTTCTCCAGCGGGGAGCATCTGTAAATCCGGTTGAGGAGACTGGTGGCGCGGTCGACTACATCAAAAGAGTAAACGCCATCCACTGGAACGGTGTTGGCCGCAACTTTCCGGTCAAGAAACTCCGCTAACTCGCGATTGAAGGTGCCGTCCGGTCGCCGGAGCATGTTGTACGCTAACTTGAAGTTGGAAATTAGGATCCATGTGTGAAGCGGAACTACTTTCTACCAAAAAAAGAAACAAAATCCAGAATTATTTCCAACTAAAAAAAATTGAAATATATTCCAGAAGATCAACATCTGTCCACACCAAATTGATCGAATACAACTGGGCAAATCGGAAAACATGAAGAATTTGGAAATTTTGTTGATTAAAAATAAACAGATGTCAAAAAAAAAAAAGTTAAACCCCCAAATCACAAAGAAGAAAATCAAGGATAATTACCAAGTTGATCGATTAAATACCATAAAAAATAAAGAAACGTGAGATTCGATGATCGAAATTAAACCACTGGCAATAACCAAGAAAACGCTTGTAAATCATGATAAAATAACACAATTTTTAACCCTAAATCAAAGGAAAAACCCCAGAGGACCAAATTAATCGATCAAAAAAACATAGAAAAAAGAAAGAAAGTTATGATGAGGAAAAGACACAAAAATTTTTAACCCCAAATCAAAGAAAAAAGAAAACCCCAAAAATTACCAAATTAATCGATCAAAACCCATAAAAAATGAAGATTTTTTTTTAACTATTTTGGGAGGAACATGACAAAAACAAAAGAAAGAACAGAGGAGCAGAGAAGACAGATCATAAAGTAAATAAGAGAAACTATACCTTGGCTTCATTTGCGTTGATTTCATTACTACCAGCCATGAATGAATAGAGATTTCAAGATTCAGAAGAAGAAAAAAACCTGTTTTCTGGAAGAACAAAGAGCGATTATTAACAGATTAGCGACACTCGAAAGATCTTGAAAAAGATGAGTGTTTGACCACACATAACTGATCTTTTTTTCTGGGTTTTTTCTGCAACAAGATGAGACACTTGTCTGATGTAAAAAAAGAAAAAAACACAGAAGAAATAGTGGGATTTGAAGGGCGTGTAGAGAGAGAGACAGGGGGTGTTCTAGAGAGAGAAAGTTGAAAGAAGAGCGTTTTTTTGCTAGTTTGAGGAGGTGGTGTAGTGAAGGATAAGAGAGAGAGAGAGAGAGAGAGAGAGAGAGAGAGAGAGTCAAACACAAAAGAACGACGGTGGTGGACGGAGACGAGAGAGACGACAAAACAGGCGGCCGAAATACTGTTTAAAAAGGGGCCCACGTACAAACAACACCTAACACTAAATGGTTAAAAAATCTTTTCCGGTTCTAAATTTAACCAATTTCGGTCTTTTAAGTTATCAACTTTTATTTTATTTTGGGTTTTCAAACATGGAAATCGTTCTAAATAGTAACATATTTCAATTTATATTTTATGTTAAGCAACAAAGTCTTCACAAAATCAGGATCTTATTTCTGATTTTTATTTTATATATTATCAATTATTAGAAATTAGAATTTGTCTTATCCCGCTTCGTCAGCCTGCAATTTCTAATTGTCTTTGTCAAACTCATAAGTTCCGGTATCTGCTTTGCGGGGGAATGCATTCCATAAATTTTCAATTAGCTAGGAACCATTTTTCTTATTTTTTTAAAACATGTGAACTATTTGTTGTAAAAAAGATTTGAACGTGACATTTTCTGTAAATTACAGTCAATTTTTTATTTACATTCTGGCAAAACCATTTTTCTAAATTTTTTAAAATACATGGACCGTTTGTTGTAATAAAAATCTGAACGGGGATTTTCTGTAAATAACAAAGACAATCTGGTATTATTTTATTCAAATGGCGAAACCTGCCAATATACGAAATTCTTGTTGCCAAAGTCTCAAATTCAAAAAGTTGTTATTTAACATTAATTATTTTCTATAAAAGAAAAAACTAGGGATAATGATTTGAAAGGGTAACGAACTTTCGACTTTTGTCACTTTTAGTCACTAAACTTTTTTTCGTTATCTATTTGCCATTGAACTATTGAAACTGTTCACATTTTATCCTTATGACCGGCTGTTACCGGTCATAAGGGTAAAATGTGATCAGTTTCAATAGTTTAGTGGCAAATAGATAACGAAAAAAAGTTTAGTAACTAAATGTGAACAAAATCGAAAGTTTGTTTCCTTTTAAAAAGTTCAATGGCTAAATGTGAACAAACTTCCTACTGTATTATGTTTTAGCAAAATTATTTATTTTTGTTTAATTGTAGCAACATTTGTTGATGAAGAAATCTATGAAATAAAAAAACAAAATGCAACATCCGGATTTCTAGGTATCATAATTTAAGTATTTTTCTTTTGAGTTAAGAAGAGAGACTCGACGAGTTGACGCCTCAACTCGTCGAGTAAGGTCGCGACTGATGACTCGGATTAATGAATGGACTCGACGAGTCGGTGAGGCGACTCGACGAGTCCGCGCTGTTGGCAGAAACCCTATATAGTTACTTTCATCTTACACATATATATGAAGTATTTTATATAATTACGTGCTATGTTGGGTTGAGGGGTTCATTAAATTGGAATGGAAAATATGATTACCCGATAAATAAAGTTCTTCATTTCGTATCATATTATTTGATGAATCCATTCCCATTTCTTGAAACAATTGTAACCGAAACTTAAATCACATAGAATGGACAAAAAGAAGAGATTTAAACGGTATATTTATTTTATATCTAAAACTATGTTGCAGATGAAACATAGGTAGATGAAATAGTTGGTGTGTGATCAAATAAAATGATAAGAGATAAGTGATGATAGAAAGGTGATGACAATTAGGTAAATAGATGATGATGAATATGTGATGTAAGATGAAAGGAGATACCATAACCTTAACCAGCAATGTGGCGATGTAGTTATCTACCAGAGTATAGATGGCGACCACGGACTATTCTAGACAACCGAGTGGAAACACCAGCAGGCCCATAACCTGTAGGTGATGAATTACGAGTTCAGTCGATGTTGTAACTATGTATTCATGCGATGATACTCTAACCCCTTACTATGAATTACGAGTTCAGACGATGTTGTAACTACATATTCATGGGATGTCACAAATTTCGCATGCCAAACCAATGGTCATAATTCATATCAGTGAGAATGATTCATTTTTTTGTAAAACCAAAATCAGATTGGAAATTTTGATTTTTTATTTTGGAAAATGTCAAACCATTGGTTTTTTATTTCGGTTTTGGTTTTTTATTTTTTTAAATATATTTTCAGGTTTTTTTTTTTTTTTTTTTTTTTTTTTTTTTTTTTTTTTTTTTTTTTTAATTTCATAGATTTCTTCATCAACAAATGTTGCTACAATTTAACAAAAATAAATAATTTGCTAAAACATAATACAAGAGGAAGTTTGTTCACATTTTGTCATTGAACTTTTTAGAGGGAAACGAACTTTCGATTTTGTTCATATTTAGTCACTAAACTTTTTTCCGTTATCTATTTGTCATTGAACTATTGAAACTGTTCACATTTTACCCTTATGACCGGCAACAGCCGGTCATAAGGGTAAAATGTGAACAGTTTCAATAGTTCAATGACAAATAGATAACGAAAAAAAGTTTAGTGACTAAATGTGATAAAAGTCGAAACTTCGTTACCCTTTCAAGTCATTATCCCAAAAAACTATACATAGGCTTTTTTTCTATAAAATATAGAGCCGATTTTTGTAATATTTTCTATACATTAATCAAACCTACCAACGAACATATTACGACTAAAGTCCAAAACCTAAACTTATATTATTCCTAAATCAGTTGCTTTATATATATATATTACCTTATAAAACATTTTTGGTCAAACGCTAAATTTTAAGTCGTCCAAACAATTATGCAGCATATACAAACCTTTTATGCATCAAAATCTTATCAAGGAAGTAAATCTAGTCAAACTTACACTTTTACTAATTTGAATCGTTGAAAATTCACAAGTCTTAAATCTTATCCCAATCAACAAATCTCATTTTATCGTCTTTTTCAAGGTAACCAGATTGAATATTTCAAAGTTTGAACTAATATTCCTACGGCTCCCAGTTTGCTTCTCATCTTCCTCACCCTTCCATCTCAATAAAACTGATCCTTCTTCCACTATTACAAAGATATTTCTATTTGTTTCGTTACCGATGATCACCAGGAAGAGATTGAAGGTGCGCTGTTCTTTAGGATGATTGACATCGTCGACGGCTCTGAACCCCTCCAAGACATTAATCAAACAGCACGGTGTATGCGTACAGAAGCAAATTAAGTATAATAATCGCTTTCTATTCCTGTTTTAGGGTTTACCTGGTCCGATTTCTTGTGGCTAACTCGCGACATCAAATATCTCGGCTCCAAAAACCATATTTTCTAGGTCTATTTCGCCCATATTTATTTTGATTATAACTTTTTTTAGTACTTATTTTACTTGAATGTTGTTATTGGTAGGGGTGATGGAGAAATCCGGGGAATCCAAGCAAAAATATATCATCGCCGCCCATCAAGTAGATTGACGCAGAGCTACGACAGGAAGTATACATGTGAGTTTCGTTTTACCACCTCTTTGTTTTTTCTGGTCTTCCTCTGTTTTTTGGTTTGCGTTGATTCCTCTTTGTGTCGAATCAGGTGTTTGTTTTTCTAATTTTTGTTTCAACAGATAATAAACAAAGTATGTAGATAAGTAATTTATCTTGAATTTGGAATTGGATTTGGATTCTGATTCCGACTTTGAGCTTGAATTTGATGAATCTAAGTTCAAATTCAATTTCATCGACCTCTCTTGAATCAGATGAGTAGAAATCGGGCTCACAGTACTACTCTCAATTAGATCACTTTGAATTCCAACATCTCGTTTCATCATCATCATCAACCTCGCCTTAATCTTATTTTCTTTAGCCTGATTTTCATATGTTTTGTCATTAAAATGTTATAAACAAAAAAAAACAATAAAGTCAGCAAAATAGATGTTGGAGAACGTGAGATGATTTTTATGTTATTGCTTGGGTAATTAAAAAAATGACCATTTTTCCCTTCAGGTTGAACTTAAAGAAGTTCCCTTGCCCCAATTTGCACATGAAATGGAGTTATTGAACCATTGTAAAAAAAGTCACAATAAAAAGGTCTGATGTTTGTTTCCCTTTATTCTATCTTAACCTGGTAAAAGAGTTACGAGCTTCTTCCTTTCACTTTTCTGTTCTTGACCGCGATTCCATATGATTAACTCACTTTTTTTTATTGTGCATCTAAAAATCTATAAATAGTGTTCCTGATGTGCTATATAAAAGCTTGGATTATGATGCTTAAAGACATGGGATTGGATTGATCTATTGTATTCGGTAAGGTTCTACTGATTTTTGTTTTTTTAATGGCAAATTCATTTTCTCATCCTTGCCACTGGTCTTGGTTGAATTATTGGGAAAATGATAGTCAATTAATTTCCACTGTTCTTCCATAGCTACTATTGATTCCTTTGATTCTCCTTTTTTAGGGATTTAGAAAGGCTGGTGAAATTGGATTTACAAACTTCACATGTAAGTATTGTTTGCTTCCCAATTTACACAAAGTATTGATCATTAAAGAAAGCTTCTTTTTTTTATAGAATGAATTGGCAACTTTGGAGAAGCAAAAGTCAGATGATAAGATGTTGAAGTTGGTAGATGATCAAAAGGTTCATTTGATTATTCTTTTTAAGTCTTGAGTGTTATGATAAAGGTTCTGGTTTCGGTATTGATTTCAAGATCTATTAACACGCATTTTGCTTTTGGTTTATTTTTATAATACATTCGACTATATAGTTTCCTCAGAGTTACAAATTGGCCTCAGGTATGTTATGCCTCTGCCATTTGAACTTTTTGCCCTCTTTGTCTTTATAGTTGGTTATTGGATGAAATATTCACATCTACACATTTTTTTTGTTAAGCCGCCATTTTTCTCATGGACTTGCAGGTATACTTCCATTTCCCCTCTATTTTCAAAATATATATACACAATCACAATTATTGCCAATATAAATGTTGTAATCAATAGAAGTAATATTTTAGAAACCAAATAAGTAACATGTAAAGATAGAAAAGGTTTAAAATTTTGTATATATCTATTTTCTATCTTATATCTGTTATCTATTATACCTTCTAAAGCATAGTTGGTCGGCGTGTTTATTTTTTTTATTCATGGATATCTTAATGTTGAGTATGGATTTTTGCGAAACATGACTATGATATTTGTTCCGTACATTAACAGGTATTCAGTCAGTCAATAGGAGTGGCTTCATATATCTAACCTCAAGTATCATTTCTCATAAGGTCAAAAACCTCACCGTTTTATCTTGATTTCGTTCATAATCTTGTGTGACTTCAAACATCTAACCTCGGGTATGATTTTTATCCTATATTTCAATGGTTCTAGGTTATACAAGGTTGAAACCTCTACATACCTTGATTTCTTTCAGAATCTAATGTGAATTTAAAGATGTAACCTCTGGTATATATTCTGACCTAAACTTCTATTTGTTTTGGGTCATAAAAGGTCATCAACCTCACCATTTGACTTCGATTTTATTCAAAATCTGGTGCGACCTTGAAGATTTATCCACATTTATACTTTACATGCATGATTTTCTTATTGTATTTTGTTTAACTTTACAAAAATACCCTTATAATTGAAATTAATTTGAACAGAACTCGAAAGGAGGGTTCAAAATCTGTTGATTATGGTTTGGTGCAAGGAACTATGCCTGGATCTGGTAGTTTCACATTTCCTAATTTTCATTACTAATTTTGTATATATTACTTTAGTACCTCATCTGGTCGATAAATCTAAATAAAAAACCTATTGGTCAATTTTTCTCCTTTCAAGCACACACACTCTTCATCTTGGTTTTTCTGATTTTTGTTTGATTTTTTCAATATTAACTAATTTATGCATTTATTTTGCCCAAAAATGGTTTAAGATATATATATATATATATATATATATATATATATATATATATATATATATATATATATATATTTCTATATGTTCTGCTTTTATTTCACAAATTAGTCTGCGTTATGGAGATCTTTAATAGCTCTGTCATCCCAGTTGGTAGCTTAACATATGTTTTGGTGGCAGAGGGTTCCATTTACTGTTTTTTCTGGAGCCTTCACAAATCCAATGACACCATGATCTGGATCATGGGTTTAGTGATAAACTAAAGTGAATTGTTTTTTTTATTTTATTTTTATTATTACCTGTTAAATTTGATTTGTTGTATTTCCTTTTAACTTCAGTTTTCTATTGATTGTTAAGCAGTGCATATGATCGGATGAGTGGCATACTTTGATTGTCTATAGTGGTTGTGTTATTTTTCCTTAATCAAAAGCAACATCAACAACATTACCAAGAAAAGTAACAACATTTTGTTCTTGGTTGTCTTGCTCATGTCTTGGTTGTGCTTATCTAGATACAATGTTGTAATAAGAAAAAAACAATGATGTTATTATAAGAAAAAAATTTGAAGTGAGATGTTCACTATGTTCCTGTAGAAGTATTTTTATTATTTTTTAATATATTTCTTCTGGAATTATTTATAGGAATGCATACAAAATTGAATGATGGACAACTTTGGCAACTTTTACTATAGGATAAGCAGATCTATAATTTGGTGTCTTTGTATCATGTCCAAGTGTTATATATACAAAATCGAGTGATAAACAACTTTGTTTATTATAATTTGGTTGCTATTTAAAGCAAACAATTATGGCATTGTATTGTTGTAGAAGAGTGTAAATTGAATGGATCATTTATATATGATTACTAAACATTGAACATATATCCAAGTGGGTTCAGTATGAGAGTTATAAGATTTCCTTGAATGTAGTTTTTAACATACTGTTTATTTGGTGTAGTAAATTTTTTGTGCAAAAAACAAATCGTTTTTAGAAACAAATTTTTGAAAAAAACTATTCACATCCGTCGCTTGGCGCGGGTAAATAGCTAGTATATATATATATATATATATATATATATATATATATATATACACACACACACACACACACACACACACACACACACACACTAGAAAAGTTTGAGACCCGTGCTAAGCACGACCCACAAAGGGTAATTTGGGTATTTCTTTCAATGTTATCTAAAGTATATTGTGATGATAACCAACACAGTGAAAGTACAATGCTATGAATAGGTGAATTGTTGAATTACAATACATAAATAAGAAAAAGAAAATGAAAGTATATTGTTATAATCAACAAATAAATGAAATTTATTGCCATATTTTAATATGATTTTTCACCTTATGATAAACCTATCGACATCATTTGTTGTGCTCTATATGGATATTAGGATTAATCATGAGATGCTACCTTTGATTTATGATTCAAGGCTTTAGCCAATTGTTCCTTGGTTGCCCCTTGATCTTTATTGCTACATCAACTACTTCTTAATTCGACGTGGCCTAGAGAAGTGAGCATGAATTAGAAGGATTTGGGACTTTAAAAGCTTTTTTTAGATCTCACAACCAATATAATATAATACACAACACAATTTAAGTGCACCTTTGAAGGAGGGTGGGAAACAGAATTAGAAAGACCAGAAGAAGATGATATGATGTGACTACCTAACGCTTGGTGTTCACCCCGACGAAGTTAGATGGCGCTCGATAAATTCATACTTTCCTAATGGACACAACAAACAAAATTTTTGCAAATTTAGGCTAGTTGGAAAGCTAAATTCCATAATAAAGTTACATAATAAAGGAAATCCTTTTAATCATTACTTTTGAGCAAAACATGAAATGTTGAATCACTGGCTTCAAAGAGTTGTTCATTTATAAATTAGTTTATAAATATCTCTACACCTGCAACATCACACCATTGTTGAAGTAATGAAAATTGCTTGCCACACATATGCCTACACACCTGAGCGTAATGTGAGATCATTGGATATTTTAAAGAAACAAGTGTTTTACAAATATTGTAATTACTGATAAGGTTTTGTATCCACATAGAAAAACATTAATGTAATGCTTTACTCAAGGACCTACTGAAAAACTTACGATTCTAGACTAAATATTGTAAAATAAAATAGAATAAGGATCATTTTTGTAATTTACCTACAAATTGAACACAAATTTACTCTTTCTTTGGTGGTCAACTTCTCGATTGAGCAACTCCTTTCCATTAAGTTCAAGGTTTTTTTTACGTGGTCTAATTGGCTTGCTGAAGAGAAGAAAACATGATGAAATCATCCTGACTTTGAACAACAATGTTAACAGAAAAGTTAGGCTAGTCACTTTTTAAAATTAAACTAAGTGATGTTTTTGCATCATCTTTGTTATTCTTTGATGTTAAAATGCTAGATTTAATTTTCTAGATTCACATCAAGAAGCCTAGAAAAACAGTCAAAATTAATGTTGACCACCAAAAAATAGGCAACATAAATTTGAGCTTTTTCTGTCATAGCAGCAGAACATCACATGCTTCTAAGGTGTTAAGTCAAAACAAAACATGTTTTAAACTCTTACCTTTCGTTCATTGATTTTAGCGTACATAATAATTGACATCATCATTAGTAATAATGGATTTGATGTAAGAACCATTCCTTTCTTTTTAGCTCCATTTTCCTTTCTTCTGCCACTTATACACCTAAAGTCAATAATATCTCATTAGCTATAGAAACAATGCATTAAATCAAAAAAGAAAATTGGATATGACATTTAGCCAATCTCAAGTCGATAAGAACTCATTAGCAATGGAAACTATTCATTAAATTAAATTCGGAAAATGGATATAACATTTAACCAATAAGGAAAAGATGCCTACAACTCGTGGAAGTTTTTTCTTGTACTATGAAGGTTCTTTTAAAATGTCAACAAAGCAAAAAAAAAAGTGAAAGTACATTGCTATATAATAAAGAAATCAAGAAAAGTTGGTAATATTACAAGTTAACCTCTTGATCACTAGAAAAACAATGCCTTGATACGAAGACAATTGTAAGTGTAGGGTTGTAAATTTCAATACAAAGAAATTAAAGTATGTTGCTATATCTCTCATTAGTCGTAATAAAACTGAATAACCGAAGTACTGATTGATTGTCTTAGATGAAAATGGATAAAAAAAAGTCAACCCAAAAAAATCCTTGCAAAAATACTGTATACAAATAACATAAAACGAACATGAAACAAATGAATAAAAAACCAACATTAAATTATAATGTTGTGTATTTTGCCGTAAAGGAACTCTCCACTTTTAACAAAAACAACTACAAATTAAGAATGATGAACTTACACCAATATGTCAACCTATTTAAAATTGTATTGTACATTTCAATGGTTATTAAAAAATAATGTTTTTTCCAAAACAATAGTAAAATGGAGTTTAGTACACCAGCAAAAGCACTCTACAAAAGTGAACAACCAAATAAGTGGTTTATATTGCAGAAACCTTACAACTATCATATTTTAAAGATTTAGGACATGAAGATAAAAACTTTATAATAACCCTGCACAAAGTGTCTTCTTCTAGCATATTTGTAGAATATCACCTCTATTTTGTACAAGAATGAAATAGTATTGGTGGTTAAAGCCACAAATTTTGTGAGATCATTTGACAATCTTCTTTCATGTTGATTTTTGATATCCATCACAACCACCTGCTTAATCTAAAAATGGAAAAGATAAGAAAATTATTACAGTTAAAACAATTTTAGAGCTTCAACAATTGATGCGTGAGGAGGAACAATCCATTAAAATTAAATCAATGTGACAAAGGATTAAAAGAAACATAAGTAGTTCTGATGTGGTTGCTATTTAAAACTACAAATATCATTTTTTATAAGAAATTAATAGATTTCTTTTTCTAAAATGCAAATAAAAATTCTCCCTAAGTTTGAAAAAAAACCTAGTAAGCAACTTGTAATAATATGATTTTAAATCATGGTGCATTAAAAAAAAATGTTTTCAAAGCACTTTCAAATATGTAATTGTGCTTATTGATCAAGTCGCCATTATAATAACTTATTTGCCTCACATATGATCATATTAGTTGAGTAACTGATCTAATCTTACATCAGCTGCTACCATGAATTACCACCATAACCTCACAAAAATTATGAAACACCAACAAAAAATAAACTTAAACCATTGTAATTACACAAGAAATATGTTTCAACGGAAATAAAAATAATTGGGTGAGCCCAAAATATGACTTGTTCAATTTTTAGAGCTAATAAATTTTTTTATAATAAGTTATAAAAGATATGTTTCTAAAAGCAACTGTTCATCAGACATCCATAATATGCAATGTAGAACGATAAATTAAAGAAATAACAAAGTAAATATTTTTAAATAATAATAAGGTTTTTTTATATAATAATGATATATATATATATATATATATATATATATATATATATATATATATATATAATATAATAATAATAATAATAATAACATTTACTTTTAAAATTTACCTAAAATAAAAAGTTATTGTAATTAATTTAAGAAAACATATAGTAATAGCCAAAGTTTCTTAGGTTTTTTCATAAAATATCAAAAAAAAAAAAAAAAGGGAGAATGACAACTTATTTTTTCGTTGTGTTATTTGTAACAAAAAAATTTAATGAACATATTACACTACTAATATGAATGTCAGAAAGCCATAACTTTTTAACTTCAAAATAGGTTATTTTGTGAAAATTATGGATTTTTTATAACATTTGCATACAAAATTCATAAAGATAATCTTACCATATGGGTTCTCCCGATCACAAAGATGATTTGCAAAAATCTCAAATCAAAATTACCAACTAACTATGAATTTATTATGATAATAAAAGAGAATATAACTAGTCATATTCATATCGTATGGATATATATGTCATGTACAAATATTTGAACCCTTATTGTTTCATCTAATTATAACATGTAACTAGTTAGTTGTATACTTGAGTGAAAGACATGTCAAGATCCCCACTCCCTTCTCTGAAATCTTGTACTTTATGAGGGATGGGAGGCTTGAGTGCTTGACTTCTTTCTCTCACCCATGCTTTGTAAGAAAGCATGACTCATACATTTAAAGAAGATATGGTCCTTACTACATGAATGTTAGTATATAAAGAAGAGTAAGATGCAAAAACCAGCTAGTTTTCCACTAATTCTTCTTTTATTTTCTCTCCCAAAATCGAGAGTATGAATGTTATCTTCAATCTCCTCTCTTGTAGAGTGTAATGTAGAGTTAAGGTCTTTAGTTGCTTCTATTTATAATGCTTATTTGGTATAAGTCTTTAAGGTTTAAGAATAACTAATTACAAGTGAAGACTAGCATCTTTGGGTGGTTTACTCTTGCTTGGTGAACACATTATAAAGATCATATACTTTGGAGTTTTAGTCTCACTTCGTCAACTTCCAATCTCCCATGAGAATCAAAGTCTTTAAAGGTTGTGTTTTTTTTTTCCTTTTCTATGGTTGATTTAATATTTTCATGCTTTGAAAAATGATCCTTGGTGGGTTAAAATGGTTTAAAGTTTATTCAGTTTTAAATCATTTTGTTTCTAAACTCGTACTTTATTATAGATTATTTTTTAATAAAAACTAACAAACCCTACATAATAGTGACATACGTGGGGCGTAGGTCTCGGAACAGTGTTCTAGCCTGCGTCGTTCAGTGTGTTCGTGCATGTGGTGTTGTCGAATGTTGACGATATGCTCCTTGGGTGTGACTGCGAAAGAGGAGCTTTATGTTGGGATCTTAGCACTCATTATTTAATCAAGATCTACGAAGGTTTCAATAGATACAAATGTATGTAATTTTGTTTCCTTCTTTTTTATATAAGTTGCAACCGACTGGTAGAACTTAGATCTATGGGTGGTGTATGGGGATTAAATGTTTTGTTGTTTTTGTTGTGTCCCTTATGGTCTTTTAGATTCCCCATAACCCAACACCACTAATACTCAAGACAATCTTAAATCCCTTACTTACTTTCAAGAGTATGGCACACTATGGAGGTTTAAGTAAATTAATATTCAGAAAGTGGGTGCTAAACATGCAACAGGAGAACACACTACTAGGCTAGTGAAATGACATATCTCCATCATATATTAAGATCTTCACTTAATAATCTCCAAATCTGATAGAATCTTATATTGCTTAAGTTCTCAAGTCTAAAACAAACTAAACTAAAAGTGTTCAAGCCGATTCATTTGCAAATTTAATGCCTCTTGACTTTAGTTAGCCATCAGACTTGATCAGTGACATTGACTTAGATAATGGATCGAAAAGATTATATTCTGATATGACTTATCGACTATGATGTCTTTACATTCGTACAACTATCAAATGTTATGGTACTTACTGAGTATGTGTCATGTGAGTTTTTGTAATTTTGGATCCATACTCGAGGTAAATATACCATTATAGTCACAAAGAAAATTCAAAAGGACCATTAATGATTAAATTTCAACACTGATGTCACTAATGAATCTCTTTTAGTCACATGGTTTTCTTTGTAGTTTTACCAATTGTGATATACTCTAAGTTTGTTGTTAAATCCACTATAGTGTATTACTTGGTACTCTTACAAGCTAATACTTCACTATTCAGTAAAAGCACGAATTCCGACTACAAACGAAATCGTCTTTATTAGTGTGGAACTTAGCATCATTGTAACCTTTACATTGATCTCTTCCATACTAACAAGATTATTTCATATATCATACTAGGACACTTATTAATGTTCTTGATCTTGATTCATTGATTCTCACCAAATTGATCTGATCCAACTTGTCATGCTCAAGGCATATGAGTCGTTACATTTGGTACATGTCATGGCATATATGATCGATCCCACAATATAAGAATATGAGACACGACTTGTAATCTCCCAAAAAATAAGACCCAATAATGTCATTCTTGATTTAAATAAAACAGTACTTCAAAACATTATTATACAATCCAAATAGACCAAAGTATGTCACTACATCATATCATATCATAGTAAATCACAAAATACGGAAAAAGGTGGTGTGTGCTTTGCAATCATCCCGGGATCTTCCCTTTCGATCATGAAGTATCTGAAACATAAACTGAAAATCATAAGCCCAAAGCTTACTGAGATCCCTAAAATACCACATACCATACATAAATAAAGACATACTGGGCCCCTACCCGACATCGAGTCCCACTCGGCCTCGGGCCCGACCCGACATCGAGCCCCGCTCAGATTATAGATATGTCATTCATTAGGCCCCACCCGGTACACATAATGAACATATAAGATATAATCATGCTAACACATACGATAATCACAAAACAATAGCATATAATACAATCATCGGGCCTCTCCCGACATCGAGCCTCGCTCGGTATACATACCAACACACAACACATACAAGAGTCACACAAGCATCTAGCATCCTATCATAATAATCATAGGTCGGTATTGGTGCCTTCAACCCGCTAAACACAGTGAGGAAACTCACCTCAGACTAATGAATCTCACAGATAAATCTTTGACTGCTAGCCCGCTAAAATCCTTACACTATAATCACAAATAACAACCATTTAATAACTGGATCCCGACTCACACTAAGAGTCCAAACTAAGATGAAACACCTTTTTACCCTTTCCCTTATTTGGCCCAAAGCCAAGGCCCAATCCTATCCAAAGGGCCCAAATTCCAAAATAATCACTCAAAGCCCAAATATGACCCAATCTTCCAAATTGGGCCCAAATCCCTTCATGGGCCTTCAACCAAAAGAGTCCAATAAAATAACATCAGCCCAAAAATAGAATTTTGATAGCCCAACAACGCCCAAGACTACTAAGGTCCATTATGGGCCTATTACTGAGAAGCCCATAACTTTGAAGCCCACTGTTGAGTATGCTTAGTGTACTCAGCTCGTACGCTTAGCGTACTCAGTTTAGGGCTTGTACACCCAACGTACTCCCCAGTTTGGCTAACTTCCATCATTTAGCTCTTAATTGATTAAGACTTCAACCCAACACTCAAATACGACTTCCTTAAGTTGGTTTAGAGCTTTAGAGCTCAAAGATATTAACAAACGACTTAACACATGCATGAGTCCACAAACACCATAAAGTTTGCATCTTTATGCTAAAGGAACCCTTAATATGTCCAAATCTAAAAGACTAAACTCTATAAACGACCTTAGCTCACAAAAACCAACCAAACGGGACCAAAATAGCCAAAAACAAGCCAAGGAATAGATCTATGAAAAGAGTTGACAAGCTTTGAACTTTATACCTCAAAATCCATGAAATGAAGATGCTAAAGTTGGATCTTTAAGCTCCCCTCTAAAGGATGAGTCTTCAATCTTCTCTTTCCTCTTCAAAATGCACAAAACACACCAAAAATGCTTCACAATAGCTCAAAAGCACCACACAAAGGCTAAGGGACAAATTTAGGGTTTTGAAGATATGGAGGCTAGTTAAACAAGGCAAAATGGGGCTATCATATGGTTTATATAGGGTGCAAGTCTTAAAATTAGGGTTTTCTCAAATTCTAATGTACACCATGCATACGCTACGTACACTATGGGTACGTGGATGAGCTCCGCGACCAACATCAGGCTAGTATGCTGAGTGTACCACCTAGTACACCCCGCATACTAAATGTAAAGCTTTTAATTAAGAATGGTTAAATATGAACATACCAATTTCAAGTGTTACAATTCTCCCCCACTTGAATCAGACTTCGTCCTCGAAGTCTGATGCTCCAAATAATTATGGATAGTGATCCGTCATCTCATCTTCAGGCCCCCAATTCCACTATGAACCCTTGCGATGCTGCCATTGCACTTTCACCAACCCAACCTTGTTCCTCAAGGTTTTCGTCTTATGATCAAGAATCACCACTAGTCTCTCAATATAATTCAAGCGGTCATCCACCTGAATATCCTTCAACGGTACCACTGCGAAATCATCCACTAAGAACGTCCGTAGTTGAGGGGCATGGAATATGCTATGAATCCGACTGAGCTCATCTGGAAGATCCAAGCGATACGCAACCTGACCCACTCGGACCAAAACCCTAAAAGGGTTGATATACTTGGGGCCCAACTTGCCCCTCTTCCTGAATCAGATGACACCTTTCCAAGGTGACACCTTCAGGAGAACCATGTCTCCCACCTGGAACTCTAGATCTAATCAACGTCAGTTGGCATAACTTTTTTGCCGACTCTGAGCCATTTGAAGCCTACTCCGAACCTGTTGGATCAACTCAGTGGTCTTGAGTGCCACCTCGGTACTTCCCATAACCCGCTGACTAATCTCGCCCCAACAAATCGTCGTCCTGCATTTCCTCCCATATAGCATCTCAAAAAGAGGTTGATCAATGTTGGCGTGATAATTTTTGTTATACAAAAATTCCGCTAACAGAAGATACGTATCCTAACTCCCACCAAAGTCCAAAACACACTTCCGAATCATGTCCTCCAATGTTTGAATCATCCGCTCGTTCTGACCATCGGTATGCGGATGGAATGTTGTACAGAAAAGGAGACGGGTACCCAACTCGTCATGAAACCTCTTCCAAAACCTGGAAGTAAACCGGACATCTCTGTATGAAACTACCGAAACTGGAACCCAATGACGTGCCACAACCTCCCTGATATAAACCTCAACCAATTTCTCTGCATAAATACTCTCTTGAATCGGGATGAAATGCACGCTCTTGGTCAAACAGTCCACGATGACCCAAATCGAATCCACTCTACACGCATTCTGAGGTAGCTTCGTAATAAAATTCATGGTAATATCCTCCCATTTCCACATGGGAATCTCCAACGGCCGCATCTTGTCGTGAGGTCGCTGATGCTTGACCTTAACTTTTCTGCAAGTCAAGTACCACTCCACATACCAAGCCACATCCCGCTTGACTTCCGAATAATGTCCTCCAATGTTTGAATCATCCACTCGTTCTGACCATCGGTCTGCGGATGGAATGTTGTACAGAAAAGGAGACGGGTACCCAACTCGTCATGAAACCTCTTCCAAAACCTGGAAGTAAACTGGACATCTCTGTATGAAACTACCGAAACTGGCACCCAATGACGTGCCACAACCTCCCTGATATAAACCTCAACCAATTTCTTTGCATAAATACTCTCTTGAATCAGGATGAAATGCACGCTCTTGGTCAAATAGTCCATGATGACCCAAATCGAATCCATTCTACACGCATTCCGAGGTAGCTTCGTAATAAAATTCATGGTAATATCCTCCCATTTCCACATGGGAATCTCCAACGGCTGCATCTTGTCGTGAGGTCGCTGATGCTTGACCTTAACTTTTCTGCAAGTCAAGTACCACTCCACATAGCAAGCCACATCCCGCTTCATGCAGAGCCACCAATAATTAGGAAGAAGATCCATATACATCTTCATCGCCCCAGGATGAATGGAGAACCTAGACTTGTGTGCCTCCTTTATCATATCCCGACGTACACCACCCCAATACGGAACCAAACCCACCAATGAAGAGTCAATAACCCACGATTATCATAATCGAAGGAAGCCACCTGAACCACAATACACTCACTCTTCCAGTGCTCTTCCTTCATAGCCTCGACCTAAGCCTCACAAATCTGCTCCAAAATTGAAGTAATCACGATCATCCTCAAACATATATCACTGATAGAAGTCGCGACCGCCTTGGGGCTAAGAGCATCACCCACCACATTGGCCTTCCCCGGGTAATAAAGGATCTCACAACCATAATCCTTCACTACATCTAACCATTGGTGCTGCCTCATGTTCAGATTTGGCTGATCCATCAAATACCTCAGGCTCTTATGATCTGTGTAGATGATATAATAGACCCCATAGAGGTAATGCCGCCAAATCTTGAGGGTGAAAACCATAGCCCCCACTCCCCAGATCCAAATCATGCATCGGATAGTTCGCTTGATGAGGCTTCAGCTGCCTCGAAGCGTAAGTGATCATGCGACCCCTCTTCATCAACATTGCCCCCAAACCTATGATCGACGCATCACAATAACCCACAAAATCCTCAACACCCTTCGACAGGGTTAAAATCGGTGCCTCACACAACCGTTGTCTCAAGGTATCAAAATGTAACACTTGGAATCCTGGTATGTTCAATTTTTCCCCTTGTGTGTTGATTATTGCATTTTGGTCATTGTGTTGTACTGGGGCGTACCACATGGTACGCTTTGCGTACAAGTTGCAAAGCAAGTATGCGGGGCGTACCACATGGTACGCTTAGCGTACTCATGCGAGGGTTAGACGGGCTTCCAAACACGTACGCGGGGCGTGCGTATGCTTAATGAAAACCCTAATTTCAGGGTTGGAGACTATATATTCATCTTTATGGCTGATGAAACCCTTATTTCTCAGCCTCCTCTGACCCTTTAGCCTCACATTCAAAACCCTAAGCCTCTCCTTTATGTTTTGAGCTCATTGTGTCCATTTTGGTGTGTTTTGATCCATATTCAAGAAGTATAAGCTTGGTGCAAGGTGGTGGATAAGGAAGAGCTTGTGGATCTTGATCATTTGCTTTATTTCCAGCTTGTTTGAGGTATAAGTCTATGAACCTGCTTATTTATGTCTTAGATATATTATATGTGAGTTGTGGTCCCTTTTTGGCCCCAAGAATGAGATCTGGTGGTTTGATACCACTCCAGGAGCTATGAGTTCCCACTTTTGGTGTTTTTGAGGTTCTAGATTCATAAAGTTGTCACGTTTAGGGTTTAGAATCCCCCATGCATGAGATTGTGTCCATATGGTGAAAGTATAATGCTATATCTTGAAGTTAGGTTCTTTTGGGGCATGCAAAGTCACCAAGTTAGTGGCTTTATGGTTCTAGACACTTATTAGGACTCAGGTCTATCGTTTGGACTTTTGGACTTAAGCATTACGAGCTTAATGAAGAGTTTGGCTTAATGGATGAGTACGTTGGACGTATAAGTCTGTACGCGCATCATACAAGCCAAATAGCGTATACACTTAGTGTACAATTGAGTACGCCCTGCGTACTCAGTCAGGTGAGATTTTGCATATTGGACTTCGAGTTTGGGCTTCCTTTTTGGTCTTGGGTGTTTGAATTCTTATGGGGCCATCTGAGTGCAAGTGTTTTGGACTAGGAAAATGGTTGGGCTTTAGGGTAAGGCCCATGTAAGGGGTTTGGGCCCAATTTTGGAAAATTAGGCCATAATTGGGCTTTGGTTGATTATTGGGCTTTTGGGCCTTAGTCTTGGACCAAACTAGGTTAGGGGTAAAATGGTCTTTTTACCCCAAGTATTGATTTATGGTTATGGATTGGTAACAAAATTTTAATTGGGTGTTGTTTTGGTAGTGTTTAGCTCGGGGATTCGTTGGATCAGCAACCAAGGATTTTTCGGTGATATTCGGTTGTCGAGGTGAGTTTCCTCACCATGTATAGTGGGTCGAAGGCACCAATGCCGACCCATGATCTTTTATGTTAGAATACTCATTGTATGTGTGACACTAGTATGTATATGTGATTGCATGCTTATTGGGTGGGCCCCGACGATTAACCTGTATGTTGTTACTTGTTATGTAGTATGAATTGTATGTGGGTGAGGTCCGTTATGCGAGTTATGGTGGAGCCCGTTATACTCATTGGGCGGGGCCAGTTGTGCGAGTTAGGGCGGGGCCCGTTATGCGTTATATTTTTGGTATACGGTATCTTGGGGAACTCACTAAGCTTTGTGTTTACGGTTTTCAGTTTATGTTTTAGGTACTTCTGGTTCCAAGGGGAAGAGCTTGGGTTGACTGTATCTCACACACCACATGGATTCCGCTTTTGAGATATCACTCTGATTGTTAAGATGTTGATATTTTTATTTTCATTTAGGTAGTATGGATAATGTTTTGGAATATCGTTTTATTTAATTTAAAAATGAAAATTTTGAGATGTTACAAGTTGGTATCAGAGCCTTGGTTTGAGGGATTCAGGCACACTCCCTAGTGGGTCTGAACTCAAACTGGGGATTTGGTAGAGTTTTTCAAAAAGAAATATAAATTTTAAGAGAATGGTTTTTCTAAAATAAGAAAGGGTGTGGGTCATGCAACCAGTCGAGCTCAGGTAGGTTTTCCCAAAATACTCATACATGATATCTGATATGCTTTGATTTGTGAATCTGTGACTCGCATGCTAGTTATGGCTAAGGATCTGCTCAGATTTTGCATGATAAAATACTAGGAGATATGCCTTGTATGTCGATTGTATAAGCTTGTAGATTTTCATGCTAGTACCGATCAGTCGGCGATAAGATGGCTTAACTAGATGATTCTTGTTTCTGGTTACTTGATGGTCGAATGCTGCTTGCTTTGTGCTTTATAGGTGTTTTAATTATCTTTAGCTAACTAGTAAGCGAATATGCTAAGTTACATATTATGAGAACTAAATAATTTTTGAAGGTTAGGTTTTAACTTTATTGCGCATCACTTGTTTGAGTCCAACCGTTGTAGTGTGAGACCTCTCATTCAAAGAATTATTTGGTTTTAGTAATATGTAATTGTATGCATGATCTGGTTAGAGGAAGTTGGCAGGAATTCCTTTTGCAACTGATGGCGAAGAGTGGTGTGGGGTTGCCCTAGGAAAACCTAGGATAAGATCTAGTGTTGGGAGCCTTATCTGTGAGGGGAATTGTATGAATATAAGTGACTTGGTGGAGTCAATACAATCCTTGAGGAAAGTATGGATAAATGTGGAAGGTGGTATGAGCCCGTACTACTGGAAGCACATGATTCATACTCGATTAAGGGAGAGTTACGATGAAACCAGGAAGCTTGTAAGTTTGTGATCCCTCGATGTATATATTTTGATGCGCATTCTGATGGTTTGTCTGGTCTATTTTCAGTATGGTGACATTGCGAGGCGGACCTGTTGGCAGTTCTGGTGATAGGGAGGGCTCGGGTTCATGATCTGGAGTCGGGCAGCTAGATTACCAGACGATGGATTTCATCTCGTCCGAGATTACGTGCAGTATCCTTGAGTAGACTCATGTGATCTTTGGCTCGGTCAAGGAGGGTATTCTGGAGATTCTAGATGAGCGTTTGAGTGCCTTTCGCACAGAGGTTTTGGCTTTGGTTGGGACGCGTTCTTTGACCTTCAGGGAGTTCCGGGAATGTAGAGCTTCAGATTATCACGGGGCAAGGGACCCCGATTGCGAGCAGGAGGTGGTTAGCAGATGTTTCTAACGCCTTCCGTACCAGACGTTGTCCTGAGGGGGACAAGGTCAGACTAGCATCCTGCCTTCTGAAAGACAGGGCACGGAACTGGTGGGAGGAGGTAGGTCGTGTGGTGGGTGATGATGTTTTTGATGTGATGACATGGGATGATTTCTCGACCGGTGAAACATCCCAACAATACGGTCCAAAAATTTCGTTTTGATTATTTATAAAACCATAAATACCATTTGCCATCTCATAAAAAGAACACAAGTAATGTATCTCAAATCATCATAATAAAATATTGTATCAAAATCATGTGCCAAATATCAGAGTCTAAACATCCCAGTCTAAATCAATGGTGTGTGCACTGTAATCATCCCGAGCTCTTCCCCTTGCTACCAGAAGTACCTAAAACCAAAACTGAAAACTGTAAGCACGAAGCTTCATGAGTCTCCCCAAACTACCACATACCATACACATAATCACATAATAACATACATTGGGCCTTGCCCGCTACATCGGGCCCCGCTCGGCATCAGACCGAAGTCAGTTATCAGCCCCGCCGGCATCGGGCCCTGCCCGACATCGAACCAAAGTCCGGCATCGGGCCCCACTCGGCATCAGAACGAAGTCCGGTATACATATAACATAGCAACAGGAATATAATGCATACACATATAATATAAAAATATAAACATTCCTCGGGCTTTCCCCGACAGCGGACCGGAGTCCAAAACACAGAACACATAACATATAAGCTAGACCTTCCTCAGGCTTTCCCCAACATCAGACCGAAGTCCGGAACACATAAGCAAACGCATGCAAGAATCACGAAGACATCAAGCATACAAACATTCCTCAGGCTTGCCCCGACATCGGACAGGAGTTCGAAAACAAACAATCTACATCGGGATAACCCAGGCATAAGCTATCACACATAAATGCGCCGACCTTGGTGCCTTAGACCCATTCCTACCGGAAGAGGACTCACCTCGCAAAAGCTGATTGATGAAATCTCGAGTGAGGAATCTCTGATAGCTGCTCCCATGAATCCTTGGCTATTATTACCACAATAACACTTAGTCAAAACTTGATAATTCTCCTTAGGGTAAAATGACCATTTTACCCCTGGTTAAAGTCAACGCTTTGATCAAAGTCAACTTCTTGATTGACCCAACTTGTTGAGTTGCCCCATCAACTCGTCGAGTCCTAGAACCTGAAATCGCGATCTAACTCGTCGAGTCACCCCCGACTGGTGGAGTTCCCAGGCTACTCAGAGTCACGATCTACCGAGTCAACTCGTCGAGTGCCTTTACCGACTCGTCGAGTTCTAGCTTAAGCTAAAACGGGACAAACCAACTCAACTCAACTCGTCAAGTCCCTCTATGGACTCGCCAAGTTCCTCTGTCTTATTGATCCATCTCAATGGATTAAGCTCTTACCCTTTAGATCCAAGCTCCTTACTTCATATACACACTAGAAATACACTTTTAAGGGTAAAGTTTCCAACTTTACCCGGTATTATTCCTTCTTAAAGGGTTTAGCTCAAACCCTAACTCTCTTTGAAATAGATCTTGGTCCACAAGCCATAATACTCTAAACCAATGCATGTTATACTAGATTTAGGCCTTGGACATCAGTTGGGCATGTAAAGTTCCTAGATTTCCTTCAATGCATGGCCTATTAGGGCTAAAAGTCCATAATAACGTTGTCAAGCTTGCATGGGGATTCCATGGACACAAAGTTTGCACCTTTATGCTATGGAACACCTTCTAGATCCCAGATCTGAAATGTAAGTCACTTGGGACGTCCAAATCCCAAAGACCAAGGTTCTTGAACCTAAACCCTTATTGAAAGGAAGTAAATAGATCTAATGAATGAATGGTCAAGTTAAAGACTTGATTACCAGAAAGTGATGAGGATGGAAGGAAAACCCTGGCTCTACTATCTTCTCCTGAAACCTTCTAGCTCCTTCTTCTTCTTATAGCTTCAAGAACACACAAAATCACTCAAGAATGGCTCACACACTCACAAAGTGCTCTAAGGTTTCGTAGATTATGGTTTAGGACTTGGAGGCGGGAAATGAGGCCAAAAGGCGAGGATTAAGATGCTTAAATAGGGTGCAAAACACCAAAATCAGGGTTTCACTATGGCAAACCTACTCGTCGAGTCGAGGTTTCTCAACTCGCCGAGTAGATGGCTGAAAATCCACGTCCAAGACTCGATTCTACTCGACGAGTCTGGGGCTTCCAACTCGTCGAGTAGCTCTTTAAAAATGAAAAATTTTATAATAAATGCGTACCAGAAACCAGGCGTAACAATTGTCCCCCACTTGACTTAGTCGTCGTCCTCGAAGTCTGTTATGTCGGGAAACAACTCCGGGTAGTGCTCCATCATCTTCGCCTCGGGCTCCCAAGTCCACCTAGAACCCTTGCGGTGCTTTCACTTCACCTTCACTAGCTGAACAACCTTGTTCCTCAAGGTTTTCGTCTTGCGATCCAGAATCGCCACCGGTCTCTCAATACAGTTCAGGCTGTTGTCAACATGAATATCCGCTAAGGGTACAATCGCTAAATCATCCACTAGCCACTTCCGAAACTGAGAAACATGGAAAGTGTTGTGGATCTAGCTGAGCTCTACGAGAAGATCCAATCGATACACCATCTTGCCCACCCGGGCTATAACCTTGAAAGGACCAATGTATCTGGGACCCAACTTTCCCCGCTTCCAGAATCGGATTACACCTTTCCAAGGTGACACCTTCCGAAGGACCATATCGCCCACATGAAACTCCAAGTCTGAATGTCGCTTGTCGGCGTAGCTCTTCTGCCAACTCTGAGCAGTCTGGAGCCTGCTCTGGGCCTGTTGGATTCACTCTATAGTCCTGAGTACCACCTCAGTACACCCCATGACTCTCTGACCGACCTTTCCCCAACAGAATGGGGTCCTACACTTCCTCTCGTAGAGCATCTCAAAGGGAGGCCGGTCTATGCTGGCGTGGTAACTGTTTTTATACGAAAATTCCGCTAACGGAAGATACGTATCCCAACTGCCACTAAAATCCAAAACACATGCGCTTAGGATGTACTCGAGAGTCTATATCATCCACTCGTTTTGTCCGTCCATCTCAGGGTGGAAAGCGGTGCTGAAGTGGAGACGAGTACCCATCTCATCATGAAACCACTTCCAGAATCTGGAAGTGAAACAGACATCTCGGTCTGACACCACCGAGACAGGAACTCCATGTCATTCCACTATCTCCCGCAGATAAATCTCGGCCAACTTATCGGTCGATATACTCTCCTGGATCAGGATAAAATGAGCACTCTAGGTCAACCGATCCATGATGACCCATATCCAATCAACCCCACGTGAGGTCCTGAGAAGCTTAGTGATGAAATCCATAGTGATATCTTCCTATTTCCACATGGGAATGTCTAACGGCTGCATCTTGCCATGGGGCCTCTGTTGCTCTGCCTTGACCTTCCTGGAGGTCAAGTCTCTCTCAACATACCAGGCTACATCCCATTTCATGCAAGGCCACCAGTAGTCAGGGCGAAGATCTCTATACATATTCGGCGCCCCAAGATGGATGAAGAACTTGGACTTGTGGGCCTCATCCATCAGAATCTGCCACACTCCACCCGAGTATGGTACCCAGACCCTCCCATGCAGGGTCAATAATCCCCGACCGTTGTAATCAAAGGAGGCCACCTAACCTATGATCCGCTCGCACTTCCAACGCTCCTCCTTTAGGCCCTCAACCTGCGCCTCTCGGATCTGCTCCATCAGTGGAGTAATCACTGTCATCCTCAGACAGATGTCCCGAATTAGGGCCGCTACCGCCTTGCGGCTTAGGGCATCGGCCACCACGTTGGCCTTGCCCGGGTGGTAAAGGATCTCACAATCGTAGTCCTTCCCCACATCTAACCACCGAAGCTGCCTCATGTTCAGATTTAGCTGATCCATGAGGTACCTCAAACTCTTGTGGTCCGTGTAAATGGTACAATGAACCCCGTAGAGGTAATGCCGCCAAATCTTGAGGTGAACACCACAACCCCTAGCTCTAAATCATGCGTCAGATAGTTAGCCTCGAGAGGCTTCAGCTGCCTCAAAGCATAAGCTATCACATGACACCACTGCATCAGAACTGCTCCCATGCCTGTGATCGAAGCATCACAGTAAACTACGAAGTCATCAACTCCCTCTGGCAAGGTCAAAATCGTTGCCTTGCATAACCGCTTTCGAAGGGTCTTGAAGGCAGCATGTTTCTCAGGCCCCCAATAAAATGTCACCGACTTGGTCATTCAGGTCAAAGGAATAGCGATCTTGGAGAAATCCTGGATGAATCTCTGGTAATAACCCGCTAGACTAGGAAAACTCTGAATCTTAGTTGGAGACCTCAAAACCTCCCAATGCATCACGACCTCTATCTTGGCCGGATCGACCAGAATACCCTTCTGGTTGACAAGATGCCCAAAAAACTGCACCTCGCGTAACCAGAGCTCACACTTGGAGAACTTTGAAAAAAGTCTATCCCTCCCCAGTGTCTCCAGCACCTCCCTTGGGTACTCCTCGTGTTGATCTTGAGTCTTGTAGTAAACTAATATGTCATCAATGAATATTATTACAGACCGATCCAGCATCGGTCTGCACACGCGGTTCATGAGGTCCATGAATGCGACTGGAGCATTGGTGAGCCCAAATGGCATCACCACAAACTCATAATGACCATAGTGAGTCCTAAAAGTTGTCTTCTGCACATCCTCATCCCTGACTCGCATCTGGTGGTATCCCGATCTCAGATCAATTTTGGAGAACCAAGATGCACCCTGTAGTTGGTCAAACAAATCATCAATCCTCGGGAAGGGGTGACGGTTCTTCACTATTACCTTATTCAACTCCCGGTAATCTATACACATCTGTCCTTCTTCTTCACAAACAGGATCAGGGCTCCCCATGGCAAACTACTCGGCCTGATAAATCCCTTGTCTAGTAGCTCCTACAGGTGTGTAGACAACTCTTGCATCTCGAGAGGAGCCAATCGATATGGTGCCTTGGCTATCAGATCCGCACCAGGGACCAGGTCAATCCTGAATTCAACATGTCTCTCTGGAGGTATCCCAAGTAAATCCTCCGGGAATACGTCCGAGTACTCACGTACTACCGGTACGTCATCGACTGTCACCGTACCCTTATCCTGGGTATCCATGACATAGGCGACATAACCCGCGCAACCCTGCTGAAGATAGCGTCTCGCCCTCACTGATGAGCATAGAGTCAATCCACCATGTGGTCTCTCGCCCTGAATCACTAGCCCTCCCCAACAAAGAATATAGTAGCATAAAAAATATCATATCATCATCAAGCACAAGTAATGACATGGTCATCCTAAAGTGAATCAAATCACCATCTACAAATTGCACGATTCAATCATGCAACCTTAGTGAGTTAAAACTATAAACTCACCTTTAGCCTTGATGAAACTCTCCTTCTACTCTAATTCTTGAACTTAAGTGAAGTTCTCAAGACCCCACCTAAACACCACACATAACAATCAATTAGTAAATAAAGTAGAAGTTTCAAAAATACAACTTTATACCAACTTTTATATTATTTTTATAATTTCCCAGCCCAACCCCTATTCCGTTTTTAAGCATAAAATAGAATGTAAAACTCCAAATGAACTGATAGCATACTTTCTAGAAACTAGAATTTATTTCCTACAACTTTGTTCTTGTGGTTATTTTGTCTAATTTGGCTCATAATGGCCTCTACAACCCTTTTAAGACAAATTAAAAATTGTGTCCAACTTTGCAAGTTTTGACCAACATCACCATAAACTTTAAAATTAAAGGAAAAGAATTAGAATTAATCCATTTTTCACCCAAATAATATAGATTGAAGATATTAAGACATGTTTTTATTGTTTAATGAAAATACCATAAAGATGACACAACAATGTTGAAAGTAGTATGCCCTAAACATATAGACAAACTTCTAGACCAAATTTCAAGATTTTGACTTGGAACAACGGCAAGTACAAAGCCATTTTAACACCACCTAGGCTTGCACAATATATAATATTTTTCCATATTCTAGTAGTTCATACTTTTAGCTTTTCAGGGACTACTCGCGCAAGTGAATATGATTTTACTACAAGTTTATATGGATTTTAAAATGGGATATCAATGTAGCTAATTTCTTACTACTCGGTGAAAATAATGATTTTCACCTTGTTTAGAGACAACATCAGGTCATGGGAAAAATTACGGACAAACTCGACTCAAAATTTGCACTTTGAGAGTTTACGGATCCCAAATCCAACTACCAATGATTTTTCTATATTTTTTATAAAACAGGGGAAGAATAGACATTTTACCTAAATTCCCATATTTGACTTATTGGTTAATTTGGAATCTTAACCCAATAAGTCACACTCAAAGACCCCATCTAAATAAAAAATGGTATTCAAATAGTAGTGACTATGCATTGAATTAAAATAGCAAGAACATCAAGCCATAATCCAAAATATGCAACTTTGAAAGAGAAATTCAAAGAGTGATGCTATAAATAGAAAACATCACTAGGGCTTGGATTCTCTCCGACATTAAGCCACATATAGATACATTTAGGGGTTGTATTGTGAGTCTTAAAGAGAGTTTAAAACATGTATTTTATGCAAAAAAAAAAACTATTCATAGGAAGTAGCAAGATTGAAGTGAAAGAAAAACGAGATCATTAACACCAAAGAAGAAACAATTAACCCACAGTACGATCAATTCACTAGTGATGGAGGTAGAATTTCACAAGGAAGAAAACGGAGGCTTAGCAAGAAAAAGTTTCGACCCCCTTAACAGATTCAAATCAGCACTCCTATGAATGTCGACTGTCCCTTGCTCTTTCTTTAAAATCTCCCACACTTGAGATCGTTACTGCCTTGTTGCTTCACTTCATTGGTTTTCTTTTCTTCTCTCTGGTTGTCGATTGCAACCCAAGGATGATAGAAGGAGGATGTTTGAAGCGTATGCGATGGGCTAACAGAAACACACGCCCCCTTCTAACTCATTAAACCCAACGATCCATGAGTATGGGAGTTACAATTCTATATTTGCCATTAAGTCCTTCAACTTCAGCCATGATCTCCTTATAACCCCAACCTTCGATTACATGACATTACTAGTTTTCCTTAATCACCCTTTAGCCCCTCAACCTTAATATACACCATTTAAATGGATTATTTTTATCCTATTTCCCCACAAAACCATTGAATTATACACATTTTTATTTTTGATTAATTCCTTTAGGTATTATACAACATGATTTTTAATTTAATTTATTTAATTATATAACTTTAAAATCGAATTAATCCTATGAACATAAATATTCGACTAATGGAAGCTAACGTCGCTGACGGAAGTAACTTCGGGTTGTTACAGAAAGCCTCAAAAACCATCCATACCATGGATAGTTCTAGAAATGATTCTTTTGTTTAACTATTGGAAAATTACAATTCACCCCTTGCCCCTTTAATTAATTCCAATTAATCCCAAATTAATTAAAGATTAATTCTTATTAATAATTAATCAATTCTTATTGTCTTTAATCAATTCATATTAATTATTAACTATTTCTAATTAATTTATTAATCACATAATAAATTAAAAAATCATTTATCCATCTCCTTTGATCAATCCAAGTCATTTCCTGATTACGAGGGCAAACCAAAAATGACTTTACTTTTATTCGTCAACATTATACTAATTTAGTTAGGACCTTAGACACCTTAATCCACTAGTCTCCCACTTGGATAAGTCGCTAACTATAATTGCAAGTACAACTCTGAATAACCAGTAAAGAGTGTTTTCCATAGACACTACCAAACTCTAATTAGTCACTGGTCCTAAGATAAGTGATAAGCTATCCCTTCGTTCTATAAGATATCGTATGGACACGAGACATGAATCAGAATCAACATCATAGTCCAAGATTTTGGTTCCCAATTTCTAATTTATGACGACTAAATTCAAAATACTATTTGAACACATCAATTTCGTCCGGGATCGGTGAAGCACATCAGATGTTGGCAACAAATCATGCACAAAATTACACTTTATAACACCCAGTTATGAGTTGCCTTGGAGTAAACCAATGCATAATTTCTTTGCAAAATATGACTTATATATCTTTGTTTGAAGAATATAAGATATTATCATCTTAGAATTACTTGTGATTGAATCTATGAAGTAATCTCTAAGCCGAGTTTAACCAATACTTAAAATCCCTATTTTCAAAGTAATCATGATTATTGAAGCAACCCATATGCAATGTCCAATTTCTATGGACAATTTATAATCAGTTCATGGCATTCTTAAATCAATACATACTCCCAGAAGTATGACTGACAGTGGCATTTTGAATAAATTAATATTTAGGAAGTAACACGCAAAATGAAACACAATAATAAACTAATTATTCTACGGCATAGTACTTTTTGAATATAAATCATTCCCTATTATTTAATCACCATAATAATTACAGATTTATCTATTATATAAATGTTTCGAGGTAATCGACTTAAAAACTATGCTTGTTAACATTTCTCATTCCAATGCTCATAGCATGCTTATAATTTTTTCCTTTGGTTATCACTATTGTGTACGAATCATCGAAAATATATTCACTTCACAACTAGATCTCCATCATTGAAATTTTCTTGGATGTAGTGGCATTTCCTCCTTCTATGCATTGATATTACGTGATCTCAAGAATCCTTAGTCAATATGAATGCACTTTCACAAAATATTTCTAATGACAATTTGTTAATAAAAACAAATCCAAAGTCAACTATGAAGTTTTTCTAGTCTAGGTACACTCCTTGGATACTTCACTTACACTAATGTGGTCTTACCCACATTTTCGAATCTACCACCATCTCCTTCATGAAACTTTTCATATTAAAACTAAAAATTAATATCCATTTAGACTATGACTCAAATTCATCTCTAAAATTCATGTTACTATAACTCTTCTCAATCATCTTCTCTATTGTATACAAACACCCATTCCTTGGTATCTTTCAATATCTTAGAATGTTCCTGACAGTTGTCTAGTAATTCAATTATGTTGATTTATGATACAATCTCACGATGCTCAAAACATCCAATACTTCAAAATAAGCTCATTTCATAGCATTCATGATCGATCCTATATCTGAACCATATGGTACTCGACTCATCCTATCATTTTCTTGACAAATACAAATGAAATTTGAGATTCACTCAACTCCTTTCTATGAAGCATATGAACAATCCTTTTCTTTCCACGTTGAAACCTTTTAACACATTGTTCTTTGACTGAAACCTATTAAACATTTTGATTTATACTTTTAAATCTATATGCCAAGTATCAATGTCGCTTCCCTATGTCCATCACAACAAATAATTCCCGAGCTTCTCCATCTTGAAACTTAAGGACAATGTTTCCCATGAGTGATATTGTCAACATGCAATACAAGGAAGACAATGTCACTCCCACTAGCTTTGAGATGTACTCAAGACTAATATGAACTTCTAAAAAGACAACACTCTCTAAATGTCTCGTAGAGGACCAAATTCCTGCTATGCGATGCTTGTCTAAATCTATGAATAGATTTTTCAAGCCTACACACGTTATTTGGATACTTTGTTTGCTTAAATTCTTGTATAATATGTCACATATATCCTTTGAAGGTTCCTTATTGAGGAAAGTAGTTTAAACATCCACTTTACCATATCAAAGAAGGCATTAATGGTAAAAAAAAAAAACAAATATACCTTTCTCAGCTACTGGTGAGAATGTTTCCTTATAATCAATTTCTTGAGTCTGAGCGAAAAAGATTTCTACCATATTATCTTTGAATGTGTGTACATTCCTATCCAGGTTGGTCTTCACATTGGAAGATCTAATCGCAACCCACTATCATAAGACTAGGCTTTAGATCAATCAATTTCAAAATTAGTTATCCTTCATGGATTGAACTTCGCTATCCTTATACTCTTATAATGTCAGCCATAGGACCCATCATTGCTTCCTAGTAGCAATTAGGCTTATCCAAATTGATCAGCATGTGACTTCTTGATATTTATATGTTATTTCTCTTAAGGAACACCCCTTTTGATTTGTAACCAACAAATATCAAAAGTCTTAAGTGAAAAACCCGACAATGTAACACTTTACAAATCTTGATTCAAGTTGGTCATTGGTTTATTGTTTAATAAGAGACCTCACAATACTATATCTAAATGTGAGGGAACTTTCTAACTCCACATTCCATGAGCTGTTTTCAAACCTACTTAGTTGGATACAAGATATAAAATATGCTCTACTATTTAGGTATATACTCCCAAAAAAATTGTGAATGGTAGCGAAGCACGATTCATCATAGATCGAACCACATTGTGTTTGATTATCCTATTAGTAACATCATTACATTATGGTGTCCTTGGAGAAGCCAATTATGGAAACCATTCCACAATCTCTATAATGATCGTAGAACCCGATACTAAGGCATCCTCTTTTCCCTTTGAGATTGGAGATCTTTTATCTTCATGCCCAATTGATTCCCTACTTTGTTCTGATACTCTTTGCAACTTTTCAAAGTGGTTGAATTATGCTTAATCATATAATCATAATCTTATCTACTGAACCTATCAATAAATATGATATATTAGTATATATCGTCCGTTGTGGTGGATTTGAATGTTCCACACATATTAGTGTGTATAAGATCCAACAATGTTTTATTACCATTGCATGTCCATGTGAATGGTGACTAAGCCGTATTGCCAACATATAAGTCTTCCATACATCATCCAAATCAAAATCGAATGATTCCAAGTTTGGTCCAATTAGATCTTGGCGATGCGATTCTTACTTATGTGGTCAATGCGACCATACCACAAGTGTGATCACATCTAAACTATTAATGGAATCAATGTTCAAGTAATCACTACTATTATTAGAAATGCAAACTACAGGTCATGAATGCCAATTGCAAGAATATATTTTTAAACAATAAACATTCACCTTTATAAACAAGAATTGTCACATTTCCATTATGAAAAGAAAATTGAAATTCATGTTTATACAACACATAAGATGAAATTTTGATTTCTAGACATATCTGAAGAATAATAGCAGATAACTAGTTTAAACCTAACTCCATTACTAAGTACAAGCTCAAAATCCTCAATCATCGAGACATGCGGCATTTGTCCATTCCAATTATTGGGTTTAGCTTTAGATGCTTAAACTTCCTTCCTTCTTATAATTCCATCCACATGTTATTTAATCATTATGCATCAAGGAACCATGAATTGGATGTATTTGGAGTTTGGATAATTAAGTACTTAATGTAGAGTCAAAGATTTGACTTGACCATCTCAAAATACTTAGTACAATTTCGTTTCCTATGATCCTATTTCATTGCATTAATTGCAACTTGCATCTTTTGAATCATAGTTGCATGGAATAGAGGACACACCAATTCCATTCCTTCATAATGGGAATTTCCGACCAAAACCATTTCTTTCGATTTAGGATTTGAAGGTTTCATATTCATTCCACCAACATTCAAAAGCTATGTCAGAAAAGGTTCACATAACCAACTGTATGATGCAAATCTATTTTATTCAGACTCGATCTTTTATGGCCACTTGGTCCCGAACTTAGAGCCACCCTCCTAGACATCACCATACGACAGGTAATGATGAAAAAACACAAAACGAATTGATAGTGTAAACCTTAGTATCTACCCAACTACCAGTGCCTTAGCAACTTTGTGACTCTTCTTGATCCATGTGTAAGTCTTGTGCTTTGGGTAGTATAGGCATCTACTACCTTTCACACCTACTCATATTTGTCCCAAGAATTGCCCCACAGTTTCCAAGTAACTTTTAAACACTACACACAAGGATTGCTAAACATAGATATTTATGTGTCCCAACGAGCACATACAACATATTTTCCTAGAATCCACTAGGATTTTGTATCTTTACCGATGCTTTACCTTATGAATGTATACCCTATCAAGCACATACTATACTTCCCATAATCTCCTTCTAGGATTCCTTTCATTTTACCCTGCTATCAACCAATGAAGAACTTCTACCAATATTAACTAATTATCAGACACATACAATTACATGTCGCTAAAATCAAATAGTTTGTCGACTGAAAGATTCGACACTACAATGGTTAGACTTAAACGAGAGTTGCGAAATAGAGCCAAATTAAACATTCTAAAACTATTTAATTATGGGATCATGTAACCTAACGTATTTTTCAAATAACTAATTAATATCAATATAGGTTCTAAGCAGAAAATAACAAACAAATCTCTAGGCTATAAGACATCTTAAGTATCAGGAAATTCTACCATGCAATTCTATCATGCAATTCTTAAAAAGATCCACAGCCTACACACTGGCATGCATTTCTAACAATTCATATATAAGCAGACATAGCAATATGGATATTTTGGGAATCACTTCCTTTATGAGCTCTGGCTGACTGTACGCATCACAATTTTTTCTTTTAAGCAAATTTCTTTTTCTTTAAAAGATTTGTTAAGATATTCAGATCTTTAGTTTGAGTCTACAAATCACAAGAGTGTTCATCCAGTTCTCCCAAACCAGGGCTCTGATTCCAACTTGTAACGTCCTAATTTTTACCATAAAATATTTCATTTTTATTTATTCAATTACATCATAGTATAATTACATTACGTGGAAAAATGATGCCAATGCACGTGTGTACATTCGAGCCTTGCCCTTCTTACAATCCGAGGAAATACCTGAAAGCAATTATAATCAACCGGGTAAGCACAAAGCTTAGTGAGTTCCCCTAAATACCATATACCACAATACATATACATGCATAAAAATAATGGCGCACGACCTTTCGCCGATTCACTAGTTGGCTCACGACATTTCACTGATCCACCAATAATATGTGTATCTTAGACTTGCGGCCTACCTGGCATTTCGTCTTCAATACTCGGGTCTATAGGCTCCTGGCATGTCACCGTTCTGATGTCAACCTATAACTTAACCATAATTAATAACAACCTTTGTGCACATAGAGACCGTAATTGAAGTTCTACTAATACATGAACATAGAGGCTATACGTTCTACTTCAAGTACACTAACATTAAGCACATAGAGACTATACTTTCAGATCTTCTCTACTACATCTTATATCCTAAAATACATGGACATCTATTTTAATACATAGTATAATGAGGTAACTCACCATAATGAGGTGGAAAATCCTTGGGAAGCTAGCACCTGGGCTAAATATTCAGTTTATCCCTTTTAAACAACCTAAGTACAAATATTACTATACTTCAGTAATCGTTTGTATTTATACTATTTTATGGATTCCTTAACAATCCTAACGAATACATCAAAATCTATCAAATAAGGAACAACCAAAAATTTCTAGCGACTATGAATATAAATATAAGTTACACTTGACGCATAGTAAGTGTAGCTTGACTTACAGAAATTTCTAGCGAAAAGTCGGAAAGTCACAGGTAGAATCTCGACCTGGATGCTCCTTTCCATCGGGCTCCTAGATTCCTCAAGGCCTTGCTAAAGTGATTAGAAGCTTGGAAAAATTCTGACTCAAGGGTGGAAAATTATGTGCGTGAGAAAGAGAGAGAGAGAGAGAGAGAGAGAGAGAGAGAGAGAAAGGGATTGATTTGTGATTTAAATGGGCTGAATAGCCATATGAGGGAGGCGCGTCGCGCACAAAGCCATAGGCACTCCGTGCCCTATGATGATGTTGTTCCTCCACTTTTCTGCCACGTGTCCCTTTTCCTGTGGTCTGCATCCCACCTTCTAGAAGTTGCACGCACCGCGCCCATGCTTGATGTGCTTACAAATTTCAATTTTTTCTAAAAATCATATATCTCTCATACGAGCTCCATTTTCAATGTTCTTTAGATCCATGCATATCTATCAACAAGTACTACAACTTTCATATAGACTCCATCGGCTAATTCTTAATCTATTTTTAATCCGTATTTTTATAGGCATAGACTATTAAGAAAGTAGCGACAGAACACAAATAAAGTATGTGAGTTTAGGAAAACAAAATTGATGGAATAACACACCCTACAAAACCTTTTAAAGTATACAAAACCTATGAACTCACCAACATTTTTTTGACCTTTTGTAACACCTCAAATTTTAAACCAAAATTTTCATTTTCAAATCATCAAAATATTGTTCATAAACCAAGTCATCAAAAACATAAGTGTCAAATAAAAATCATCATCACACAATATCAGAGTATCACAGACTGCCCAGTAACAAAATCTCCCATCAAATGTGTACAATTAGACATTCGCCTTCACGCGTTCCTCATAAGTGTCTAGAACACATATATCAACAACTATAAGCACAAAGCTTAGTGAGCTCCCCAAGATACCACATATATCATAACATAAATAAACAACCATGGGTTATCAGCAACCCTTGGGACTATCTGCAGTCCCAATTGGCAACAACACGCCCTATGGCTTATCAACAACCCTTGAGAATATCCGCAGTCTCAGTCACACATAAATACAAATATTCTACTACACATGTAAGAATAAGTGAGGAGACTCACCTGATATTGATGACAGATAAATCTCACACTCGAACTGTCGGAACTAGACTCCATCTAATAATATAATAATAAAGGTCCATAACTCAACTCACGAGTCCAAAACCCATAAATAAGCCCCTTAAGAGTAAAAAGACCATTTTGACCTTCCCACGGTGCGAAATCCTAAGTCTTGACCATTTTGCCCTTCCCACGGATGTACGCTAGGCATACTCTCTCTTATGTGGGGCGTACAACACAATCAACAACCAAGCAGGGATGGGACTTGCTATGCAGGGTGTAGCCAGGAGTGTGTTAGAAGTACTCTGCCCGATCTGACTTTATCAGATTTTATATCTTAATTTGTTAAGAAACCTATCCCAACTTCAGATCTGACCATCATAGGGTGTCTTAACCCATAAAGTCATCAAAATTAAGCCTTTGAATGGCTAGAAAAGGATCCAATTCAACAAACTCTATCTTCCATCACACTCTAAGTCACTTTACTCATGCATGGGCCAAGGGAAATGATCAAGCAACTATTTTTATGAATCTACAATACCTAAAATGTCTGAAAGGACAACTAATATTATCTGAAGTGCCCCATACTCACAAAGGTTCAAGATTTGAGGACAAAAAGGTCATAAAACTTATCTATGGAGATCTAAAAGGAAACTCATTAAGGTATAAACTTTATACTTGAAAAAGATGCACAAAGAGGTGTAGTTTCTAGATCTACAATCTTGCTATCAACACCTTCTTCTTCACATGCCTTCTTCTTCCACAAATAAGCACCAAAATCACTATTAAGCTCCAAACCTCACAAAAAATCTTAGACTGGAGACTAGGGTTTTTGAGGGAAGGTGGCTGATAAAGAATGTCCAACGGAGGCATAAAGTGGGTAAAATAGGGGACCAAACCCTTAAAATTAAGGTTTAGAGGTTGGGCTAGTAAGCTAGGCGTACCACACATACACCTAATGTACTAGCATGGATTCTGCGATCCTGCATCTCATGAGTATGATGCGCGTACCCTCATATATGCCCAACGTATGAGCTAAAATGTGAAACTTAAACCACAAAGGTCCAAATGTGCAAACTTTGATTAAGTTAAGGGTTAAAATGATAATACCTGATAATCGGATGTTAAACCTTTCAAACTGCATCTATTCTCAAGAGAATGTGTAACACCCCGATGATAAGATACTTGTAATTTTAACCCTATAGTTTAAATATGTTGCATTTTGGTTTCTAAGTAAGAGGAAGTGTGCATTGGAGGCCTTAGTGGCATTTTTGTAATTTTGGAAGTTTGTGAGTACGCCATGCGTACGTGTGTACGCAAGGTGTATGTGCCAGGGATGCAAACCCTAATTTTTAGGGTTTGGATCATATTTAAACCCCATTATGGCTTCATTTCCCCTCACCTCATCATCCTCCATCCCTCTTGATAAGTTTTGCAACCCTAGTTCACCTTGAGAAGCTATTTCATGCCTAAGAGTATGTGTTTTGTGCTTAGAATAAGAGGGAAGGAAGCCAAGCTCAGCTCGGAAGAGTGAACCACTTTGGATCTGGGGTTTCTACATCATTTGCAACCTTTCTAAGGCATAAATCTTGCAACTTTACCCATATATCATATCGATCTGGGTTTGGATGTCTTTATGAAGCTTTTGGGTCCCAGAATGTTAGATCTTGAGCATGGCATGTTCTTGACCATTAAGCTGTCCTTTCAGATGCTAGGAGGGGTCTTAAGTCATAAGAATGAAGTCTGAATGGTTTGTTTTGTCCCATTCATGTTATGGAGGGTCTTAAGGCATTAAGATGTTGGATTGTTATGGAATAAGCACTTATTGAGCATGCGAGATCATAAAGTTGGAAAGGTAATGACTCCTGATTAGATTGACCTTGGATCTGCACTTGGATGTCTTAAGACATTATATTAAGCACTTAATGATGAAAAAAGAGAGTCTAGGGTTACACTATGTTTACCTGGGTGTACACCCATCATACGTGGTCAATGACACCGTTTTTGGTCAAGATGAGGAGTACGCCTAGTGTATTTCCAAAGTACGCCCAACGTATTCTTGTTGAGTTAACTTCGCTAAGTTGACTCGGTTGGGTTGACTTGTTTTGGTTGACTCTATTGATGTATGGAGTTTGACCAAGTTTGACCTTAAGGGTATTTTGGTATTTTAATAGAAATTAGTCATTTGGTTGGAATAGGTGTCGGATAGACAGCTGAGATTCTGAGTCGAGACCTCATCAGCTTTTGTCGAGTTTGTGAGGTGAGTTTTCCTCACTATACTTACGGGTCGAAGGCACCAAGGTCGGACCTTTGGATTTGATATCCTATTATGTGTGTTATCATGTTGTAGTGATATGTTAGATCGCTATCATGGTACATAGGATGATGTTATGCTTAGTGATCTATAGATCTACCTGACTGTCTGTAGACTGTTATTTTATATGTTATTTACTTATGTGTTGGTACTTTGCGGGAACTCACTAAGAGTTGGCTTACAGTTTTGGGTTATGTTTCAGGTACTTAGGTTGATCGTGGGAAGGCGAAGGCGTGACCATACACATCCTCTTGCTTATGACTTATGATTTTGGGAGACTCTGATGTTTGAAATGTTTTGAAAACACTGACTGTAAACAATTTATAAATTAGGTTGGTTTTAAAAGTTTAAATTTCTCGTGATTTTTATGGGTGTTACAAGTTGGTATCAGAGCCTTGGTTTGAGTGAAATGGAGGAACACTCATGTGAATCTAGTCTCAAACTAAGGAAAAAAATTTTAAAAATGATTTTCAAATTGTTTTCAAAATAATTAAGGAGGATACGATGCGTATGATTAGCCGGATCTAGTACATGGACCCCAAATTACCACACTGTTATTTGATATTGTAATATGTTAGAACAACATGCTAGTTATTGACTAGGGATCTTCAGGAATTGCATGATAGAATTGCCTGATAGCCTAGGGTTCTTTTTTATATGGAATTGACATCATTATTGTAGTTGCTTAATGTATGCGTCATAGTCGTACATAACTAAGATTTTATAGCCTGAGAATGTTTGGTTTTGCCTTATTTCCTATTTTTGTTTGATGAAGGGCATAGGGTAGAATCAAGGTATTCGACTGTCTATAGGATCCAGTGTTATGTATGCTTAGCATACACGAGTGTTGTTGGGCTGGTGAAAGTTTCATGGATGAGTTGTGTGCGGTCAGCCGAACAGTTTTGGAATGTTTAGCCTTTCCTCAAGGAAGTGAGGACTGAGTGAATGAGTACGCTAGTGTGTATTGTTAGGGTTGTTTTGATGATCCTCTGAGACAAATATAGGTAGGTGTGGAAGGTAGTATGGGCTCGTACTACTGGAAGGACAGGACCTGTATGCGTAGATTGGAGTTGGTTCCCCTGGTATGTTATACGTTTTATGTGATATCTCCCGGGTTTATCTTCACTATGGTGATGACGAGACGATTTTAGGTAGGATCCGGATCGGGATCTGGAGCTTGTAGCCAGGATAGCTTAGCTTTGAATGAGGAACGAGTTAGGGAGATCATGTAGGAGGAGGTTATTTCCCTCTTTCGGGCACAATTACCAGAGATCTTTGGGTCTATTAAGACCGCCATGGTGGAGTACTTTGATGAGATTTATGTTGCATTGTCTGAGGTTGATGCTGTTGTAGCCATCGCAGCCATTACGACTACTGGGATTGGTGATAGGAGAGCCTTTCAATATCAGGACTTCGACCATACGAAGCCACGAAATTTGATGGATTTCATGATCCGATAATAGCCATGAGGTGGGTGTCTGACATTGAGGGATTCTTCTTCACTTGCTCTTGCCCAGCTGACCAGAGGGTTAGGTGTGCTCTTAATCTTCTTAGGTTTGGAGCGAAGGATTGGCGGAGACTTGTTACAAGCTCGCATTCTCGTGAGTAGAGGACTGTAGTGACTTGGGAATAGTTATGAGAGATGCTTTGTTCTAGATATGTTCCGATGGGGGAGCGTGAGAGGTTAGCCCAGGATTACTTGGATTTTATACATGGGACTGGTTGAGCAGGTTTGCTGCCATGATTGATTGTAAGGGAAAGCGAGTGGGAGTTCGAACCCTTAGTAGGGGAGAACTGGTTATCTATGGAGAGGGCACCAGGGTTGGTTCAGGGTTTGGTTCAGCAGCCAGGGCTCAACGGTATATTCAGCACAGGTGTGCCGGTTATTTGGATTATGTGATTAATACTCAGGTTGGGGAGTAGACTTCAGTTTCAGAGGTTCAAGTTGTTTGGGAGTATGTCAATTTTTTCTCGGAGGAGTTACCCGGTATGCCTCCTGAGAGGCAGGTTGAGTTCAGGATTGATCTTGTGCTAGGTGTGGCCCCGATTGCCAAGGCGCCGTACTGCTTGGCACCACCTGAGATGCAGGAGTTGTCATCTCAGATTTAGGAGCTGTTAGGCAAATAGTTTATCAGACCGAGCATTTCTACGCGGGGAGCGCCGATATTGTTTGTCAAGAATAAGGATGGTTTGCATTAGATGTGCATTGATTACTGGGAGTTGAACAAGTTAACGGTGAAGAAAAATTATCCCCTTCCGCGAATTAATGACCTCTTTGATCAGTGGCATGGTGCATCTTGGTTCTCCAAGATAGATCCGAGGTCTGTGTATCATCAGGTGACAGTGAGTAGGGATGAGCATCGGAACCGGCTACCCGCTTTTGGAACCGGAACCGCCTCGGAACTGCCGGTTTTGGAACCGGAACCGCCTTAGGCGGTTCCGGTTCCGGTTCTCGTTTTTTCGGAACCGCTACTTGCTGGGTACCCGCCGGAACCGGTTTATATATATATATATATATATATATATATATATATATATATATATATATATATATATATATAATTTCATATAAAGTTGTGTTACTTAGACCGGTTTAGAATATATTGGTCCGATTTTGTCCGTCTTTGGTCCGAATTGATTTAATTTGGATCGAACTAAATTGCGGTTTTGTCGAAAAAAGTTAACAAAATTAATGCGACCGGGTTACCCGCTCCCGGAACCGGAACTGCCGGTTCCGGGACTAGTTCCAAATATTTAAGAACCGCCTAGAGCGGTTCCGGTTCCGGTTCTAACTTTCTAGGAACCGCCGGTTCCGGTTCTCGCCAAATGAGGCGGGTACCCGCCTACGCTCATCCCTAACAGTGAGAGAGGACGTGGAGAATACTGTGTTCTTAACTCGTTATGGGTATTACGAGTTCGTGGTGATTCCGTTTCGACTCTCCAATGCGTTTGTTGTTTTTATGGATTTGACGAATCGAGTATGCAGGCCGATGCTCGACTGATCTGTCATTGTGTTTATTGATGATATCTTGGTGTATTCCAAGACTAGAGAGCAGCATGAGGATCACCTTTGACATCTTTTGGGGTTTTTGAGGTGAGAATATCTTTATGCCAAGTTTTCGAAGTGCGATTTTTGGTTGCGAGAGGTTTAGTTCCTTGGTCACCATGTTAACCAGGATGGGGTTTTGATCGATTCGTCCAAGAGCGAGGATGTGATGCAATGGGAGGTTCCGAAATCTCCCTTAGAGATTAGGAGTGTCTTGGCTTTGGCCGGGTACTATCGCAGATTTATTCAGGACATCTCCAAGATTGCAGTACCCTTCACTCATCTGAAGAGGAAGGGACTGGATTTTCTATGGGGCCCTGAGCCGCATTTGACATTTAAAACTCTTTGGAATATGTTATGCGAGGCCCCGATATTGACTCTCCCGGAGGTGGTTGAGGATTTTATGGTATTCTGTGATGCATCCATCACCTGTTTGGGGGCAGTCCTCATGCAGAGAGGACGAGTGATTGCTTATGCTTCGCGGCAACTAAAACTGCATGAGACGAGATATCCCACAAATGACCTAGAGTTGGGGCAGTGGTGTTTTCCCTTAGGATTTTGAGGCATTATCTACATGGGGTCCGTTGTACTTTCTGTTGGGTTTTATACATAGCAAACAATCTTATGTGTGCATGCAACCCTAATTTGAGGATCTATGTTTTCACTATTAGACATACAAGCATTGAGCACAAAAACTAGAAACCCTAAGAGGCACATGTAATTTTTGAAATTAACATATAATTAGGGTTAGGATACATACCTTTATTGTTATATTTTAATAACAATCAAATCCTTGAAGATCTTGAACTTTGGTAGCAAGCGCCACAAGCGTCGCCCCTCTAATGGCTCACAAACAAACCTAGCAACCAATGATTACTATGGAGAGAGAGAAGTAGAGTAGAATTTCGGCCCTTACCCTAATCCTTTAACTTCTTCCCTAAGGCTTCCAAGGCACCCTTAGAGCCCAAGGAAACCTTAGGACACTCTAGATTTCGTTCCCCACCTCTAAGGGAGGTTCTAGAATGCTCAATGCTTAACATTTGGAACATTGTTACCTTTAGTCCCTACAGTTTCAATTAATTTTGTTAATCCTAAAATCAATTTTTGATTAAATATTAATTAAAAAAATATGTTTTCTAATTAATATATTATATCCATAATACATTAATAAATCATTTATGTTGATTTCAAATTAATTTATTAACCAAGTAATAAATTAATAAATCATTATTTTCTCTTCAACAATTATCCTATTCAATTGCCAGGTTTGAAGGCAACCCAAAAGGACATTGCTACTATCAGTTCAAGGACATACCAATTATAGTTATGGGCTTAGACACCTAATTCAACAGTCTCCCACTTGGATAAGTTTAATAACTATAGTTGCAAGTATAACTTCAAAAATTGACTAGCAAATTTTAGCTACCAAAAGCCGCTGTCGAACTCTGACCTAGTCAGTGACGTGTCCTTAGATAAGGGATCAAATATTCCTCCATTCTACAATATATCGTATGGAAATGAGACATGGATTATAATCAATCTGTGTCCAATAGTTGTTTCCTGATTTCCAATTTATGACGGCTGACTAATTGAACAAATCAAATCAGTCCAGGCTTGGCCAAGTGCTTAGGGTGTCATCACTAAATCATCGAGGGGACCACATATATCACTTTTATCTTACTTTGGGTAAAAGGAACAAATAAACGTCGACTCATATGCTTGCACTATTTACTCATCAAATCACACACAATAATATGTTTTATAACATCGAGTTACTGATGAGTTTACGTATTATCAATGTGCAACCGACTCGTAAACAACAACTCATATCTCTTCGTTTCAAGAATATAAGATATTATCATCTCACTAATCACTCGTGATTAGACCTGGCAATGGGGTGGGTTTGGAGCGAATCGACCTTGATCCAAACCCTTTTAACAAATTTCAAAATCCGATCCAAACCCGCTCCGTAACCCGCAGGGTTTTGAATAATCAAACCCATACCCTTATCCACCGAATCAACAGATATTCAAACCCGCCCCGTAACCCGTAGGTTTTTTGAATAATCAAACACATTTTACTTAAATAATAAAATCAAATTTATTAAATAAAACTAAATTTTGATTTAGAAAACACATTATGTACTCGAGGACTTTCTATTGGAATTAAAATCATTATTTTAGTTACTTCCAATTGGTTTTTGATTGTTGATTGCATTGATAGAGAATAGCAATTACAAACTTTTTCCGGTTGATAAATGACCTTATTGATTTATAAAAGAAATTGGTGATTACATGATGAAATATAAATGAAATGAAATCATGACTCTTGGGAGAAGACTGGAAGTCTACAAGTTGAGTCCTGGAGACCTATGTAAAAACAATTTAGTCTTTGGCCTTTTCTCTTTGGACTTCTGATTGAAATTTAATGTAAACTTTAGGCAATATAAAATATAAATTTATATTTCTAAAATTTATATGGGGCGGGTTATAAACGGAGCGGATCGGTGATGATCCATACCCGACTCTTTTAATAAAAGGGTTAGCGGGTACGGGTCGTTAACGGGTAAACGGATTAAAAACTATGATCCAAACCCATATAATTGTTAAGGGTTTGGATCGGATCAGGGTCAAAACCCGCTCCATTGCTAGGCCTACTCGTGATAAAATCCATGAAGTGATTCAAGTGAGTGTGGTTTTAATCCAATACTCAAATCTTATTTCAGGAGCACTCATGAACACTACAACAAACTTTTGCTATGTCTAAATGCTTTAGACAATCTATAGTCGGATTCATGACAGTCTTACCTCATTACCTACTTCCAAAGTATGATTGACTGTGGATGTTTGAATAACCTAGTTATTCTGAAATTCATAACATGCGAAGTGAAACACAAGAATAGCCGAATCCTATATGGCCTCAAAACCTGTGAGTATAAATAAAACACATTTTATTTAATCACCAAATTTATTACACATTAATCATTGTATAATGTTTCGGATAATCAACTTAATACTTGAATTGAAACAATAGTCATCCCATGCTCTAAGCATGCACACTATGTTTACCTATTGTCATTACTTTGTGAAATAGATTAATTGAACACATTTCCAATGATGCCCATCTCACAATTCCCAATCCTTATCACAAGTGTACGAACATCAAATTCTTGCCACTCTCATAATATGTTAGATTTTAACATTTTATGCAACGATCCTTTTTGTAATGTCATAGCACCAAAGTCACAAAGACTTTGCCAATGAAATTACAAAGTGCTTTATTGGAGATTGTTACAAGACAACTCCACATATATGAAGTCTCACATTCAAAGTACATTCCTTTGAACATCCTTCTTGCATAAAAGTTTCTAATCTACATAAATTCTTAATATCCAACTCCCATTATGGAAACATTTCCATATTTTCCATATGACCACACATTATAAATAGAATCCTATCATAATAATGTCAATATGGTCCATCTAATACTATACTTCCAACTGCCCATAAGTGACCAATCTTTGTCGAACCTTAGATCATCCTTGATAGTTGTTTAACTTACTTTAGTCATATCCAGCTCCGATTCCCTTTTCCCTCTTAATGCCCTAGGCATTTGGAATAGATAGATACTTTACCAGTCTCCTGCTACAATATTGCTATATGTAGAATTCCTTTATGTTGAATCTTTTCAACATAACCTTCATATATGTCCTTTGACTAAATTTGATTAAAATTTATTGATTTAAGATTTAAGATTTTGAAATGTAGTACAAGTTCCTCTTCCTTAATTATAGCAAAAAGAACTTTTCAACCCCTGCAACTTTGTGAATTGAAACTTTTGTTTTCTATAATTAATATTGCTAACTTGCAACATAATAATCCTGGTCCCACTAACATGATAATTATATCTTTACCTGCATAACACTTATGCTCCTACTAGCTTTGACATGTATTCAGAAAATAACTGGACTTTTAGAATTTAATGCTTATTGACATTCTTACCAAAGTTCAAATTTCTGATACGTGATGCTTCGATAATATGTGTTATATGTGGTATAGCCTCGAGTGGATAATATGTGTTATATGTGGTATTTTGGGAACTCGCTAAGCTTCGTGCTTACAGTGTTTTGTGTTATATGTTTCAGGTTTTCTCAGAATCACGGGACGACACTGGCTCGATTGTACACACCAGAGGAAGCGTTTTGTTTTGAAGATTTTGGGTTATTAATTGATTGAATAAAAATTCATGTATTTTAATTTAAACAAAAATGGGATTTCTATGAAAAGTGTTTAAGAGATAAGCGATTTTAAATCAAAAATTTGTTTTGAAAAATTTCGGTGTTACAAGTTGGTATCAGAGCCTTGGTTTGAGGGATTCGGATGCACCTTCGGGTAAATCTGGACTCAAACAAAGGATTGAGGAAATTTTTTCAAAGAAATTACTTTTCTAAAAACGAATAAGAGTTTCAAATAGAAAACGAGAAAGAGCAGTGTGTACAATCAGCCAGAGCCCGAACGGTGATTTCCCAAAATACCCTCGCTTTGTGTTATGAGATGCTTATGAGATATGTTATATGATACTATGCATGCTAGAGATAGGCTATGTATTTCATATCTTAGGACTAGAGTGGCCTGATTTTTGATGCCCTAGCCTAGGAGTTGCGGTTATCTGTGATGTGCCTTCGAGTATTTGTTGTGTAAGAGTATCCGGCAGGGATCCCATGTTTAGAGGATTTTGAGCAGAGGAGTAATCTAGGAGGGATACTTAGATGAGCATGGAAGGAGTCTACCGAGAGAGTAGCCAGATGCCTGCGTGGGGCGAAGTTGTTTGCGTTCAATGGTATCCTTCGAGTATGAGGAGCGAGTGGATAGCAATTTAAGGAGGCTTTTACGTGCTGGAAAAGGTACTTCGATGCCCAAATGCTGCTTGCTTTGTGCTTTGTGGAACTCTCGATGATGTGATATAGCTACCAAGTGAATATGACGATATTCAGGAGGTAGATGGTTGGCATCGTTAGGAGTTCTTTAGCAGCTGATGGCGGAGAAGTGTGAGAACCTGGGGAGAGCCTAGGGAGTGATCTTAGTCGGATGAACACACTGATAGAGTAGAGCATCTCGCTGGGGAGCGAGCACGCGTGGCGGGGTTGGTGATTGAGAAAGTGAGCAGCCACTTAGGAACTATGGGATGGTCCGTGTGGAAAGTATGGGTAGATGTGGCAGGTAGTATGGGCCCGTACTACCAAAAGTAGAGGAACTATACTCAAAACAGGGAGTAGACCGGGGGATCTAAGTAGCAGATTGAGGAGTGATGCCATGGTTCGAGTACCATGCATCGTAACAGATTGAGGAGTGATGCCATGGTTCAAGTACCATGCATCGTAGCAGATTGAGGAGTGACTCCATGGTTCAAGTACCATGCATCGTAGAAGATTGAGGAGTGATGCCATGGTTCGAGTACCTGCATCATAGCAGATTGAGGAGTGATGCCATGGTTCGAGTACCATGCATCGTAGCAGATTGGGGAGTGATGTCATGGTTTGAGTACCATGCACCATAGCAGATTGAGGAGTGATGTCATGGTTCGGGTACCATGTGTTGTAGGAGATTGAGAGTTGATGTCCTGGGACGAGTACCATGACTCATAGCAAATGATGCTGGTGTTTCTTCGGTTATCCAGTCATGATTGATCTGGCAAGATCAGATACGATAGAGTATGAGGCCAGAAGGCCATGACGAATGAGTTCAAAGAAGCATCCCTTGAGAGGGAGGTCGGGATAATTCCAAGGTATATTTTGGTGAGATATCAGATAGAGTCGCAAGGCTCAAGGATGGGTAGAGATGGCTTTTATGGAGGATTACAGCCTGAGATGAGCAATCAGCCGATAGAAGAGATGTCACCTTCTGTGACCTGAGTGGTGTTATTTTTGTTTTCTGTGGGAAACATAAGAGGTGTGAGACTTCGGTTTTGGGGTTAGGAGTAAACCCTGCGGGTTGACATTGATGATGACGATCTTTCACCAGAGCATCTGGCAGCATGTCTGTCGTGAGATATGATATATTATGAGCATATTGTCAGTGGGGACTGAGATGGTCAAGGACCAGGATGCACCTTGTTTGATTTTAGTAGGGCGTATGTTAACTGTAGCAACGGGTGATCCGGAAGGGTATATCGGGGCAGTGGATCTTTTTGTCTATGATGGGTATTTGAGTATGGGAATGGAGTCCCTGTTCTGGTGAGGATTCACGCGTTGGAACGTTGGTTGAGAAGTTGAGGATGAGGAGTATGATGATTTAGTATTTCCAGTTTGATAGTCAGGGTTATTGCTGGATAGTTGAGATGTTCGATAGTGAATGGTATAAGATTTTGGAGGGACTAGAGAGAGTCGTGATGAGAAGTTCTTGAGGACTTCATTGGAGATTCAGGGTATTTGGGGTTGCTTGATCTCTATGTGGGGAGATCATGGGGCGTCGTGTAGCACCTTCCAAGAGTAGGTGCAATGTTCTGGTAGAAACTGTCTGTGGGATAGATTGTTAGTGCATCAATTGGTGATGGTTTGAACCCTAAGTGGGGGAGAACTGGGCTTTTATTGAAGGGACCAAAGATTTGCTCAAGGACGGTTAGAGATCTGGATATAGAGACCTGCGGTCCGGTTTCATGAGACCAGGGTTATTGGTGGTCGAGGCGAGGTGCAGAGCGAAATAATACACGATACGTTGAAAGGAAGGATGGGTGTCTCCACGTCAGGTGGCCATTGGTCAGGAATCTGGTGGTGGTTAGGGATGTTCAAGGTGGTAAGCTCGTAGGGAGAGTGTTGGTAATTGAGGACTTCTGGTTCAATGTATGGATTGTTATATGCCCTTTGGGGTATATAGGAGATGATCAGGCAGCTAACTCCCGGCTCGGTATGTGTATTCTTGTATGGGTTTTGAGCAGTAAAGGAAAGAACTTCGGGTGGTCATCAACGTGTTCTGAAATGTTAGCGATTTCTCCGTGTTCCAATGGAGTGTTTGGATACACCGAGGGTGCGCATTGGGTAAAATGAAGGATTAATTACGAGATTCGGAGGGAATGTATTGTTGTATCTGCATGACGCTGAGAGTCGGAGATTAGTGGTTGAGGAAGGACATTGTAATGTTCTGTAATGGTGTTTCGAGGGATCCGAGTATAATGCCCTGATTTCTGAATTAATCTTAAGAGTCTTGAGTTTGTGACGGCAGGTGGTGTATTAAGTATCTATGATTCCAGTGGAAGCCTTCGGGTATTGACATCAAGAGGGAGTACTTAGAAATGAGGATTGCAGCGGGGAAAAGTGTTTTGGTTCTGGCGGTTGTTGCCAAAAATATTGATGCACGATTTGGATGAGTGTAGGCATCTATTTATGTTAGATCACGAAGCATGAGTTAATGGAAGCAGTATGGTGATGCTACGGGGAGCCGTAGTACTCACTAATCAGAGGGTGTGGTGATGCTATAGGGAGCCGTAGTACTCACTAGTCAGAGAGTGTGGTGATGCTACGGGGTGCCGTAGTACTCACTAGTCAGAGGGTGTGGTGATGCTACGGGGAGCCGTAGTACTCACTAGTAAGAGGAGGGTGTTGTGATACTACAGGGAGCCGTAGTATTCTCTAGTCAGCGAGAGGTGGTTATGAGGGAATACTCTTTGATCAGAGCACGACACATGAGAATTTTAGGCTTGGGTAGCCCTAATGGTTGAGTTTTGGGAGCCTGGCGGTTGAACCAACAGTGAGAGTGGGGTCTCCATATTTGTCGGAAATCGCAATATTTCAAATTGAGTTGTGGTTGTCGCAATCAAAGGGATTTAGAGAGGTGGTTTGTGCGCAGGTTGCGAGTCATGAGTTATGAGACGGGTGTTTTGTTGGAATGAGTAATTCCAACTTTGGGGCAGCCCCAAACTCTCAAGTTGAGTTTGGCTGTGGTGATGCGTCAGGTACGCGGTACGAGTTTCGGATGTAGAGATGAATTTCGTGTTAAGAGGGGGGTTATTGCTGTCACCCGATATCTTAGACCTGAGTAGGGTCAGTTCGTTGGTATGGGAAATACCATGGGGTACATGAGACGATTCTATTTGAGAGTATAGTATCCGTTTGGAGTAAAGAGAACTTTATGACTTGTGCGTCACTGGGCAGAGAGAGCTGTTATGAGGGGGAATTCAGTGAGACATTTTGGATCATGTGATGGGTAACCATGGAGGTTCAACATTTGGATTAAGGTAAGACCTCGTGTGGTGTCGAAAAGGGATGTAGGAATTGAAGTTGAGGCTTATGAGAGTGATGTCTGTGGACACTTCTGATCGAGCATGGTTAGTATTTTGTTTTCTGAGGGAAAAGTGTTAGGGGTTCCTTTCAGATGGGTGCAGATAGCAGTTAGTGGGTGTATGAGCCCTAGTAAGGTGTGGACCTTTCTGTTCTTGGGGCGTGAGTCGGATCATTTAGTAGGGTTGGTATGAGGGAACGGTAGCCGATATTTGGGTTTTGGTCTCGTGAGAGTCAGAGGATTAGTGAGTTATCAGGGTTGACATTTGAGAAGCGAATATCATGGTGATCGTTGGAGTAGGCGGTCTGGCGGCGGGACAGGCCACTAGAGTTTCCAGATATTGGGATTGAGCTTATCAGTGTTAGAGTGGATGGATTAGTTTGGTTTTTGGGAGTTCTATGTGGGTTTATTTATCCATGGAAGAAGATTTCGGTGTGGTATGAGATTCATTCGGTGGTATCTTTCAGAGATTGAATTAAATCCACATGTGGTTAAGGAGTGATTTTTGGGCGTACAAAGGAGTACGATGCGCGTACTCATGCACTTAAGTTGGACGTGGAGTTTACGCGGTATGCTGGGCGTACCTTAAACTACGTCGGACGTAGTGAGCCCAGACTCAAAACCCTAATTCTGGCTTGTGCACTATAAAAAGGATGTTAAGGCCTTTCCCCCAGCCACCATACTTCAGAGAGGAAACCCTAAGAGAGATGAAAACCCACAGTAGGCTTATGTGTGTGTTTTTAAGCTTGATGGTGCCATTTCAAGGTGAAGAAGCTGAAGAGGAGGCCATTGGAAGAGCTTGAAGTTGGAGAGCAAGAGTGGATCTGATTTCTACATGGGTTGGAGCTTCTTTCTGAGGTAAAAGGCTCCTAGCTTTCCTTGCCCTTCTTGTTTTATGCTTCATGGTCCATTTCTAGGGTTTAAGTCCCAAAGGTGGAGACTTTATGACCAAAAGGGACTCCATGGACCTAGATTTGTCCCATTTCAGTGATATGTGTGTTGTAAAGCTATAAAAATCCAATATTGGTCATGGTTATGGATTCATGCACGAGTTTGGTCTTAATGAGAAAAGGGAATAAAAGGTTGAAGTGAGTTATAACCTTTTCATCCATGCAAAGGCCTAAAGTTCTCGACTTTATGGTTTGGGAGACTGAGGAATGTCCATATCTGAGTTTTTTAGCTTTTGTCTTAACCCATTCAGACCGAAATCAGAGAAATTGTAAGTCAGGGACTTACGTTGGGCGTAAGTCTAGGAACGCGTAGCGTAGTTGTTTGAGGCCCCGATCAGATCCATGCGCGTTTGGGTACGTTGAGTGTACCAAAGGGGTTACGCCCCGCGTAACACCTTCTGGGGGTTTTTGGGCTAAGCTTTATGTTGGGCTTTAGGAGTTGGGCCTGGAGTTTGGACTTCATGCAATAGAGTCTTGGACCAGGGAAGAATATATTTGTGCTTGGGGGCCCTCAGGTTGGGTTCACCTTTCTGTTTGGATTTTGGGTCGTGTGTGGGCCCATTTATCTTAGAGCCTTAGTGGGACCAATGGGTTTAGGGCATTATTGGGCTAGTAGGTGGTCTACCTTTGGACCTAATAAGTGAGGGATTGATCCTAGTGTCTAATTGTGGCAATTTCGGGATTTGACGCAGAGTTAGAGGTCGGTGTTTAGCAGCAGCGTGTTTAGAGAATGAGTCTTCGTGCCAGGTGAGTCTTCTCACTATACTTTACCTTGAGTAGGTAACCAGAGTTATGTGATAGAGTATCTTGTATGCTATCTATGTGATGTGTTGCACTGCATTATTTCTATGTAACTTATGTTGTGTGTATATCAGAGTTAGGACCGGAAGGTCCACAGAGCTAGGACCAGAGGGTCCACAGAGTTAGGGCCCACGGGCCCATAGAGTTATAGCCTCGAGTGGCTAATATGTGTTATATGTGGCATTTTGGGGAACTCGCTAAGCTTCGTGCTTACAGTGTTTTGTGTTATATGTTTCAGGTTTTCTCAGAATCACAGGACGACACCGGCTCGATTGTACACACTAGAGGAAGCGTTTTGTTTTGAGAATTTTGGGTTATTAATTGATTAAATAAAAAGTCATGTATTGTAATTTAAACAAAAATGGGATTTCTATGAAAAGTGTTTAAGAGATAAGCGATTTTAAATCAAAAATTTGTTTTGAAAAATTTCGGTGTTACAAGTTGGTATCAGAGCCTTGGTTTGAGGGATTCGGATGCACCTTCGGGTAAATCTGGACTCAAACAAAGGATTGAGGAAATTTTTTCAAAGAAATTACTTTTCTAAAAACGAATAAGGGTTTCAAATAGAAAACGAGAAAGAGCAGTGTGTACAATCAGCCAGAGCCCGAACGGTGATTTCCCAAAATACCCTCGCTTTGTGTTATGAGATGCTTATGAGATATGTTATATGATACTATGCATGCTAGAGATAGGATAGGTATTTCATATCTTAGGACTAGAGTGGCCTGATTTGTGATGCCCTAGCCTAGGAGCTGCGGTTATCTGTGATGTGCCTTCGAGTATTTGTTGTGTAAGTGTATCCGGCAGGGATCCCATGTTTAGAGGATTTTGAGCAGAGGAGTAATCTAGGAGGGATACCTATATGAGCATGGGAGGAGTCTACCGAGAGAGTAGCCAGATGCATGCGTGGGGCAAAGTTGTTTGCGTTCAGTGGTATCCTTCGAGTATGAGGAGAGTGAGTGGATAGCAATCTAAGGAGGTTTGCCGATACCTCTTCTTAGCCATACTAGTGCACTAAGGTGTCCTCAGAGGATCAATTGTGACATGGTTTCATAATCACTGGGTTAATCATAAAACACGATAATTAATTACTCTCCCTTCTTTTCAGATTGGAGAAACTTTTATCTTTCTGCCTAATTGATTCTTCCTATTCGTTCTGCTATACATTGAAACCTTTTCAATGATTCAAAATCACACTTAATCTTGTAAGCATGACCATATTTACTAAATGTTTAGCAAATCATGAAGAATACTCTTATCGTTCTTTGTGGCGGACTTGACCTAGTGCATAACAATGCGTACTAGATCCTTTATTCCTTCACTTGACTCACATACTTATGTAAACAAGGAATTAGTCTTAATTTCCGAAATACGAATGTTCTAATTCATCATACAATACAAGTTGCATGATTTCAAGTTTCTGTCCAATTGAAACTTAGGTAATGAGAATCTTCCTTATTTGTAAATTTCTGACACTACCACAAATAGCACAACTAAGAATCACATCCATTTTCAATATTGCTAACAATAGAAACACACAAACATCAATTTTCACAAAAGCCATTGCAAGGATATATAAATAAATAAGACAAAACAAAATTTATTTTATTTATAAAAGTGTGGAAAAACTTATCCTTACAATGCAATTACAAATTAAAACTATGTTACTAAACATTTCGAACAAATCTATCCTAACTCTCAAACAGCGGCTCAAAAATCCGATCTTCGAACCATGCAATTGAAATCCATTTCTTCGTGATCAGACTCAACTCACTCTTCCTTTAAGCTTCCATTTTTTTTTCGATAAAACATCAAAATGTAATCTTATCACATCATGTATCAAGAAACTATACATAGGAACTTAATAGAGTTAGATAGTGGATTTACCTGAAGTAGAGTCATACATCTTGACTCTCCCATCCTCGCGGTCCTTCAGGTAGATACGACAGCTTCGCATCCAATTCCCCTTCTCTTAGCAGTAGAAATGAATGGACTCTTTTGGAACAACACATGGGACAATCTCAAATTCAGTCTTTCTCTTTAACATCTGGTCAAACGGTTTGACTATGGCCAATCCCTTTTCATTGGGAACTTCAATATGCAACTTCATATCCAAGATGTGAGCACATATAGACTTTCCATCTTCGTGTTTACTTGCCAATAGGGCTTGAGTGACCTTGAACTTTTCAAGTCGATGAACACGTAGGTCAGGGAGAATTATCGGAGGAGGTGGAGGAAGTGAAGCATGATTTCCATTTCCATGATCCAATAGTGGAACATCATCTTCATGTTGAAAGATTTTTCCATAGGGTTCGGGAAAACCATAGTTGTTAGATTTTGACATCTACAAAACGGGAGAGTTATTCAAGTTAGTTGATTCAATCCTTAATATAACACCCAAATGAAATATTAAGGCTAGGACCCAACACAATATTTTACAACTCGGAAGAGGGATGCCGTAATCCAGCTGCAAAATATTTGAAGGTAGAAAATGACGATTTACCAATTTCCACCATGAAAAACGAAAATGAAAATTAGGTTTTAAATGAATTGAAACTCATAGATCTTTTGAGATTCATTGAACTTTTCAATGGCGTGTTTAATCTCAATTATGCCCTTCAAGTTTGTGACTGAGATGCCGAGGATCACAAACAATGTGGGAATAACCATGCAAATTAGCTTGGTACTCTCGAAGACGTATATCACCTAATCAATATGCCGGTTAACCACACACGCTCCATTGATCTATGATAATCTACGAGCTAGCCATTTCCATCCTTCATCGGTCTCATGTTAACGTGTCGGTTAACCACACACGCTCCACTAACGACCAACAAGGTGCTATGTGCAATTTCATGGATTAGCACCAAATTCACATTTTTTCTAAAGTAACTAAGATTTTGGAATTTATAAAGGTGTTTAGTTACTTCGTATTTCATTATACTTATAATGGAAGGTTGTGTCTTATCTTACCCGTTCGGCTAACGACCCTCCACTAGTCAAGGGTGCGGTGGGTAAGAGTAGATACCCAATGGCGGTCATTTTATAGGCCACTTCCTTAAACACCCCTTTTAAACCAGCTTCATGAATGAGACCAACTAACGGTAAGACTGACATTTACTTATACATATATAGTATTCAACTTTTAATTCTATATACTATAAGGTGTATTTTATACTTTTAAAATACTAGGTGTTTTAATCAAATTTAAAGTTTTTTGAAAATTAATAGTTTTTAATTTTAAAATTTTAAATATCAAAACTATGATTTATTAATTATCCAAAATTAAACAATAAATTTAAATTATTAAATCTTGAACAGTTATCCGTTAAATTAAACAATTAATTTAATCTAACCCTTTATCCCCTAAAATTTGAAAATTTGGGATGGATAATTCAAAGATCTTTAATTATCTATTTAAACAATTAAAGGGATAATTTCAAAAGATGACATTATCCTAATCACTAAAATCTAGGAATCTTATCTTGGGGAATAAGGCATTTTAGAAAACCCTAGGGTCAGACAACCCTAATTTTGAAATTTTAATGCCAAATGAAAGGGTTCAAGAAACCCTAACAAAATTCGAAAACTAGGGTTTTGGAACCCTAACTTAGAAAATTCAAGCCCTATGGTTTACTATCCATAAACCCTAATTTTTCAAGTACATAATTTTGTATCACATCCAATTGAAAACAAAAACCAAAGGCTCTGATACCACTGTTGGGGTTTATATATAGCAAACAATCCTATGTGTGCATGCAACCCTAATTTGAGGATCTATGTTTTCACTATTAGACATACAAGCATTGAACAAAAAAACTAGAAACCCTAGGAGGCACATGTAATTTTCGAAATTAACATATAATTAACGTTAGGATACATACCTTTATTGTTATATTGTAATAACAATCAAATCCTTGAAGATCTTGAATTTTGGTAGCAAGCGCCATAAGCGTCGCACCTCTAATGGCTCACAAACAAACCTAGCAACCAAGGATTACTATGGAGAGAGAGAAGTAGAGTAGCATTTCGACCCTTAGGCTTTCTTGGATTGCATGGAACGAAATCCAACCCTATATGGGCTTATACAGGTGATAAGGAAGGTTTAAGATAAGGTAGGTGTATCTTAGATAACCCTAATCCCATAACTTCCTCCCTAAGGATTCAAAGGCACCCTTAGAGCCCAAGGAAACCCTAGGACACTCTAGATTTAGTTCCCCACCTCTAAGGGAGGTTCTAGAATGCTCAATTCTCAACTTTTGAACATTGTCACCTTTAGTCCCTATAGTTTCAATTAATTCCTTTAATCCTAAAATTAATTCCAAATTAATTTATGATTAAATATTAATTAAACAATATGATTTCTAATTAATATATTATATCTATAATACATTAATAAATCATTTATCTTGATTTCAAGTTAATTTATTAACCAAGTAATAAATTAATAAATCATTCTTCTCTCTCCAACAGTTATCCTATTCAATTGTCAAGTTTGAAGGCAACCTAAAAGGACATTGCTACTATCAATTCAAGTACATACTAGTTATAGTTATGGGCTTAGACACCTAATCCAACACTTTCTACATGGATTACAAGAGTTTGAGATACCCGATGGACCTGTTGAACCTGAACATGAGACAAGGCAGGTGGCTGGACGTGGTCAAGGATTATAACTGGGAGATCCTTTACCATCCGGGTAAAGCGAATGTGGCAGCGGATGCTTTGAGCCGTAAGTCGGATGGGTCTTCGGTCAGGGACATGTGTGAGGATATCTATTGATTCCCTACTTTTGGGATTAATCAAAAAGGCTCGGGTTGTAACGTTCTAAAAATTCCAACCAATTTAAACTTTTCAAAAACAATCCGGTTTCATTAAGTTATTACAAAAATGTTTTTAGTACAATTATTATCAGAGTCTTCCCAGAACCATATCATAAAACATAGTCATGAGGAGCGGTACGATCACGCCTTTGCCTTGCCACGGTCTCCTGAAGTACCTGAAACATTTAAACCACAACTGTAAGCCCGAAAGCTTAGTGAGATACCCCCAAAATACCAACCACATATACCATACACATAACATGCCATATTATATTAGAACACAAAACAACCATGCACTCCGGGTCTACTGTGTGACTGGTCCGCCGCACCGGGCCTTCAGTCCACCTGGTCCGCCCTCCGAGTCTAGCCATATCCATCGAGTCTGTAGTGTGGTTGGTCCGCCCGCACCGGGCCTTCAACTCACCTGGTCCACTCTCTGAGTCTACAGTATGATTGGTCCGCCCGCACCAGGCCTTCAGTCGGCCTGGTCCACTCTCCGAGCCTCGACACGTCTGGTCCGCCCTCATGGGGCCTTCAGCCTATTCGGACCGCCGTGGGTATGTTGGCCTACAGCACAAAGCAGGACCCGCCTCGACCCAACCCCAGTCCAACAACCATGTGCATATAAACATACAATCATATAACAGTACGCATCCAATCAACCCGGTCTAGCAGATCACATAACATAACATCATCCTAACCAGGATACCGACCTAACCGGTCACTAGCATAGAATCATCCTATATACCAGGATACCGACCTTAACCAGGTCTCTAACATATACCATCCTAACTACCAGGATGCAAACATAGCAAAACGATAACATAACAACGATACCCGGATTACAATCCGATAAAGGGCCGACCTTGGTGCCTTAGACCCTGTTGATATAGTGAGGATAACTCACCTTGCAAGTGTCGACTGAAGATATAAGATCACGCTGCTCCAACCTTTGACGCGAACTTCACCACTGATCAACAACCAAAACACTGAACCCAATAAATACCAAAATACCCCTGGAAGACAACTAGTCAACACAAGACTATCTCTACTCGCCGAGTCACCCCGCTGACTCGACGAGTCCCTATGCTCTGAAACTCCCATAACACGACTCAACTCGCCGAGTCCCCCCAAGACTTGCCGCGTCCCACAACTCTGTGTCTAATCGCAATCAACTCACTGAGTCATCCCTTGACTCACCGATTCACAGCTCAACCAGGAAAGTTTAGGACCTCACGACCAGACTCGCCGAGTCCAAGGCTATCTTCAACCAACTCGCCGAGTTGTTCTTCCAACTCGCCGAGTTGCTGCCTATCTTCAAGTACCTCGCCGAGTACAGCCATGTGACTTGCCGAGTACCACTAGCTCTTAACCCAAACAGAGGCTTTCCAAGCCATGCAGAGTCTCCAATCCATAGATCTACTCTTATACAAGCCATCCATCATGTAAAGTGGCAAACTTTACGTGAATACAAGGAGATCTAAGCATAATACACTTTAGATCTAGGGTTTGGGACAACAAGGCTTCATCAACAACTCTTGAACATGGACTTTATGCTCTTTTGGATCATCACAACTCTAGATCTGAGGTAGCAACCTCAGAGCCAACCTCCAAACTCAAGATAGCACTAGATATACTCCCAAAAATCCCACAAATGATAGATCTAGATGGATAACAGCTCAAACAATGAATCATTACCTCAAGAGAAGGCTCCAACAGAAGAATAAGCCAAAGCCTTGCAAAGCCCCTCGGTCCAAGCCTCTTAATCTTCAAAGATCTCTTCAACAAACACTCCTTCAAGATCCAAATGCTCTCTAATTCTCTCACAAACGAATATTAGGGTTTCTGGACTTCAAGGGAGGGTAAAGAGGCTGTGGAGAGGGTATTATGTCCTTTATATAGGGCCCAACCCTCGAAATTAGGGTTTTCTCCACACAGCACCAACTCACCGAGTCCAACCACTGACTCTCCGAGTTGACCACTTAACACGCGACCAGAATCGCGACCCTGCTCGCCGAGTCTACCCATGGACTCGCCGAGTTGACCATCCACATTTTCACTTTGAACCCCGAACTTGCACTCCTGAACTCGGGATGTTACACGGGTAGATGGGGTTTGAAAAGAGAACTGTAAATAGGAAAGGATCAGGGGTGAGATTGACAGATTTGTTATGGATAGTCAAGGGTTATTGACCCGATGTGGCCGAGTTGGGGTTCCAGTTTCTGGTGGGGTCAGGCAGATTGTGTTTGAGGATGCTCATAAGTCTTTCTATTCTATACACCCGTGAACCACCAAGATGTATTGGGATTTGAGATTGAGTTACTTGTGGCCGTGTATGAAGAGGGAGATAACCTGGTATACCGAGAGATGCTTGACCTGTAGGATGGTCAAGGCTGAGCATCAGAGGCCGCATGGCAAGTTGCATCCTCTGGAGGTTCCCATGTGGAAATGAGAGTAGATCACCATAGATTTTATCACCAAGATGCCGAAGACGACAAAGGGTTTTGATGCCATATGGCTCATCATGAATTGATTAACCAAGAGTGCCCACTTTTTGGCTATCCGGGAGAGTTTTGGCCGAAAGGTTGGCCGATGTATATGTCTGGGAGATTGTCTCTCGCTGTGGGTTTCCAGTTTCCATTGTTTCTGATAGAGACGTTCAGTTCACCTCCTATTTCTGGCAAAAGTTCTACAAGGAACTGGGCATGAGGTTGCATTTCAACACTGCATATCATCGGCAGATCGACGACCAGAGTGAGCAGATGATACAGAACCTTAAGGATATGTTGTGGGCCTGTATTATTGATTTAGTGGGAGTTGGGACTCCTACCTACCCTTTTCGGAGTTCTCCTATAACAATAGTTATCACTCCAACATTGGTGTACCACATTTTGATCTCTTGTACGGTCGAAGATGTTGTACCCCGGTTTGTTGGGAGAGGTTGGTCACAGGGTTATGGGGAGGACTAAAGTGATCCTTCATACCACGGAGCTTATTCAGTAGATCAGGCAGAGACTGCACACTGCTCAGAGATGATAGAAGAGGTATGCCAACCAGCATCGATCAGAGCTGGAGTTTCAGGTCGGTGATATGGTACTACTGAAGGTCTCACCTTGGAAGGGTGTGATACGCTTTAGGAATAGGGGGAAATTGTGTCCTGGGTATATTGGGCCTTTTCAGGTGATTTCCAGGGTTGGAAAGATAGCTTACATGTTGGATCTACTTGAGGAGCTTAGTCAGATTCACAACACTTTCCATGTTCCGTAGTTGTGAAAGTGCGCATTGGATGATGAGGAAGTGGTTTTCTTGGATGATACTCAGGTCGATGAGCGTCTGAACTATGTTGAGAGACCGGTGGCTATTCTAGAAAGGAAGATGAAGGTCATGTGCAACAAGGAGACATGTTTGGTAAAGGTACAATGGCAGCATCCAAGAGGCTTCGAGTGGACCTGGGAGCCGGAGGCGGAGATGCGAGAGCATTATCCTGAGTTATTCGCCACGACAGACTTCAAGGACGAAGTATAAATCAAGTAGGGGAGAATTATAGCATCCCGATGATAAGTTACTTCTAATTTTAACCCTATATTTTAATTATGTCGCATTTTGGTCCCTAAGTAGAAGGAAGTGTGCATTGGAAGCCCTAGTGGCATTTTTGTAATTTGGGAAGTTTAGGAGTACGCCATGTGTATGTGTGTACGCTTTGTACTAAGGCGTACATAGGTATTCAGGGCGTGCGTGCCAAGCATGCAAACCCAAATTTTTAGGGTTTGGCACATATTTAAACCCCATTATTGCTTCATTTCCTCTCACCTCATCAGCCTCCATCCCTCTTGAGACGTTTTGAAACTCTAGTTCACCTTGAGAAGCTATTTCAAGCCTAAGAGTGTGTGGTTTTGTGCTTAGAAGAAGAAGGAAGGAAGCCAAACTCATTTTGGAAGAGTGAAGCACTTTGGTTCTGGGGTTTCTACATCATTTGCAAAGGCATGACCATACACATCCTCTTGTTTATGACTTATGATTTTGGGAGACTTTGATGTTTGAAGTGCTTTGAAAACAATGATTGTAAACAATTTATGAATTGGGTTGCTTTTAAAAGTTTAAATATTTTGTTACAAAATGAGTCCGGAAGGAGATATGCAAGACCTCGGTGATGCAGCAAGAGGCCTGTGTGTTTTATTATTGTACTTTGCTTTCGTAATTTATCTGTACCTCGAACACCTGTGTAACCTAATTTACCTAATGAATAAAAAGTAATGTTTGTGTATAATTCAATATAATTTTGTATCTATGATCCAACATCCTAACGTCACAGAACCCGACGTTTCCACCGTCGGCTGGGGGTAACATCTAGTTGAAGAGAAGGTTCAACCTCACCATATTCCACTTCATTTTGCACATTGTGTTGGTTCACAAAACAATCATTATTATCATCCAGATCTAAATTATCTAAAATAAAATTTTGAATCCATGTACTAATCTCCTTAATCCGAATCATATGAATCTTTCCTTAATGTAGCTGCTATCAATGTAGTTTCAGTAGTTTTAGTACAAATATCATACTATATAAATCAGTAGCTTTCGAATCTTCTTTATATAGGATCTCTCCTCATTTACTTGCAATTTTGTATATATGGGAACACCTATAATATCAACCCATACCACCCTTTCTTCAACACTAAAATCTCTATGCAACAAATTTAAAACTCAAAACCAAGACATAACACCAACATGTTTCTTGAAAGCATCTTTGACATTAATAGAGGGAAATTTTAAAGAAACCCATAAACCAACAAGATAACAAAACACCACATCATGAAACTTTTCATTATTACAAATAATATGCAGATTTGTAAGAGAACGGAATTATTTTACACAACCAAGAAATGTAAACAATAAATATTTCTAAGTAAGATAGTTATTATCAATCACCATAGCCGACATATCATGTTTTGGAATTGGAAGCACAACTATATCATCCTTTCGAATAACAGAAGCAAAAGAACGGATGTGTACTTAAGAAGATGTAGCTTTATTATTAACCCCATATCAGTAGATTGCTTCAATAATATTGTAGGTAGTTCGGCACAACGATCAAATCTCACCAAATTAGCAAACAATTTTAGTTTCCTTATCCAAATTGTGCAATGATTGTGCACTAGAGATTGCACATTCATTAGTTTAATAAGACTTACAAAAGTAAAACGTTTCCCTATTTGGTAAGCGACGAGCAATCAAAACATAAATAATTATACCAAAATGTTCACATGTTTTTCATAATTCACAAACTGAGAAATGTGAAGGGAAGTTTGTAACATATATACTAGTAGATAACTTACGTGTTATATCAATGAATTAAGAACTCAATTCCATCAAGAAGAAACACAACACGCTAACAAGAATAAAAGAGAAACCCTACCTTAGCCTCCAAGAAAACGATCCTCAATAGAGGTGGACGTTGGCGTTTGATCCCGCCTGATAAGAGTTCGATTAACCTAGGATCGCTTACTTGATCTCAATGTCACTTATTTTCATTATGATCCACTTAATCCGCCGATGCCAAGCATACGTCTACAAATGCTTATATATATATATATATATATATATATATATATATATATATATATATATATACTCACACACACACAAACACATACACACCTTACAACCTTATATAAGCTTAGGTACCTACCCTATCATACTACGTCCAACAAATGCATTGGACATGCATGTCTAGAAAGTAAGGATTTTTATGTTGGTATTTGATGCTAGAAACGTTCTGGAAATAGGGATCCAGTCGTCTTCAAAAGAAAGTGCTTAATAATGATTGTGAGCAGCCAACCAGATGAGGATTGTTTAGTTACTCTCGAAAGAGTAAGGATAGGATGTATGCATATCCTAGTTGTTGTATCTGTTTAGGGTGGTTGTAACGATCTTTGAGACTTATATGGGTAGGGGTGGAAGGTAGTATGGGCACGTACTACTAAAAGCATAGGACCTGTACGTGTAGCAAGGAAGTCACAAACCCCAAGGGTTTAGTCTCGTATCGTGATTATAGCTATGTGTATTGTGGTAATTATGATATATTCTGGTTTATTTTCAGTATGGTGTTTATGAGAGGATCTGGTTCCGGTTCTGTAGCGAGTACCCATGATAGGCAAGGATTGGCTGATGATTAGATTCAGGAGATCATCACCACTGAGGTGGCTGCTATAGTCTGGAGGTCTATTCCAGAGATGTTTGGCTCTATGAAGACCGCTATGATTGAGCTATTTAACGATCGATATGCTGCTCTTTCTAATGTTGTTATTGTTGTAGCTACCACAACTGTTTCTTTTATAGGGTTTCGAAGGGAGAGATCCTTTCAGTACTAAGACTTCGACAATACAAACCTCCGATATTCGGTGGTAGTTTGAAACCCAAGTTAGGGAGAACTGGTTATTTTTGGAGAGGGTACCAGGATTGGGTCAACCTCTTGTTTTGGTGCCAGGGTTTGACAGTAAATTCAACATGGTTGTATGGGCTATCTGACGTATGTGGTGGTTACTTGAACTGTGAAGCAGGTTTTAGATGTGCCTATTGTTAATGAGTTTGCAGATGTATTCTCGGAGGAGTTACTCGGCATGCCTCCAGAGAGGCAGGTTGAGTCAGGATTGATTTGGTTCCAGGTGCAGCTCTGATTGCCAAGGCGCCTTACCATTTGGTACCATGTAAGATGTATGAGTTGCCCTCTCAGCTTTAGGAGATGTTGGGCAAGCACTTTGTTAGACCAAGCTGTTCACCGTGGGGAGCACCAGTTTTGTTCGTCAAAAAGAAGGATGGTTCACTCAAATGTGCATTGATTACCGGGAATTGAACAAGTTGACGGTGAAGAACCGTTATCCCCTTCCGTGGATTGATGACCTCTTAGATTAGTTGCAGGGTACGTCTTGGTTCTCCAAGATCGATTTGAGTCCGGGGTATCATCAGATGAGGGTTAGAGAGGAGGATGTCAAGAAGACTGCATTCCTGACTCGTTATGGTCATTACGAGTTAGTGGTGACGTCATTTGGTCTCACCAATGTGCCTGCATAATTTATGGATTTGATAAATCGAGTATGTAGGCCGATGCTCAATCGTTAAGTCATTGTATTCATAGATGATATCTTGGTGTATTCCAAGACCAGGGAGCAGCATTAGGAGAACCTTCGAGAGCTTCTAGAAGGTTTGAGGCGTAAGTGGTTGTATTCCAAGTTCTCAAAGTGTGAGTTTGGTTATGATAGGTCCTGTTCTTGGGGCCTCTTGTTAACCAGAACGAGATTTTGTTCGATCCGGCCAAGATTGAGGTCGTGATATAGCAGGAGGTTCCAAAGTTTCCATTGGAGATCAAGAGTTTCTTGGGATTAGTATGGTATTATCGGAGATTTATTTAGGGCTTCTCCAAAATTGTGGTACCCCACCCTCGTCTGACAAGGAAGGGAAAGGATTTCCGTAAGGGGCATGAGCAGCAGGCCGCATTCGAGACACTGATGCAAAAGTTGTGTGAGGCTCCAGTGTTGACCCTCCCTGAGGTGTAGTGTGATGCATCTATCACTGGTTTGGGAGCGGTGCTTATGCAGCGTGGAAGAGTCATTGTGTATGCTTCTAGGCAGCTGGAGTCGAATGTGGGTTGGCATCTGACACATGATTTGGAGTTGGGGGCGGTAACGTTTGCCCTCAAGATTTGGTAAAATTATCTATATGGGGTCCGTTGTACCATCTACATGGATCACAAGAGTTTGAGATATCTCATGGATCAACCAAATGTGAATATAAGGCAACGCATGTGGCTTGACGTGGTTAACGATTATGATTGCGACATCCGGTACCACCTGGGGAAAGCAAATGTGGTCACTGATGCTTAAAGCCGCAAGACGACTAGTTCTGCTGTTGGGGCATTTGTACGAGGATTTCTATTGATTCTCCATTGTTGGGTATGATTAGGGAAGCTTAGACGGAAGGAGTCAAGAATGAAAACTGGAAGTAGGAGCGAGTTAGTGGTGAGATCAACAGGTTTTGTACCGATAACCGAGGGTTGTTGACCCGGTATGGTCGAGTTTGGGTACCAGATTTTGGTGGGGTTAGGCAGGCTGTGCTGGAGGAGGCACACAAGTCCGGATTTTTGATACAACCTGGAGCTTCCATGATGTATCGATATTTGAGTCTTAGTTATTGGTGGTCGTGCATGAAAAGAGAAATAGCCTAGTATTTCGACAGGTGCTTGACTTGTCGGATGGTCAAGGCCGAGCACAAGAGGCCGCATGGCAAGTTGCAGCCATTGGAGGTTCCCATCTGGAAAGGGGAACATATTACTATGGATTTCATCACCAAGTTACCTCAGATGGATAAGGAATTCGATGTAATACGGGTTATCGTGGACCGTCTGACTAAGAGCGCCTACTTTCTAACCATGCGAGAGAGTTCTTAGGCTGAGAAATTGGTTGATTTATATATGCACGAGATTGTTGCTCGGTGTGGTATTTGTAACGCCCACATTTCCAGGCTAGGCATTATCATTGATGTAATAGTGTAGGTTAACCCTTGTAACTCTTTTTGGAGTATTAATAATGAAATATTTGAGTATTATGCGAATTATGTGTTTATTTTCTTAATTATTATAATTTAGTGAATTAAGAATAAAATAAGCGTCAAAATTAAAGTATGAGATATGCCCGATATCTTTGCATAAAGTTGTAGTGGTTGAAACAAGGATTCCGGAGATATAAGGAATGCCGAAATCCGAGTTATAACGAAGAAGTTATGACCTGTCGAAGTTTCGCGACAGAACCGGCACGACGCCGAATGACGTAAAATATGAATTTAAGATAGAGCGATATCTAGCCTTGGTGATCTAAACGAAAGTTGTAGGGTTCGTTAAACTGAGAGTGTGCATAAAAAGAACGCCCAAATCTGACTTCGTATGAGGAAGTTATGATTTTCCGAAGTTTCGACTTAGCGGTATGCAACCCGAATACTCAAATATGAGATCGAGTGATTCTTAACAGAAACAATCTAAACGAGAGTCGAAGATCTCGTCAATAGTAGTCCAACGATAAAAAGACAGACAAAAACGGAGTTCAGATGAAGGAGTTATGAATTTCGAACGGAGTTTCCTCTCCCGACCTACTAAAAATAATATATAAGTAATATATTTATAATATATTAAAAATAAAGTCAAAATTAGCCAATGGAGTCCAAATGAGAGTTGTAGAGCATAATCTCACCTTCGCGTCGATATAAATAACGTCGAAAACGGAGTTCGTATGCGAAAGTTATGAATTTCTGAAGTTCGGGGCACGAAACTTGGTACTGTGTCAGAGTTCACGACGTGAACACTGTGTTCACGACGTGAATTTCGAGATTTGACCCTTCCGGAGCTGTCAGACCCAAGTGGACGAGTGACGCATGCAGTGACGATGAAGCCCCACGACGTGAGCCTTAAAACTCACGATGTGAACCTTGAAATCTCAGCCTGTAAATAGAAATCAAGGGTCAGCCGATTTTGGTTGCTCCTCTCTTACTCTCCCACTCCCGATACCCTCTCTAAGCCCTATTTTAACCCCCCGAAGCCCCGATGTTCATCCCGAGACCCGAAGCAAGTCCCGAATCTTGAAGATCCTGCAAAGAAAAGAGTTTATGAGCCGAAGCTCTGCTCACGAGAAGCCCGGTGTGTGAAGTGATCCAGGTTTCACCGAAGAAGTACTACTCTTAGAGCCGTAGTGCTGTCTGATCATCTTCTGATCAAGTGAGTGTGTAGTCACTTTCTTTTAACGCATAATTATGAAGTATTTTATACGAAATACGTTTTATGTGTATATTTTGTTGTTATATGTGTGAATGTATATTCACTTTCTTCTATCTCGTAGATATGATTTATTCTCTATGAAATACGTGTTATGTGTATGTGTCTCATCGGTTGTTTGGAATATGTATTGAATGAGAATGCTATACTGGTTTTAAACTATGTACAAAAATATATATTTTTATCTACTAATATGTTGGGTAGAACATGGGTAGATAGTTGACGTGTGATAAACAGATGAGAGGCCTCGATGTTGTTTTTGATTCAGTCATCTAGCGGAGTTTAGATGACGACCACAGACTTTTCTAGACAGTCCTGTGGAACGCTAGCAGGTTCGCCGCCTGTAGATGTTAGTGAACTTGGGTGTTCATTCGTTGTACTCCATCCCCCTCATGGTTGCCTTATTTGACATATATTGCCCGGAAACCCCCGAATGCATGTGTTGTCGCCCCGATGAAATATTTTAAGACTAGGTCCCTTGTGTTAGTCGTTTTAGGGACGTAAAGTGAGAATAACGGGAATGGGTAATTGGGTTATTGTTGGTTGGTGGAATTAAATATAATTATTTATGGTGAAAACCCTATATGCTCACCAGGCTCCAAAGTCTGACCCACTCAGTTTATTTGTATTACAGGAAGTGGCACAAGGACATAAGATGGATGAATCATCAAGTTGTTTTGTTTACAAGTCTGTATATGTATATATTTGTTGAACGACTTGTAATTTTATCGTTTATGCTTTATGGTCTATATCGGAACATGACATCTCGAGTTTTGGTTATATAATGAAAATACATTTCTTTATGAAATGCTTTGGTAAATATTGTTTTATCATACTTTGTTTTTGGGAACAAATTCCGCAACTCTTTCAAATCAAAAGGATTTACTCTGAAATTATTTTAAAAGCATAAATGAAAATCGGTCTTTTCTGGCCGTGATTTTGGGGATGTCACAGTATTCCAGTATTCATTGCCTCTGATCGAGATGTTCGGTTTACATCTCGTTTTTGGCAGAAGTTCCACGAGGAACCTGGTATGAGGTTGCATCTTAACATTGCTTATCAATTCACAGACTGATGGCAAGAGTGAGAGGACCATTTAGAAACTCGAGGACATGTTTAGAGCCTATTTCATAGACTTCGATGGGAGTTCGGACTCCTACCTTCCTTAACTTAGTTTTCTTACAATAAAAGTTATTACTCCGACATTGGCGTGTCGCCATTCGAGCTTCTCTACGGGAGGAAGTGTCGTACCCTAGTTTGTTAGGGAGAGATTGGTCATAGAGTTGTGGGAAGGACTGAGGTAGTCCTTCAGATGACAGAGCTTATTCAACGAATTAGGCAGAGACTTCAGACAACTTAGATTCGACAGAGGAGCTACGCCGAAAAGCGCCGATCCGAGTTGGAGTTCTAGGTTGGTGACATGATTATGTTGAAGGTATCACCCCGAAAGGGTGTAATACGCTTCACGAAGAGGGGAAAATTAGGGCCCTAATTTATTGGTCCATTTTGGGTGATTGCCAAGGTTGGAAAGGTAGGGTACATGCTTGATTTTCTTGAAAAGCTCAGCCAGATTCACAACACTATCCATGTTTCACAGCTTCAGAAGTGTGTGGCTGATGATTCAACGGTTGTTCCTTTGGATGATATTCAGGTTGATGATCGCCTGAACTATGTTGAGAAGCCAGTGGTGATTTTGGATAGAAAGACGAAGGCCTTGAACCTCAAGGTGGTATTTTAGTCAAGGTCCAGTGGCAACATCGGAAGGGTTTTGAGTGGACCTGGGAACCCGAGGCAGAGATGAGGGAACATTACCTAGAGTTGTTTGTATTAGTGGACTTCAAGGACGGAGTCTGATTTCAGTGGGGGAGTATTGTAACATCTAGATTTTTGGAGGTACTTTAATTTAATGTTTATATATTTTGTATCTTGGGCGGCGCCACGTCGTGGTGAAGTAATCCCACGACGTGGAGATGGCCGATGCATCACGGGTTTTAAATGGCCACCACGACGTGGCAGCCTATGGACACATCGTGGCAGTGGTTTAATGAGAAACCCTAATATCTAGGGTTTGTGTCGTATTTAAGGGAATGTGACAGCTAGGGTTGCTCGCCCTCAGCCTCCATCACACTCTCTTGGCCTCCAAGCAAAACCTACCCTCCATTTTTGCTCTCTAAGCTTTTGTGTTGATTTTTTGGCAGATTGAAGAAGAAGGAGGTGACTTCTAGACTTGGATTCAACAAGCAACTATTCTCACCATCTTATTTTACATCTTTTTGACTCTTGTATGTCCCCAAGTTCCAATCATTTTGGATTATTGTGTATAGATCTAGGTTTCTATGCATTAATCGTCATGTCCTTAATTATTGGGTGGCGAGGTCTCATAAAGTTTGCAACTTTATGAATCTCCAAGTCATTTTGGACCTTAGATGCTTTGGATCTGGAATAGCATTGAGTTTTAGCATTATGCATGGAAGATTTTGCCAAAAACCCTCATTTTGACCTAATAGAGCCCAAGACATGCATTGGACATGCATGTCTAGAAAGTAAGGATTTTTATGTTGCTATTTGATGCTAGAAGCATTCTAGAAATAGGGATCTAGTAGTCTTCAAGAAAAAGTGCTAATGGGCTAAGCCAAGTTATGTCCTTGCCATAATTAGATCTAGAAATGGGATCTCAACCCTTAAAAAGTCTAAAGGGATAAAGTTGGAAACTTTATCCACTTGGACCTTTGAATAGACAAGATATGGGCTTTAGAGCCATTAAGATCAAGGAAATCGACTTAATCCATTAAGTCATTGGGGAGCCCACGACGGGGCCAAAGGTCTCTACGGTATGGCAGCTGGGCTGAGACTCGACTGCATTTTCATTTGGTGGCAACGACATGGCCAAGGATGGTCACGACATGGTGACCTACAATAGTTGAATTTGACTTTGACCATTGACGTTGACCAAGTTTGACATAAGGGTATTTTGTGTTGTATTTGAGAATTGGTCACTGATTGTTGGATAGGTGACCGGTAGATCTGATATTCAGAGATGTGTCCTATTCATTGATCATTTCAGACTGAGAGGTGATTTTTCCTCACTGTCCTTGTGAGTCGAAGGCACCAATACCGCCCATTAGTTATGTATCCTGATATAGAGGATGTTGCTATGATGTAGTGATATGTTAGATCCGTGTCATGGTATATAGGATGTAATATGTGGTAGTGATCTGTAGATCTGCCTGATTTTCTATTGACTGGTTATATGTTTATCTATTTGTTGGATATATGTTATATGTCAACATAGTATGGTTGGGTTGAGGTAGTACTACTTTGTGCGGTAGCCAATAAACATGGGAGAAATCCATACATAATTTATGGGTCTGAGGGGCAAGCAGACTTATACTATGAGCTCGGAGCAAGCCAGATATGAGTTGTGGGCCTGAAGTGTAACGCCCGTAGATCCGGGCTAGTCAATTTAGAGATAATAGGGGTCGAAAACGAATTTTTGGCAAAATATTATTTATAATAAATAGTCTTAACCAAGTTGTATAATATGTCTCAAGGTTTCCGTACATATAAAGAATGCCAAAATCCGAGTTATAGCGAAGAAGTTATGACCCATCGAAGTTTTACGGCAAAACCGACAGGACACCAGGAAACGTAAATAGTAAATTTACGATGGAGCGACTTTTAGCCTTAGCAATCTAAACCAAAGTTGTATTATACGTTAAATCGAGAACATCCATAAAAAGAACGCCCAAATCTAACTTCGTATGAGGATGTTATGATTTTTCTAAGATTCGGCTTAGCAGTGCACGACCCGAAACTCGAATTTTAGTTCGAGCGGTTTTTGGCTTACGCGAACTAAATGAGGGTTTAAGATCTCATTCATAGGAACTCAACGGAAAAAATATAGACAAAAACGGAGTCCGTATGAAGAAGTTACGAATTCTTCGCGGTCATTTAACAGTCTAAACGCCTCCTACTGTTAAATTTGAGATCGGTCGAGAATTAGCCAAAAGAGTCTAAATGAAAGTTGTAGATCTTGATTTTACCTACGCGTTGAAAAAAGAACGTCGAAAACGGAGCTCGTATGGAAGAGTTATGATTTTTCTAAGTTTGAAGACTGATATGCGATAGGGGGTGACGTGGCACCACCAGAATTGGACACGTGGCACCACCAGAAGGCTGCCACATGCCCCAACTCGGCAAGTAGGTCCTCCTACTCGGCAAGTCCATCAGGAATTCACCCTATAAATAGAGGTGCCGGGTCTTGCCATTTCTTCACACCTCTCAAACCTTCTTTCTCTCTCTACATTCTCTCTCTAAGCTCCCTAACCCCCCTAAAAGCCTAGGTAAACCCCCTAGCACCCGAAGGAAGCCCCGAGGCTCCCGGAGTCCCGAGAAAAGAGCCTTTCGGCTCGGGAACGTTGCTCCAGCGAAGCCCGGTTTTTGCGAAAAACTCACTGTAAGTGAGCTACGCCTACGCTATTTTTAATATACCTTCTAATTAATTATCGTAACATTATTAGGACCTTAAAATAATTATTTGGGCTATTATTTTGAGTTATATTGAGTGTTATTTAATGCTTATATAATAGTAATAATAGCTAGACTATTAATTAGTCGCGGTTAACGTTAGACTAAACTCTAGTGGTAATGATATTAGGTTTCGTCAAGGGATAATTATTTTAAGAGTAACGAAGTGCTGTCTGAGTGCCGAGTCACCACCTTACCAGGTGAGTGCATAGTTACTTTCATCTTACACATAGATATGAAGTATTTTATATAAACTACGTGCTATGTGTGAATATTATCTGTATAATTGCTATCTATGCTGAATGAACGATTTTATACATGTTTTAAATGATTTAAACTGTATATGTATTTTATATCTACGATAATGTTGGGGTAAAACATGGGTATATGTAATAGATAGAGTATGAGTTGGATGATGAGTTGAGAGGTGAAATAGATTGTGAGGTGAAGGTGAGAGGTGGACGATGTGAGAAGCCTTTTTCCCAAATGATGGCCTCGTCATTCAGCAGAGTATGGATGACAACCACGAACTATTCTAGAAGTCCATTGGAACACTAGCAGACTCGCAACCTATAGGTGTTGTGAACGATGTGTTCACCGGTGTACTCTAAAAAACCCATTGACACGTATTGTGAGTGGATGTTGTCGATAAACGAAATAGCCCTGGCAGCTATGGATTTAGTGCCTGTTGAGCAAACCCTGGCAGCTATAGATTTACTGACCGTTGAGTAACCCTGACAACGATGGATTTCGTGCCAATTCCTTAGGATGATCCTTAGGAATGAATTAACGAGGAGTAGCTGATTCTTAGGGTAGACCCTTAAGAGTAAAGAAGATAATGAGGATGGGTAATTGGGTTAACTGTTTGACGATTAAACATAATAATTATATTATTGTGGGTTGAAAATCCTATGTACTCACCAAGTTTCCCAACTTGACCCACTTAGTTCAATTATATCACAGATGTTAATATGAAGTCACATTACACTGAGAGATTAAGGAGATATAAATCACTAGTGATAATGAATGTAAGTTTTGTTTATGCTTATGTTTCTGTATTGACGATGACATCCCAAATGTTTTAAAATGAATAAAAATACATTTCTTCGGAAATGCTTTGATAATGAAATTATCATGTTTTTCTGGGAACAAATTCCGCAACGTTTTTATTAAAAGAGATACTCTGATTTTTTTAAAGCATAAATAAAATCGGTCTTTTCTGGCCGTGAAAATGGGGATGTCACATGAAGGGCAAGCTAGACTCATACTGTGGACTTAGGGGTAATCCAGCCTATTAGTTGTGGATCCAATATATGTTGTTATATGTTTGTGTCTTGGTACTTTGGGGGAAACTCACAAAGATTTGACTTACAGTTTCAGTTTACTGTTTCAGATACTTCTAAGGACCGTGACAAGGCGAATGTGTGATCGTGCACATCCTTTGGTTTTTATGTTGTTTGGATTTTGGGATTCTCTGATTACTAAAATACACTTTTGAAACAATGATTTTGTAAACATTTATGGTTATGGGTTGTTTTTGAAAAGTTAAAATTTACTGTGATTTTTGGGATTTTGTGTGTGTGTGTGTGTGTGTATATATATATATATATATATATATATATATATATATATATATATATATATATATATATATTGTTGCTATGCAGCCTCCTAGATGCTTGGTAGCTAGATGAGATGATCTTTCCTTAATATGGACTCTAGAAGGCCCGTTGTAAAAGATGACAACACTTGGTTAGAAAGCGATACCAAGGGATGGACCCCAATATTTCTCTTTGATGCTTAAGGTAGACATCGATTAGTTGTGTAATGAAATTGTTTGGGTTCTCAGAACTCTACCGAGAGAGAGAGAGAGAGAGAGAGAGAGAGAGAGAGAGAGAGAGAGAGAGAGAGAGAGAGAGAGAAAGAGTGTTAAGTTCAAATAAGATCACTAACTTTTTTTGGATCAATAAGATCACTTTTTAACCCTTGTTTTAGATATTTTTTTCTATCGAAAAAAATATCTAAAAGTATGTAAATTTATACTTTTACAACCTGTTTCCATATTGATATACGAAAAAAAAATCTATGAAAAATATGCACCATATGCATATTTTTCGTAAAAAAATCTCATTTTTTGAATTTTTTTCAATGAATCGTCTTCTTTATTAACGTCTTAGACAATTAAGCCATTTAAAAAAATATATTGAAAAAGTTAAAAAAAAACTAATGTGCATGATTTTTCAACTATTGTTTTAGAGTTTATCTTATATCGAAAAAATAAATAAAAATATGTAAATTCATCATTTAATAACCTTTTTAGATAATTATATTTGGGGAAAAAATTACATAAAATGTGCACCATATACACATATACACAAATGAAAATATGGGTTCAATAGAAAATCATTATTAACAAGGAACCAATGAACCAATCGTAAGCTTCGAAAATAATAATGATCAACAATTAAGAGAATGGATGTACACTTGTACATTGAATGCACATACATCATATTATACAATTGAAGCTACTTCTTTACCAAAAAATTTACTTTTTTTTCGTTTAAACTTTTTTAAGCCACGTTTAAAAAAACGAATATACCGTTGTTTACGATTTTTCATCATTTACTCCATAAATATCCATATTGATATATTAAAAAAAACAATTAAAAAAAACTCACCTCGTTTTGTTGTTTTTTTTTCAACATTTAAGTTTATTTTTATCCAAAAAAAACTAATTATACCAAAAATCTCAATGTTTTGTCCTCTATTAATAAACATCAACATCAATTATTAAAAAAAAAACTCGATCATTTCAGATTCACCTGTAAATATTTCAATTTTAACTAATGCGAATCTGACTTACTATTTCAACTCTTTGATCATTCACAAATTAAGTGAAATTTACATATGAATCAAAATATATTTCCATGTAGTTTTATAATATTTTAACGTTTTGATTACTCGTAAATTAGTTTTCGTAAAATCAACAAATAAATTTATCCAGACTATGAATCTGAACTGTATATAACTTAGTTTTCAGAATTCACAATGTGAATCTGAACTGAAATTTCGATTTTTTTAAACATCAATATGAATATATCTTTAAAGAATGCCAAAAATATGAAATTTGATATATTTATTAATTTTTTCGATAAAAAATAGACCTTAATTTTTCAAAAACCAAAAAGATGAAGTGAGTTTTTTGAAAAAAAAAATCATATTTTGTATATCAATATAAATCTTTATGTAAAAAGGACAGAAAATCATGAATAATGGTATATTCGTGTTTTTTTTCAATAAAAACATGACCTAACAAAATTAAACTAAAAAAATGAAAGAGAGTTTTGTTATCATCTGATGAATATACATCAATTGTAAAAGTCTATAATCATTTCTTTTGTCGTTGATATTTTAAATTCCGATGTGTTTTGGATTGGTTATTTGAATTCTTAATAAATAATGATTTTCTATGTAACCTTTTCGAGTGTGGATATATACATATTAATGTGTGAATGAAGAACATCTCATAAGAATTAGCTTAATTGATTATTTATCTGAATTTTAAATGATTGACGGTTAAATTATGACCGCAGACAATGTATTGCAATGGTGGTGGTGAATTTGGACACATTAGTTGTCTCATTTGCAGGTGGCTGTGCATGTGCCACACGCTTTCCCTCTACACCTCGTTCTTTGATTGATATTATCTTATTCTACTTCTTTTAAAATACTTTTAATAAAAATATATTCCTTTTGTCTTTATTTCTTTTTTTATTGTTTAGAAATAGTATACAAATACAACGATTTGTTTGAAATTATAATTTAATAAATTTGTTTTGTTATTGTATGATAAATTATTGATGCATAGAATCACGCATATAAGAAAACAACAAAACACGCGGCTGTGTGTATCTAGGTTTATTTTCCGACTAATTGATCATTTTAGAAAGAGAAAAAACTCAACAGAAATATTAAGTTTTATTTTCCAGTATTTATGTAAAAAATAAACATTTTACCAAAATAAGCATTAATTTTATTGACTCGATCTGCAAAATGATAGTTGGACCCGATCTTCACTGATTTTATAGACCTGATTTCCACGATGTCAGATTGAGGTGTTCTTCTATATCTTTGAGGGTATAATTTTTATATGATCAAGCAAAAAGGTTGTATCTAGAAAGCACACATGAGTTCCACCACTAGGGTTCAGCAAGAAGTCCCATTGGGACCACTTCTCTTTGCATTTGTGTTGCATCCGTTCTTGCATAATATTAGAGACAATTGCAAGATTTTTCTCAATACATGGTACTTTGATGATGAAACACTTATTAGAGAGTCGGAGGAGGTGGCCAAAGCATTGGACATTATTAAGGTGGTGAGTCCAAAATTGGGTCTTCAGTTGAATATCAAGAAAACCGAGCTATTTTGGTCCTCATGTGATGGTAGGAAGCTTCGTGAGGAGACCGCCATCGAGGGTGAAACTTCTTAGGGGAGTTGTTAGTAGAGACGCTAGTTTCATTAGCAATTTAGCTATAAAAAGAGTCGAAAACGTTGTGAGATTGATGCGCATTCTTCTAAACTATCTGACCCCTAGAGTGGGCTCCATTTGTTTCGGTCTTGTATGGGTATTACTAAACTTTTATTTGGGTTAAAGACGTACCAAACTATTCACATGGAGGAGGCGGAATTGCTCTTTCAGAAGGGATTGCACGGGGAAATTAAGGATATCGTGGTTTGTGGTGGCCATTTCTTTAGCGACATATAGAGGCGAATTGCTTCCCTACCCATTAGGTTTGGTGGGTTGGATTTGTAGTCGACAATATAGGCTTCTTAATATGTTTTTGTTGCCTCAAGGACCCGATTTTGGGTGTTACAAGACCACATCTTATGGCATAACCACATATATGGTATGAATTCTGATTATGCTTGTGCCTTGGCTTCTCTTCGTAACAAACTTTCGGGCTTTGACTTTAGCAATTTCATTAAAAAGAACAACCCCCCCCCCCCCCCTAAATCCCAACATATACTGACGAGTGCCCTTTTTAGTAAAATTGTCGAAGATATGGAAGTGCATTTCGACATGAGGGTTCAACAGAAAGCAATTTTCGAGTGTTTACCAGCACAACATGCTCAAGATTTTCTTCTAGCTATCCATGTAGATGGGTTTGGCCAACACATGTCTAATGTGGAGTATCACACTATCCTTAAATATCAGCCCATGATCCCAATATTTCCAGCGAACGAGATGTGTCCGGTGTGTCGTAAGGCATGTTTGGACTCTTTTGGAGAATAATGTGGTTTATTGTAAAGAACCCTCGGGGTTTAAATACTTACACGATATGGTTAAGGATGTTTTTTTGACATATTTAAGCATGCCAGGGTTTTCGCTAAGAAATAGGCACATGTGAATTTCTTGACTGACCCAACAAAAGGAATGTCAACCCTTAAACCAACTATTGTATTGATTTTTGGATGGGTTGAAGGGAAACACACTTGTGCGGACCTTATAGGGGTATCCCCTCTCGTGGGCTTGAGGGTTGGAGGTTTCAAGGTAAGACAAATTGCTTTAAAAGCTGCCACATGCAAAGTCACAAAACGTGAGAAATCGTGCTTGGAAAATTAACACATGTTCATACCATTTGTGTTTGATACGTTTGGTTTTCTCGCATTGGACACAGTGTAACTTCTTAATAGAGTACAACAGATCATGCATAACAATGTTATATCCCCTAGATCTATTGATGTCGTCTTCAAAAGAATTGGTTTTCTCACACAAAAAGGTTTAGCGACACAACTTGTTTCCTATTTGCCTTCTCACTTATTGTATTATGATAACTAATTTATAAAAAATGGGATAGTTGGACCAACGTAATTGTTAAAGCGACATTTTTTAACAAATCTACTAAAAAAATTATTTATAAATTTACGTTCTCTTATCTGCAACGACTCTTCTTTATTTATTCATCTCCATGTTCCCACACTGCCTATCTGCTACTTTGTGGCTAATATAATACTCAATTCATCATCATCTGAGTTATTGCATCAGGTCATCACAATCTTAGGTAACGAGTTCTCTATGGCCAGTCTCATAATCTGAATTATTTTCTCAGTATTGTTGTTATGTGGGATCACCGAGTTATATTCTTACCTATCAAAGTTATGGCCTAGACAAGTTTATCAATTGTAAACTAGCTCACACTCCGAAAATTACATTGGCCAAACTAGACGACAGTGGTCCCATTACACAAATACAACTCTTTGTAAAAGTCTTATTTGGGCTCTTAAGTACTTGACTTTCACGATCCTCGAGAGCCTTATTTTCATGGCTTTCAAATGGATTCTTCGGCACGTTCGGGGCACCACTACTCACGATATACATATTTGTGATTCTCCTTTTCTTGGTCTCACTGCTTACCTAGATGCAAATTGGGGTGGTTGGTCAGTAACACGACACTCCATGTATGGTAGAGGCTTTGACTCTTAAGATTGGAGGTCCTAGTTTCTAATCCGAGAGTTGACGATTTCTTCTAACTTTGTGATACTAACTTCTAACCACTAACAAGTCGTAAAAAAAAACATGACACTCCATGTCTGGGTACAACTCCTTTCTTGACCACAACTTATTGGCATGCTCCTTGAAGTGCCAAGGAACCATTCCAACTCAAGCATCTCGACAAAATACATGGTCATGGTAAATGCGGTTGCTAAAACATGTTGCAATTGCAACTTACTTTGTGAATTGCATCATTAGACTACCATTGCGAGCTTTTTCTATTATAGAAACTTCTTTCCGTTGGTTATCTTTTCGTAATTCTAAGGCTATGATTAATTGGGTTACGTGATTACAAAATCCAATCTTACCTTAAACTGGTTTTGCAGCTAGTTTCTTGCTAGTTTATGGTTTGTTTCGTATTTCATATATTTGGTTTCCGTTTAAAAAAAAACTTATCAAACAATCTGGTTCAACATCAGTGCACTAAACATATGGAGATAAACATTCATTTTGTTTAGTAGAAAGTGACGATGGCGCAACTTTGTGTATTACATGTCCCGGCCTCCTCATAATATGTTACTATTTTCACCGAAGGTATTTCGTCAACTCTTTTCCTTGACTCTCGAGACTGTTTAAACGTTTGCAACAGCTCTTCCATTCAAATTGTAGAGAGGGACGTTAATATGATTAATTGTAATAGGCTTTCTTAATTGTGTGGTGCTTGTGAATAGATTATTCACAATGCTTAACAAATTTCAAGTCTTAGTTTGCTATTATATGCACTCTTTTATATATATATATATATATATATATATATATATATATATATATATATATATATATATATATATATATATATATATATATATATATATATATATATATATATATATATATATATATATATATATATATATATATATATATGAACCATGTTATCATTCAAATCAAAAATTCATATCACCATTTTAATAAAATTCACCTTGTTATAATCACTAAAACATTTCGTTATTCTAGAATTATTTTAAATCATTTTATTTTTAGTTTATGTTTTTTACTATTTTATATATTTTATTGTTTTAGTGAACAAATTATTTAAAAATTGGGCTATGATTTGATTTTTTTGTTTGTTTTTGTTTTTTTGATTCAATTTCATTTTTATTGTTATATTGTTTTTATGATTTGATTTTTTATTCAATTGTTATTATTTTTTAGTAGTATAGACAACGAGTTTGAGTTATTGAGATAGTGAGTAAGACTTTTATGTTGACAAATCATTTAATGGATTGTCTTGTGCATGCGAATTATTGTTACATGCGTCGGAATTGTAGGTTATTTTGTGTTGAAAAAATTACAATTTATTCTAAAATGGTAAGTCGGAATTGTGGGTTATCTTGTGCAGAAGAAATTACAATTTATTCTAAAATGGTAAAAAAACATGAAAGATTTATATGTCCAAATGTCCTTATAAAATGATATTGATAGATAATATATGATCCTAAATGGTCACGCTAACAACAACTTGATACAATTCAATATTTATTAAAAATTGATTTTAATAAATATTGAATAAACTCTTATAATTAATTGGAAATAATAATTTTTATTAGCAATTAACATAATATATCATATGTTATGATTTATTAAGTCATGTATAATGTTTTTGACTATAAGGATTTTTGTTTTTCCAAAAGTTAAGGTTTATAAGTTATAGAAGAATGAAAGTTTTTTTATAAAACTCTTTCTTCTTTTTCACGAAAAACCATATACATGTACAGAGGGGACAGGATAAGGGCTTTTGATTATTATATTAAGGCATACATGCGTGTACGTTATGTCTTGACATAATGAACTAAAGGTTAAGAGTTTAAGGGTTTTGGACTAGCATTTACATAAGTTGAAACATTGTTAGTGGATTACTACATGTAAATTTCTACTTTCATTCTTTTTCAATATTCAAGCCTCCATTGGGGATTTAAAGACTACAAAGATTGTCATATTCCTTCTTCCTCTTTGGTGGTTGTTATTTTTTTTCCCAATTCAAGATCTTTGGTGGGTTTACTACTTTTAAGTTTATTCAAAATTTAAGTATTCCGTTTGCTAAAATATTGAGTTTTTGAAACTATTTTTGAATAAAAACCCAACAATTGATATAAAACCATCTCACAAGTTTGGTTAGATTTTATGATTTTTGAAAATCTTGGTTTTTGAAAATATGGATAACTTGTTTTTGTAAGAAAATAAGTTCACATATATTTTCTATGACAAAATTATAATTGTTATTTTTTTGACAAAAATTTTCATGCATATTTTGTCAATAAAGTTGTATTAGAAAAACAAAGGTATTTTGTGTGATAGATATAGTTTAGAATGCATAAACAACCCATGGACCTTATTTGTGTTGTTATTTTATATGGACTTTTGAAAATGGTTTGTAATATTCTTTTATTAATACAACATGTAATAATAAAAGTAGCTAGTTTTTCATCATTGTTATATTATGTAATAGATTAGTTTTAGACTGAATTTATTTTATATAAAACTAGAAGGTTGTCCCGCGTGCTGTGCGGGACGGAAGGTGTTCTTGTCTTTTAGTTCACGTGTTTAATCTATTGGCAAAGAGATGTAATCACAACATCACAGAAAATAATCACATTATCTGTATGGAATGACAATGTACTTTCATTGATTTTTTTTATTATAGGCTACAAATGTCATCCAAATAAGAAACAATTTTAGGTGCTAAAATTTGCTAGGTTTTGAAAGTATAATGCATTAATAACGAAAAAAACTCAAAACTTGAACCTCTCTCCAAATACATGGGTCTGTAAAAGTATGATAATCGTTTGATTTTTCATTTTCACATTCCACATCATGTGAACATCTGATCAAATTCCACCCTTAGTATCAGTAACTAAAATAGTTAGTTGTGTAACTACATGCCTGATCTCTACCGCACAAAATCGTAATACATTAATGAAACCTTAAACATCAAAAGGATATAATCTTAACCATTTGAAGAATAAAACTGAAATTCATTTTATATATGAGTGATATCGCCTTAAATAGGTTGTATAGTGAATATACTTGTTACCAATAAGTGTAAAAAACTCTTGAGAGGCATCCGTCAACATATTTTCAAATGGTAAATTTTTCTATAATAACTTGCACATTTTTAATTATTTTATCCCTGAATCATCAATCTAACTTGCACATTTTTAATTAATTTATCCCTGAATCATCAATCAACCTGTAAATGGAAAACAATCATACCTATATCAGTCCACAAGATCAATTGATAAGCACTAAATACCATAGGGTTACATGTAAAATTTGTAATTTTAGAAACATTACACTAAACCTGTACATCTAAAATTTGTAATAACATATATAATATTCAAATATAGTAAAGGCCATTTATTATTAATAAATTAATAATAATGGATTATTATTTACACTAAGACCTTCTCGTGGGATCACACCATTCCAATTCTTCTTGTAGTAAGATGGGGAATTTTGGAATTCATACCTCTCTTCAATTCATTCTATTCAACATGCAAAACAAATAAAGATCTTAAGAAGTTGTAAAAATCCATTTGGTTTGGAATCAAGGAGAACATGATGTAATTTGATAAGCCTTATTCAAACCCCAATATGTTCCCGTTAGGTTCATGTTCATCTACATCTGATAACCGAAACATTTGTAGTGTTCAACTAATAATTTTTGTTGCATGAAATAGATGGCTATAAAATATTTTTTACAAATAATGAACACAACATCAATTAAAAGACTTTTTAAGATGAAGCTTCAACAATAGATGAAAACCGGGGGTATGATGAGAAGGAAATTACCATCATGCCCTTCATCGCACTCATAGGTGGGGTTTACTTGGAAAATTATGATTTTCCCTTAAGAATCAGTAATGGCGGACATATGATTTGAGCATTTGTTGACATGGGCATACCATTTTCTTTACATGGTTACCATTTTTGTAAATCTTGAAGGTCAGATGTTCTAAAAAGAACAATGGAAGCTCCTGCATTTGAATTTTTTTTTTTTAAAAAAAAGTTAACTTTACCAAGAAACGAAGGGCGTTTTGCGAAAAATAAACAACAAACCAGTTAAAGCAATTGCAAGATTGATTTTTTCAAGACAATACTTAATTCAACTTCACCATCAAATTTCTATTATATAAACGTCTTCCCGGAGTTACTTCTTTAATGCAACTTGGGAATGAAATAAAGATATTATTAATTGGAAGCTTTCTTCTCAAAAATTCATAATCTTTCATTGATTCGAATGACAAATGCTACCGGATTTTAAATCTTAGAAGGAAACAAATCATGCCTATTTATTGTTGATACATGAAAGTGAACCTCTAGTAATCCGAAGCTAAGCCAAAACCGAAGTCAAGTGCATTCCAAGGTGTGATGAGTTTCAAAATGAAACTTGTTCCGAGATGAAGACAAGTCCGAGAAACACCTAGTATTCAGTGCTATTTTGAGTCTCTATTAGCATTTAATGTTTCTTGTCCTTTAGCATTTGTTTTATTGTAAAGTTCATAAGACAAAATCAAGAAAATTTTGTGTGTCAGCTTTTTGACGTTTCAGATTTACATTCTCCATGCAATCTTGTAATTTGTCTGCTTATCACTCCTTGGCTATTTAAGGAGATGAGTTTTTCATGCAATACAACCCCTGTAGCAACATTCTCTTTCACATCAATACCAAGTATCTTTCAAGTAAAATCATTCTCTATTATTCCCATTGTTCTTAATTTATCTTTACATTGTTCATACTCATTCTCTTACTTTATTGAATACATTGTTGAACTTCTTACTTCAAGACAAAATTGGTTTACCAGACTTGAGTGGACTCTTAATATTAGCAGCAAACATTGATCTTAAGCTAATTCAAGGCTTGAGTTTTCAAACCTTGTCCGTACACTTGTTCTTTCACTTTCAAATGGTATCAGAGCCTAAGTGGTAGTCGTTTAAATCCATAAGAACATATTATAATTGATCTGATATTGCCTTGGTATCTCAATCATTTCTATGTTCAGGATAAAGTTCTTCAATATACCACTTCAGCTCTAATACTTTAACTTCAATGGATGCTCCTAATCCAACTCAACAGATGTATCCAATGCAAATAGAAAATAGTGTGGGTTGCCCAACGTGTGCCCCATTGCTAGTTGTTGAAGAGTATATCTCTAGAAAGTTAGAATGAAGAGATTTTTACTTGGTAAAGAAAAAGGTGAAGAGATACGGAGATCTGTGAAAGAAGTTCATCATGTTCCAATAAGACAAATGGTTAGAGATGATGTTGATACTCTCATGGGTCAAGATGAACAACGTCCAACACCTCTAACTGCATCATACCTTGAAAATCTTCATGTAAATCACATTGCATTCTCAGAAATGGTCTTTGGTGTTCCTCCTTCTCTCTTTGAGCACATTAAGTTGTGAAAATATGCGAGTAGATTTGAGATACAATTCAAGACTTGTTCAAAGGTTTTGGGAACATGAAGGATAAGCGTTTGACATCCGTTGTAAGCGAATTTGATACATTCACTACAACTCCCAGTGAATCTGTAGCCTTTGCATCAAATCGGTACAGGATCATTGTGAACAACATGACTGCACATGGAGTAGTCCGAACTCCACTTGAATACAATCTCAAGTTCATCAACAGCTTTGGAAAGGATGGGGAAACGTTAAGTCTTGTATTCAAAGTAATGGATCTCTGAAGAAACTAAATCTTTATCAATTGTTTGACAAACTGCAAGGGCATGAATCCAACGTTGCTCAAACATTAAGAGAACTATCAGGAGGTCCTCTCACTTTAGTAAGTTTGTCAATACAAAAAATGCCAACTTCAAAACATATATGTATAATTATGAATTATAATTGCATTTTGATCTTATTATGGAAAAAATGTAAGTTTTGTTGGAATGAGGTCCAACAAAAAAATTCTCAGTTTACTACAAAATCAGAATACACTAATTTAGTAAAAAATTTAATATGATTTGATGAATGAGTTTGTTGAAAAACTATGTTGATTTCTACCATTCAAGGATCACATAGAAATATTTGTGACTTCCAGAGTGTACTTAATCAAGCTAGGAGACTCTATGTCACAAAAGAACATTAATCATATTCTCCGATAAATTTAATTATAATTAGAGTAAAGTAAAATACAGAGATGACAGTATTTGCAAAAATCCACACAAATTAAATATAGTTAGACCCGTTGATAAAGTTGTTCTTTTAAGCTAAGTATGAATGGTCACACATTAGTTGTAATACTTTATTGTTCTAGAAATGAGATTTTGATTTGGATTTAGTATTTGGATATTGGAACATTGTAACAACAAATATTGCTAATGTTTTTGATATATTGGGATATGATCATCACATTAATACTTTTTGTGTTCTATATTAACATGTTTAATCAATGAATAATCTTATTATTCTAAAAGTTCCAATTGGTTATAGTTGCGGTAGGAATTATGAAGTAAGACTAATATGAATTGGATTTGTTGACTCTCACCAGATGAAAGTATTCAAGTGGTTGTAACCAAGATTCATAGTTTATTGTCAGAGAATTAGTATTGAACCAACCACATCAAGATCACCTCATGGATCATTATCATGAGTGACACTTTATAAAAGGCACTATCTTTTTATCATTAACACATGAGATACATAATGGGTCTTAAGTGTTGGGAGAGCTATGCTTTGATGTGGTCAAATGATGATCCTTAAACGGGCAGTTATAAAAGCTCTTTTAACGTATGGTGTAAACTAGACAAGAGGCTTATGTTATCAAGATGAGATTTGTTTCTCTTATATGTTTTGAGTTAGAAATCTAAGGCGCCTTTCCAAAAGTTGAACACCTAATGAGATTGATTGCAATATGTATCAGATGTTCAACATGATGTATGTAACAAAGGGATAACTAATCACTTACCTTATACACCAATTGCAGCTTTGAGCTTCTGGGAATTAGATGTTAATGGAATGACACAAATTCATATATTATTGGGGATAGTGAAATGTTGCTAGTCGTTCACCATTGTCTGTATCATTTTATAATGAGTCTTGTGCAAGTGGAAGATTGAAAGATATATATGTCCAAGAGTCATTATAAAATGATATTGCTAGATAATATATGATCCTAAAGGGTCACACTAACAACAACTTAATACAATTAACTCCAGTGCTCCATTTTTATATCATTTTCAGATAATTCAAGTGGAACAGTACTTTGGGAGCAGTGTTGGATGTGTTTAATGGAGCATTGGAGTTAATTGGAGCTTAGAACTTATGAAGGATTATGAGCAATGATTGGAAGTTATTTTGGTCAAGAAAAAAAATCAACGAATTGATCCTACAAATATAAATTTCTACATTCTAAAGCCTAAATGATGTTGCTTGCAACTTGAACCCTTGTCAATATTTTGACCATATCTTATGGCTCGTAACTCCGATTGACGAGATTCAGAATGTTCTGGAAACTGAAAAAAATTTGGACGACTTTTGTGTTTGCAAAAAAGCAAAGATGCAATTGCATTTCTCCATAAATGTGATCGCATAAACATGTCGAGGTTTTGTAGGATTGAAAAATGATCAGGGGAAGAAAAGCACAAAAAAATGTGATCGCATTTTCCCCATTCTACGATTGCATTTCCACTTTGGAGTCCAAAAAATGTCACAAATAGCATTGTACTTCATTCACTGATAAATCTAGAAGTTTTTGAAAAACAATGTGATCGCATATTTGGATATATGCGATCGTGGAATCGATTTACTTGCTCCATAAGCATCTAACTTGCATATAAATATCACGCCTCTGATCATATTGAAGGTTGGCCGATTCCTTAAACTCCAACAACGAAAAAGACGATTCCAAACACCAAAAAACCCTTCTGAAGGAAATTTATGATACTTTTCAACACTTTCACAAGATATGAAGGTTGTGGATCATCTCCTACATTTAGTTTAGCAAGATTAGTTAGTTAGTATCTCTTTTTATTAGTTTTATTCATATTTTAGCCATGTCTGGCTAATACCGTAGTTTTTACTTCTGCAATAGACTAGTACTTTTCATGTGATCAGTTATCAGATTTGGTTTTCGTTGTGTGCTTCTATATAGTTGTTTCAGTTTTTGAGCTTAATGAATGATTGATTTTTAATTCTTGATAGTCTGATCACCTAGCTAGGATTTAATCATTCAAGTTAATCAATTAACAGAATCCATAATTGTTCTTGTCAACTGGTAATAATTAACAAGTATTAAATTGGTTATGTGTTGGGATTTAACTCTTATATAAATTGAAATTTCATATCTTTACGTTTCTGAGCTTGTGAGAAGTATTGGGTATTGCTGAGAATTTTACACAAAACTTAATGCAAGTTTTATGATTTTAATTAAGAGCTTCTTTAATAAGACAATAAAAAGTTAGGGTTAATTGAAGAGATTTTTGGTTAATTTAACTAGGTAAAAGAGAATATACAAGATCTTATTAGTTGCTTTCAGTTCCATCTTAGATAGAACGCATTTTGAGTAACCACATCTAAGTTGATTGCATGATTAGGAAAGTTGCAACAGAGTTGTATTCCTTTTTATTATTGAGTTTTATTTAGTTTGTTTTAACTGCAATTTTAGTCTTTAGTTAATAATCAGCCCCCTCCCCCCTTATTATTTTATGTTAATTGACTAGTATGTGCCTTATGGAAAGAGTCATTGACCATTAGACTGTGTCTCTGAGGATTCGACCCTGCTTCCCTGTGTTACCTATTAGTGCAACCAGCAGTGGTTATTTTATTTGTTTAAATTGTGCATGACAACCGTTTAATAAATTGGCATCGTTGTTGGGGACACGGGTCTTCTAATAGTTTGTATGCCAAGAACTTTTTGTATAGGTACATCTTTAGATTTTAATCCAGAAATTGAGAAGACTACAAGAAAACTGAAGAAAGAAGTAGCAAAGCAAAAACAATCAGCTGGTTTCTTTGGTTCATCATCCTCCTTACCTCCAGTCATCACTACACCACAAGGCAGTCCGTGTGGAACGAACCACACCCGACTTTTCTGTCTTTCCCGAAAGTACCCCCATCCTCATCTTCCGAATGCCTAGTAAAAACATACTCCCAACAAAATCTGAAAAATTTGAAATCACAGACTTATCTAAAAGTGAATGTGAAAATTCAGTTATGAATGGAGACAAAGGTGAAAAGAAAACTCTTAGAGAATTGGCAACACAATAGATCAATCAACAACCTCTCCTCATCACTTTTCCAGAAGCCCATAACTTCGAGTTGAAATCTAGGCTGATACATTTTCTTCCTACGTTCAGAGGCTTAGAAAAAAAGTCCCACATAAATTCGTTAAGGAATTTCACGTGGTATATAAAGGAATGAAGCCACGCGCAATTACTAAAGACTATATAAAGCTAAGGGCATTCCCCGTCTCACTTCATGACTCGACGAGAGAATGGATGTACGAGCTCCCATCCGGATCAATAACCACGTCGACTGAACTCGCAAAATTATTTTTAGAAAAATATTTTTCAGAAACATGAGTTTCGAGTTTTCGTAGAGAGATCCTTGGTATCAAAAAAGGAAGAAGAGAAGCTCTATAAACGTATTGGGAGAGCTTCAAAAAAGTTGTTGGCTTAGTGCCCACAACATGGTATAAGTGGTTATCAGTTGTACACCTGTTTCTGCGAAGGTCTGACACCTATTGAGAGCCATCTGATAAATGCTTCAAGCGGTGGTTCCGTAGGCGACATTACACCAACTAAAATCCATGAGCTAATAGAAAAGATGGATATTGAGTCAAAACACTCTGGAAACAAAGACGAGTGGTACACTAACAGCCAAGAGGAGTAAAAAAAGACAACTCACATCATCTAGAGGCCTAAATTTCTAAAATGACAAAAGCAGTTCTGCTGACAAAAGAAAAAACAGCTGCGAAGAAATAGTGTGGGATTTTCTTGAAGATCAGGCATCCCACTGACATGTATGCATTATTGCAAGAGGATACAGTTGCAGTAAAAGTTGTCATAGGCTATCAGCAAAATTATCAAAACAATTTTCAGCAACAACACCAGTATCAAAACCCACCCAGATTTCAGCAGCAACAAAATTTCCAGTCATCAGGCTTTCAGCATCCGATTTATCATAAATTGAACCAACAAAATTATCAGCAACAAAAATTTAAGAACCATCCTTCAAATCAACAAGCCAGTAGTTCCAACATGGCCTTATAATATATTGTTAAAAGCTTAGTCACCAATAACCATGCATTCCAGAACGAAACCATAGCTAGTATCAAGAATCTAGAAAAGCAGGTGTCTCAACTTGCCACTTTTATTAGTCAGTTGGAGTCTCAAGAAAAGTTACCGAGGCATACCGAAAACAATCTGAAGCATTATGTGAGTTCTATTTCTTTGATAAGTGGGAAGAGTTACGAAGACCCAAGAAGATCTGAACCAATTGAGGAAGCTGAAAAAGAATTTGAAGTAGTTTTAGGTGAGAAAGAAGTTGAAAATGTGGTAGAAAAAGAGATTCCTAAGCAGCCCAAGCCGAATTTTAAAGAGTACAATTCGGTGCCCCCATTCCCATCATGACTGAGAAGCACAAAACGTGAGTGAGAGGACGAGCATATCATGGACACCTTTTGTAAGGTGGAGGTAAATATTCCTCTTTTAGAAATAATTAAACAAATTCCTCGTTACACTAAGTGTCTGAAAAAATTGTGCATTTCAAATAAAAAACTAAAAACTAATGAAACAATCAAGGATGACAAAAGTATCTCTTCTATTTTGCAAAAAGGTTTACCCCCAAAGTGAAAGGATCCGGAAATTTTCTCGATTCCTTGTAAATTGGGAAACCTTAATTTTTCAAATTCCATGATTGACTTAGGTGCTTCAGTCAATGTCCTCCCACCATCAGTTTTAGAAAAAATTAAATTGGGATCTTTACAAAAGACCGAGACACTCATTTAGTTGGCAGATCACTCGATAGTACACCCAAAAGGTGTATTGGGGGATGTTCTCATCCAAGTGAATGAGCGAATTTTTTCCTCTGATTTTTACATTCTTGAAATGGGTAATATAGACATATCAGACAAAAACTCAATTATTTTAGGAAGACCTTTTCTCAAAACTGCTAAAACGAAAATTGATGTTTGTGCTGGAACACTTTGAATGGAATTTGATGGGGATGTTGTTAATTATCGGGGTACCAACAGTCCTTTATTTGAGGACTGCCTTGAGTTTTCTAATGCTTCCGTGCAAGAAATATTTGTAGATAGAAAATCATATGACACATCAAAAAATCTAGAAAAGGGAAAGCTTGGGAAATCAAGGAGGAAATGCTTGTTGAAAAGTAGTTGACAGAAGCATATAAACATGGGGAAGAGAAGGAGAAGATGATTTTTGCTGAGGAAAAATAAGAGAAAATACTGAAAAGAAGAAATCTTTTAGAAAAAGAAGAGGAGGATGTTGCAAAAAGAAGGATCTAGAAAAAGAAAGATATTTAAAAATTCGAAGAAGGACTCAACTGATAAAAATATGAAATTTTTCTATGTTAAGAAAGTTCCAAATCCACCAATTCTACCATATATGAAAGGGTCTGGAGTAACAAAAAAAAAAAATTAAGTTGAGGAAGAGCCCTACATTTTCCAATTGAAAATCTGGTTGGGCACAGTCAAGCCAACGACTTTAAAAAAGAGCGGCTTTCCGGGAGGCAATCCGCGTAGTCTTAGTTTATTTTTCTGCTTTTAATAAAGAGATGTTCACAGTTCCAAGCAAGATTGGGGAAATCGGAGGATCTTTAATGTTGTTGAAATGCAGATTTTTCGCCAATATTTTCGTCAAAATCAGAAATTTCTGCAAACTTATCATGTACATTCTTTCCTAGCTGAAACTATTTGTTTTTACATGTTTTATTGAGCTATTCGTTCCTCTCTGAGCATTGAGGATAATACATCATTTTAACCTTGGGGAGGAGGTTAGTGTCAAAATTTGCATTTTTTTTGTTGTTAAAATTTTAAATTTTTTTAGTTTTCTAGTTAAATTTTGCAATTTTATTTTCTGCATTGCATTCTCCTACAAAATATGAAAAAGTTCAAAAACAAATATCTTAAGTTTATGTTTTTATTTTTCTACATTCTTAAAAAAAACCAAAAATATTTTATTTCTAGTTATTTTAGTGTTCATTTTCTACATAAAAATAAAAAAAAAAATCTGAAAATTAAATTAATTTTTTTTTTCAGAAAAAGTTACATGATATTGTGACATTCTTGCATTGGATAGCTCTGTATAAATGTAAAATGAAAGACCGAAATGATCAAATCGATAGTGGTAAGTTCAGTAATAGTTCTCATAACTAGGGGTCCCAAAACACCGTGATCTGAAACTCCAAATGTACAACATAAAACGAATGGGGTATCAAAACACTACAAGGGCGTTAATAACAATTTCAAAATTATTTGATTTAGAATGTTTAAAAAGAACCGTGATCGACAAGTTTGACCCACATAATATGGCCCTATTTAATTGACACGCGTTACTATCGTGGTAACAGATTACCTTATATCAGATCTACACAGTCAGAAAAGAAAGAAAGGGTACAACTGTCAAATCTGATACCAAATTCATAGTTCAAGCACTTAATCAAAGAAATCTCAAGAAATTAAAAAAAATGATTGAAGAACTCAAGTTGAAGACAAAGATACAAAAGCTCAAGTTCAATCAATTGAAAATCCACCTCAAAGTCAAATCTAGCAAGAATGAAGAACTGTGTGATATGATATTTGTCATTCTCAGAAAAGTGAAAGCATAGGAGTTGGGTCCCTATGGGTGTGCTTCTATCTAGTTGTTTCATTTTGGAGCTTAATGAATGTTTGATTTTTTTATTCTTGTTAGTCACCTAGCTAAGGTTTAAACATTCCAATTAATCTGTTAATAGAACTTGTAATTGTTCCTGACAACTGATAATAAGTAACAAGTATTAAATTGTTTATGTGTTGGGATTTAATTGTTATATAAATTGAAATTTCATATCTTTACACTTCCAAGCTTGTGAGAAGTATTGGGTAGTGCTGAGAATTTTACACTGAACTTAATGCAACTTTTCTAATCATAATTAAGAGCTTGTGTAATTAGACAATAGAAAGTTAGGATTAACTGAAGGGCTTGTTTTGGTTAATTTAACTAGGTAAAAGAGAATATACTAGAGTTGATTAGTTGTTTTCAGTACCAGCTCAGATAGAATGCATTTAACTAGATCTAAGTTGATTGCATGATTAGGAATGTCGCAACAGAGTTGAATTTGTTTTTATTACTGAGCTTTATTTAGTTTATTTTCATTGCAATTTTAGTCTTCAGTTAATAATCAAAAACCCCTTTTTTATTATTTTATGTTAATCGACCAGTATGTGCCTTATGCAAAGAGGCATTGACCATTAGGCTATGTCCCTGAGGAATCGAACCTACTTCCATATGCTATCCATTAATGCAACCAACAATGATTATTTCATTTTTTAAATCGTGCGCGACGTCGATTTAACAAGGGGACAAGTAAGAGATTTTGATTATTATATTAAGACATTCATTCTTGTAAGGTGTGTCTTAACATAATGATAAATCATGGGTACTAAAGTGCTAAGACCCATGGGATAAAGGCTTAAAGTTTATATTTTGATATGGACTAAAGCTTAAGAGTTTAAGGGTTTTGTACTAGCATCTACATCAAGTTGAAGCATTGTTGGTGGATTACTAAAGGTGAAGTTCTACTTTCATTCTTCTTCAACATTCAAACCTCTCTTGAGTAGGTCCTGCCCCCGCGTCCATGAGATGGCCTCTACTCGACAAGTTGGGGCATCCACTTGCCGAGTCCATGCACAAACACTCGTGTTAACCCCACATAACTCATCCATGAAACTTAAACCAACCTTGCAACACTCGTGTATGCTAATTATACATAACATTGAATCATATAGACAGTCGAATACTTTATTCTACCCTAAGCCCACAACAAAACAAGGAGCAAGAAATAAGGCCAAATCGACCACTCTTAGGCTATAAAATCTTAGTTATGTACAATTTTGATGCATACACTAAGCAACTACAGTACTGATGCCAATTTCATATAAGGAAGAAACCATAGGCTATTAGGCGTCAAATAATTAGACAATTCTATCATGCAATACCTAAAGATCCCTAGCATATCACTAGCATGTTGTTCTATCATAACATAATACCAAATAACAGTTTGGTAACATGGGGTCTACTTACTGGCTCCGACTGATCGTACACATCACATCCTTTCTTGACTAGTTTTGAAAATAATTTCGAAAATCATTTTTAAAACTTTTGCAGTTCCTTATTATGAGATTGGATTCACACGGATGTTCCTCCAAATCGATCAAACCAAGGCTCTGATACCAACTTGCAACATCTCAAAAATCACAACCAATTTAAACTTTCCAAAACAACCCATTTACTAAAAGAGTGTTTACAAAACCATTGTTTCTGAAAACATTATTCAAAATCAGAGTCACCCAAAATTAGCAACATAAAATCCAAAGATGTGTATGTTCACGCCTTCACCTTGTCACGGTCCTTAGAAGTACCTCATCACCATCTTCCGCGTTGTCTTCACTTTGCTCATCTACCTCGGTAGAGTATGAGTAGGGGAAGATGTATGGAATGATTTGCCAATCGGTCATGTGAATGGGATCTCGGAAAGCAAGAATGCCTTTATTTTCTAGTGTGATGAGGAGCTTTGGATCATGATTTTGACCCACGGTCCAATGGTGTGTGCCATCGCTTGTCGAATGGAAGAGTCACATGGAATCAAGGACAGTAGTGGTGAGATAAGGCTCACCCGACAGTGGCTGATGGGGACCGGGGAATGGGGCTCGAATTGGGGCGATCTTGGCGAGCATGCTGACAATACCCCCGCAAACAATTTTTCCCGAGCGGGATGCGCTCAGACGGAGGAGCTTGTGTCACATAAACCGACCATAATGAGGAATGAGGTTTTTCTCGGGATGGGTCATTGCATAGAGGATTTTGAGTTCTAGCGCGCTGATGGTGCTTCGCTCCTCTCTACGGGCGACGAGCGAAGCAATGATTCTGTGGGCCACCTTCATCACGGGATGGATAAGTGATGAGGCTTTGGCAGCGTTAGAGACATATGGGTGTTGTTGGGTGAGTTGAGTCCACCATGTTAAGTCAAAGTATCCTTGAATTGGGTCGGTGGGGCCAAATGTGTTTTCCGTTGGGGCCCCCACAATGGCATTGATTTGATCCAAGGAGATCTCATAGTCTTGATTCATTAGACGGAAGTAGAGGATCCCATGGTCCAAATAAACTGAGGATAGAAACTCAGCTGTTGGGACTTTATAGCTCAATTCATGGACTCTCAACAAGCCGTGCCACCCTATATTGCGGAACATGGTTTTGACTTGGTTGTAAACATGCAACTCTTTTAGGGATGGAACATGCGCAAATTTTTGGATGGCATGACCCCGTTTAAGGAATGACTCAAGTTTGCCCTGTTGAATTGGGCCAAGACATACGACACCGTAATAAGACGGGTCGATTGGGGGTGTTGGGGACCTAGGTGGAGGTGATGGGGATCTAAATGGAGGTGATGGAGATCTAGGCTTCCGATGGCGTGCGGATGATTTGGTTTGTCTTGGTCTTTTGGAAGATGTAGCTTCCATAGTCAATTTTGGGACAAATTAAAAGTCAATAGGTCAAAATGTCAAAAAGTCAACTGTTGACGGGTCCAGTCAACTTTGAATTTGGCCACCAAAATTTCGTGGTAAATTTGGTTTTCAAAGATTTCCTGTTAAGAATCAAGTCCAAATAGATCACAATTTCAAATACTTTGACTCAAGAACACAAAATCCAAAAGTTAAGAGTTGGAAAGAATTTACCGAATCATGTGTTGGATTGTGTTGTTCTTGATGGAAAAGATCTTTCTTAACCTCCCCAAGCTTGCCCCTTTTAAGATTAAGACACTAAAACACCAAAATAAGTGAGATTTTCGAATCTAGGGTTTGTCAAAACCCCCAAATCCACCATTAAAATGCAAGAAAATGGTGTTTAAGATGGAGAAGATGAAGTTTAGATGATGAAAATCAAACCTTTTTGTAGATGAAAGCCAAAATCTTGAAGAAATTGAAAGGTTTTTAATGAAAATCGTACCTAATGTTTTTGTTGGGAGAGAGGGGCTGTTAGGAAGTGAAAGTGGGGATAAATGAGGTCAAGTCCCGATTTTTTTCTTTAAAAAGGATAATAACTGCTGCGCGGACATGACCCGTGTCTCCCTAGGCCAAATTGACACGCCCCGTGTTGGGGTTTTTATGCTGAGTTAAGGACGAACACGACCCGTGTTGGGTCAAGGCCAAAACCCCACACGACCCGTGTTACTCTCTGTAGAAATTTGGTGTACTTTTTGCATGGACACGACCCGTGTCAATTGAAGGCCAAAACCAACACGACCCGTGTTGGTCTCTGGAAGAATTTGGGACTTTTTTTGCATGGACACGGCCCGTGTTCCATTAAGGCTAAGAGGAACACGACCCGTGTTGGTCCCTGGATGCTAATCCCCACTTTTTGAATTTGAAAATTCCCCTCTCTTTGAAATGAAATACTTTTCCACCCCAAGGTCCGTTCTTTTGGTTTGAAAACAATGACAAAACACATTTGGAACATTAAAAACCATCAGAATGGAAAGAACGAAATTTTTTAACGAAAAATGACGAAAATACCCCCGGGTTGCCTCCCGGTTAGCTGCCCTTGTTTTAGGTCGTTGGCTCGACTTTGTCCCCCAGGTGTGCTTCATTCTTGGTATGTGGGGTTCTCCAACTCATCTACCTCTTCATTCTTCACCTCAAATCCTTCATAAAATGGCTTCAACCTGTGACCATTAACTTTGAATGTTTTACCTGTTTGCTTGCTCGTGATTTCCACTGCACCATGGTCAAACACCCTTGTGACCACGAAAGGACCGACCCATCTTCATCTTAAATTTCCTGAAATTAACTTGAATCTTGAGGGGTAAAGCAACACCTTTTGTCCTTGTATAAAAGTCTTTCGGGAGATTGCTCTGTCATGATATGCTTTTGTTTTCTCCTTATAGATCATGTTACTTTCGTATGCATCATTCCGAATCTCCTCTAGCTCTTGGATATCAAGTTTCCTTTTATTTCCCACATCATCTTCACTCAAGTTGAATTTCTTTACCGCCCAAAAACCTTTATGCTCAAGCTCAACTGGAATATGGCATGCTTTACCAAACACAAGCCTATATGGGGACATACCAATGGGAGTTTTAAAAGCAGTACGGTATGCCCATAAGGCATCATCTAGCCTCAAGCTCCAATCTTTGCGGTTTGGGTTGACCGTTTTCTCCAAGATACTTTTGATTTGCCTGTTTGAGACTTCTGCTTGTCCATTGGTTTGGGGATGATAAGTTGTTGAGACTTTGTGTGTCACTCCATATCTCTTCAAAACAGCTTCTAGCATCTGATTGCAGAAATGGGTCCCGCGGTCACTTATGAGCGCCTTTGGTGTGCCAAACCGTGAGAAAATCTGTACCTTAAGGAAATTGACCACAACTTTGGAATCATTAGTACGGGTGGCCTTAGCCTCCACCCATTTGGACACATAGTCCACCGCTAACAAAATATAAGAACAACCAAAAGAAGGCGGAAATGGTCCCATAAAGTCAATACCCCATACATCAAAAATCTCACATACTAGAATAGGGGTAAGGGGCATTTGATTTCTAGAGCTTAAAGATCCGGATTTTTGGCACTTTTCACAATGTGCACAAAGTACATAGGAATCATGGAAAATAGAAGGCCAAAAGAATCCGCTATCTAAAACTTTCCTAGTTGTCCTTTGGGGTACAAAGTGACCACCACATGCATAGGAATGGCAAAAATTAAGGATAGATTGTACCTCTTTTTGCTCAACACACCTGCGAATTACTTGGTCCGCACAGTACTTCCAAAGATAAGGCTCGTCCCATATGTATCGTTTGGCTTCCTTCTTGATTTTGTCTCTTTGCCAACAGGATGAATCTGGGGGAAATTGACTTGTGACCAAGTAGTTGACGATATCTGCATACCATGGTGCTTCTTTGGCTACAAATAGATGCTCATCTGGAATGTGTCACAGATTGGTATACCATCTTCGGGCGATACGATGCGACTTAGATGATCCGCAACCATATTTTCCTTTCCACTCTTGTCTTTGATCTCAATATCGAACTCTTGCAAAAGCAGCATCCACCGTATTAACCTCGGCTTTGAGTCTTTCTTTGTAAGCAAGTGCTTTATGGCTGCATGGTCCGAATATATGATTACTTTAGTTCCAAGGAGGTATTGTCGGAACTTCTCTAAAGCAAAGACAATAGCAAGCAACTCTTTCTTTGTTGTGGTGTAGTTGCCTTGTGCCCTATCAAGGGTCTTTGATGCATAGTACATGACATGGTGTGCTCGGTCAACCTTTTGTCCCAAAATCGCCCCAACCGCGGTATTGCTAGCATCGCACATGATTTCAAATGGAAGATCCTAATTTGGCGATTGAATAATGGGGTCGGATGTCAACAAATCTTTAAAAAGATCAAATGCCTTTTTACATTCATCACCAAACTCAAAATCAGTCTCCTTTTGTAAAAGTTGACACATCGGCACCGTGATCTTGGAAAAATACTTTATAAACCGCCGATAAAAACCTACATGGCCAAGAAAAGAACGTACTTCCCAAACATTTGTCGGGTATGGTAAGCTCTTAATAATATCTGTTTTGGCCTTGTCAACTTCTAAACCTTTTTGGGACACCACATGTCCAAGTATCAAGCCCTTGTCAACCATCAAATGGCATTTTTCAAAATTAAGGACTAAGTTCGTGTCAATGCACCTTTGTAAGATTTTGGTGAGATTTTGCAAACATTCATCAAAAGAGTTTCCATAAACAGTAAAATCGTCCATGAAAACCTCTATGATATTTTCGACATATTCTGAAAATATGCTCATCATACATCTTTGGAAGGTCGCGGGTGCATTGCACAAGCCGAAGGGCATGCGTCTATACGCAAAGGTGCCGAAGGGACGTGTGAATGTGGTTTTCTCTTGGTCTTCCGGGGCAACCGGAATTTGATGAAAACCAGAGAAACCATCAAGGCAGCAGTAGTGGGATTTCCCGGTCAATCGTTCTAACATCTGATCAATGAATGGAAAAGGGAAGTGGTCTTTGCGGGTGGAAGCATTCAACTTCCTATAATCGATACAAACTCTCCACCCGTTTTGCACACGGGTGGGTACCAATTCCCCTTCGGAGTTTTTGACAACGGTAACTCCGGCTTTTTCGGGACTACTTGCACATGACTCAGCCATTTACTATCAGAAATGGGGTAGATTACACCTACATCCAATAGCTTCATGATCTCCTTTTTAACCACCTCCATCATAGGTGGATTCAACCTCCTCTGTGCTTCACGGGTTGGCTTGAAGTCCTCTTCCATCAGTATTTTGTGCATGCATAATGATGGGCTCAACCCTTTTATATCCGCAATGGTCCAACCAATAGCCTCCTTGTATTTCTTCAAAATTCCAACTAACTCTTTTTCTTCTTCTCGTGCCATCTTGGTCAAAATTATCACCAGTAATGTCTCTTCCTCTCCAAGATAGGCATACTTGAGATGGTCGGGAAGAGCCTTCAACTCAAGAGTCGGCGGCTGTACTATGGATGGGAGAAGTTTCGAATTAGAACTTTTTAGCTTCATGCAGGGTGGTTCAACTCTCATGGGTTGTGCTTTCTCCAAGGAATCAATTACTTCAATCAACTCATCTTCCAATGTGTACTTGTCAGCCAACTCCTTAATCCCTGTCTCATCAAAGTGTTTGCTCAAGATGGTGGTTAGCACATCTTGGCTTGACATCTCAAAGCAATCATTAGTACATGAATCATAACATCTATGAAGTTTAAAGAATGAATATCGCTAGGATAACGCATGGCTTCAAAGATATTAAAGTTAATTACCTCACCATCGAACTCCATTGACAAAGTACCATTGGCTACATCTATTTTTGTTTTTGCGGTACTCATAAAGGGTCTCCCCAAAAGGATCGAGCTCGATTGTGGGGTGTTTTCATCACCCATGTCTAAAACATAAAAGTCAGCAGGAAAAACGAGCTCATTAACTTGCACTAACACGTCCTCCAATACACCTTTCGGATGTACCAAAGACCGGTCAGCAAGTTGAATGATAACTCCAGTTTTTGATAAAGGTCCAATTCCCATTGTCTTATAACTTGAATAGGGTAAAACATTAATTGATGCTCCAAGATCAAGCATGGCACATGGTACAAAAAGGTTACCCATTTTGCAAGGAACCGTGAAAACACCCGGGTCCTTGCATTTTTTTGGTAGCCGCTTTGGTAACACGGCCGAGACATTTTCACCAACCTTCATAGTTTGATTTCCTTTAAGCTTTTTCTTAGATGTGCAAAGTTCCTTAAGGAACTTAGCATATCTAGGAATCTATGTAATGGCATCTAAAAGAGGGATATTGATTTCAACCTTTCGAAACATGGCCATGATTTCGTCGTCTTCCCTTTCTCTTTTGGTGCTTGCCAGCCTTGAAGGAAATGGAGCTGGTGTGACTTTCAATTCAGATTCTATTGGCTTCTTGGAATTTGGAGTACTCTTCTTTTCCTCTTCTTTGACAGATTCTTCCACCTCAATCTCTTTCTCTTCTTCTTCTTCATCCGGCATCCTTGGACTTTCATAGCTTTTCCCACCTCTAAGTGTAATTGCACATGCATTGTGTTTTGGGTTCTTCTCCGTTTGAGAGGGTAGCTTGCCTTGCGACTCCATCTTACTCACATATTGAGCAAGTTGTGATACTTGTTGCTCCAAGCTTTTTATGCTTGCCTTGGTTTCTTGTTGAAAGCTTTGAGTACTTGTGGCAAGGCTTTTTACTATGTCTTCTAAGGACATATTTGAAGCCCTTGCTTGTGGAGGGGGTTGTTGTGGATGCCTTGGTTGGTAATTTTGAGGTTGGAATGGTGGTCGTTGTTGATTTTGAGGAAATGGTGGTCTTGGTTGATATTGATGCGATTGATTTTGCTGATAATTCCCTTGTTGATTGCCTCCCCACCCTTGATTATTGTTCCATTGTTGATCACCTCTTGGTTGCTCATAACCTCTCTGATTTGCCCCTGAATAGCCTCCCATGACTTTCACTTCTTCATAATCTTCCTCCTGAAGTTGTGGGCACATATCGGTTGGATGCCCCACTTGGGTGCAAATACCGCATGGGCGGGGTGTGGGCTGCACACCTTTGTCTTTGGCCAACATCATGACTACTTTCGTGAGCTCGGACAATTGAGCTTCAATCTGAGGAGTTTGAACTTCTTTTACACCTCAGGGTGCATCCGTATACCATTCTTCATCATGGCTTGAATGTTTGGAATCTTCAGCCATGTTCTTGATTAGATTTCGGATCTCAGTTGGGGTCTTATCGGGCAAAGATCCGCCAATAGAAGCATTGAGAAATCTTCTTTCCATTGGGGTCATACCTTCAATGAAATACTGTAGGAGCTGATACTCGGTGATCCCGTGCTTTGGACAACGGGCGCAAAGTTTCTTAAATCTTTCCCAGTATGTGTGGAAAGCTTCTCTTTTGTGTTGCTTGATTCCGATAATCTCCCTCCGTAGGGCCGAAGCTTTAATTTCGGGAAAATACTTGTCCAAGAACAATCTCGCAAGGTCTACCCAAGTAGTCACCGTCCCCGGTGGGAGGTCATAGAGCCAGTCTTTGGCGGTGTCTTGCACTGCGAAGGGGAATGCCCTAAGCTTGATCTGATCCTCCGTGACATTGTGTGGTTTCATACCCACACATACTACATGGAACTCGGTGAGGAACTTGTGAGGATCTTCGTTGTCCAATCCTCTAAAAGTTGGGAGTAAGTGGATAAGCCCGAATTTTAGTTCCACGTTGGTGGCGGCTGGGTATGTGATGCAAAGAGGTTGTTGAGTCACCTCTTGTCTTGACCATTGACGGAGAGTTTGTTCGGGTGGTGGGTTTGGAGGACCTTGATTCCCTCCAGGGTTATGTGCCATGGCTTGAGAATTGGTTGTGGTTTTTGTAGGTGAACTGTTTAGGATATTATGAATAGGTGAAGAGGGTGGAGTGGTATTTATGGGTGAGGCTATTTGTGGTGAGAGTGATGGGTTGTCTGTTTCTGATGCGGATACACTTGAGAGGGGTATGTCCTCCCAAATGTTGATGACTGGGGGATTGGATGATGAAGAAGTACCGGAAACCGGTTGCCTCTTACGAAGCTTGGCTTGCTTCCTTAACTTCTTTGCAGTCTTCTCTATCTCCAAATCAATTGGCAATGGTGTACATATACGAAAAGATCTAGGCATAAACAATTAGTAACACCGTGTCCCCGGCAACGGCGCCAATTTGTTAGGGGTGTCAGACCCAACAAATAAAGGGGTATGATATACTCCTAAGTAACACTACTCTATTGCACTCAAAAGTAGTACAAGGCAAGTAGGGTCGATCCACAGAGACACGGGACAATCAATCTATACCCTTTTTGCGTAAGGTACTTGTTCACAAAAGATGAAAGAAGAACGGGGGGTTTTGATTGGAATGATTGGACAAATAAAGTAAAATCACAAGTAATTGGCTGAATGAGTAAATTAAATTCAGATATTATAAAGACTCCAACTTCATGTATGACAGTTCAACAATGTGAATCCAAGATGACAAGACCTTTGTTTCATTCTATCTAAGTTGGTACTTGAAAGTGTTAACAAACTCTAACACTTTCATTCACCACAATAATTAACCAAAACAAGCTCTTTGATTAATCCTAACCTTACTAACCTAATCTAAACAAGCTCTTAGAATTAGATTGAAAGATTGCATGAAGCTTTATGTGAATGTTCCCAACAACACCCAATACTCCTCATAAGCTCGGGAGTGTAAAAGTGTATGAATAAGATTTACACTAAATTCATTCAATAGATGTCAATTTAATGCTTGTTACTTGTTCAATTTCACAAAACAATTACGGATTTTGTAAAAGAGATAACTGGAATGACCTAACCCTAATTCAAATGGCTAATAAGAATCACAATTAGAATCAAACATTCGATTGAAGCAAAATCAAATTCATTAGATAGAAATTAAGAACAAACATCAAGTCATATGATTAGATTCACAACTAGAAAGTCAAAACATGAGTTGGAGAAATTAGAGTTCTAGCCACACATGACTAGAACAAAACCATAAATCTAGAAGATGAAATCAAGAATTAAAATGCTTACAAATACGAAATCAAAATGTTTCCAAATGCTTAACGGACAATCCTTGCTAAAAACTTCAACTCCTTCTCCTCAAAAATGCTTTTTCTCCGCTCTCTTCCCCCAAAAATGACCTCATTCACGAAATAAGAAAAGAGGAAAAAGTGCCAAAAAAAAACAGTTTTTAAGTCGAACACGCCCCGTTTCGAAATAGAGCAAATCAACACGGGTCGTGTTGAGTGTAAGTACGATGCTAAAAAATGCTTAGATAGCCCAACACGCCCCGTGTCCATATAGGCTAAATGAACACGGGTCGTGTTCATCGAAGTCAGAAGAAAAATGTTTGATAGCCAAACACGCCCCGTGTTTGTTTCCAATGCAAACCCAACACACCCCGTGTTGCCCTCTGGATGCTCGTCCAAACTTGATTTTTCTAATTCTTCCGATTCTCTCCCAATCGTCCCACAATCTTCATCAACGCTCCCTAGTACCTCCAAAAGCGCGCTCCAACCTCCGGTTCACCTGAAAATGACATGAAAGAGTGCAAATAAGGTCGTTCAAGAAATTAACCTAGATATGATGAAATGCAATAAAAGAAAAGAACAATTATGCTAAAAACATAAATAAAAAGGGCTAAAAGTTGTGCAAAAAGGGTGCACAAAATGCACCTAACACTTATCCTTTCCGAGCCACATGCAAGACAGCTGGATTCGAGGTGGCAACCTTATCCGAGTTACGCCCAACGTAACCGAAGGCTACGCCCAGCGTAGTCCGAAGTTCCAGCACTATAAATATGAATGTGAGGCTGCCATTCTTCTTCACTCCATTCTCACTTCTTTCTCTCACTACTTTCTCTCTCTAAGGGTTCTAACCCCCTAGCCTAGGTAAACCCCCTAGCACCTGACGGAAGCCCCGAGACTCCCGAAGTCTCGAGAAAAAGGGTCTTTCAGTTTGGAAATGCTGCTCCAAATGGAGTCCAGTTTTCGAGAAAATCTGTTGTAAGTAGGCTATGCCTATGCTATTTTTAATATAGCTTTTAAATAATTATAGTAATGTTATTAGGTCCTTAGAATATTTAATTGGGCAGTTATTATGGGTTATATAATGTCGTTATAATATATTTTTAACCACTCGCGGTACAGGGTTCCGGTTTGGAGGGCCGCTTGGGTTGTTGGATTCAGAAGTGCTTATATGCCAAAATAATCCTGCACACTGGTGTTCCATGTCTGGCCTCGTCTGTATATAGTGGGTGAAAAGTATTGTGTCACGCTTATATAATAGTAATAATAGTTAGACTATTAATTAGTCATGGTTAATGTTAGACTAAACCCTAGTGATATTGATACTAGGTTTTGCCGAGGGATAATTATTTTGAGATAACGAAGCATTGCTCGAGTGCAGAGTCGCCACCTTTCAGGTGAGTGCATAGTTACTTTCACCTTACACATAGATATGAAGTATCTTATATAAATTACGTGTTGTGTGTGCATATTATCTGTTTACTTGCTATCTATGTTGGATGAACGATTTTATACATGTTTTAAATGATTTAAATTGTATATGTATTTTATATCTACAAAATGTGTTGGGTAAAACATGGGTAGATGTAATAGTTGTTGTGTGACAAAATAAAATAATGAGAGGCCTCGTTATAGATGTTATTGATGATCCAGTCATCTAGCGGAGTATAGATGACGACCACGGACTATTCTAGACAATCTAGTGGAACGCTAGCAGGCTCGCAACCTGTAGGTGTTTATTTGAACTGTGTGTTTACCAGCAGTACTCCATCCCCCACATAGTTGCCTTATTTGACATGAATTGCTGAGGAATCCCCGAAGCATGTGTTGTCACCCCGATGAAAGTCCTTAGAATAGGTCCCTTGTGTTAGATGTTTTAGGGACGTAAAGTGAGGATAATGGGAATGGGTAATCGGGTTTGTTTGGTTTGATAAAGTTAATAAAATTATTTATTGTGGATTGAAAACCCTATGTGCTCACCAGGCTCCCAAGCCTGACCCACTCAGTTTCTTGTATTACAAATAGTGGCGCATGAACATAGATGTTTGGATGAGAGATAAGGGATTATAGGCCTGTAAATACGAAATAATGTAGTAAGGCTTATGTTGTACTGTTTATGCTTTTGATCTGTATCGAACATGACATCCCGAGTCTTCTAATGAAATACATTTCTTAGGAAATGTTTTTGATAAATCTTTATCATACTTTGTTTTGGGACAAATTCCGCAATACTTTTACTTAAAATGTTACTCTAATTTTTAAACAAGCATAAACTAAATCGGTCTTTTCTTGCCATGAAAATGGGGATGTCACATATAAGACCCTGGGGGAAGCCCACGACATCCTTATATGTTTGTGTATGTTAGGGCTGTCAAATCGGGCAGTCGTGTCGTATTTTTGTCTGACACGACACAACTGTTGGATTAGTGTCTAAGTCCATAACTATTTTGGTATGTACTTGACCCGATGGTGCATGGTCCTTTTGGGTTGCCTTCACCAAAGCAACTTGATTGGAGAAATAAATAGAAAGAGAGGATAATATGATTTATTAATATGTTATAAGGATAATATATTGAAGGAGAAATCATATTTGTTTAATTAATATTGGTCAATAATTAATTGGGAATTAATTTTGTGATCAAGTGTAATTAATTAAACTAGAGGGGCTGATTTGTAACTATGTGATAGTTACAAAATAAGGTAAGAATTATCTTATAAGTATGGTGAACGAATTTAAGGTTGGAAAGCCTTAGAATTCGAGTATGATAAGGATTCAAGGATTATCTTATTGGTTGCTTAATGGATAATCAACTAGATAAGGATAATGACTGAAACCCTATCTCTACACCTATATAAACACCCCTAGGGTTATGAATTCGTGTATCCCTTCCCAAGAAGTCCTAAATACGAATTCTAACCTCCCTCCTCTCTCCTTATACCTTCTCCACTTGCTTATGGTGTTTGTAAGCCATTAGAGGAGTGACACTTGTGACTCTTTGCTTTCCAAGGTCAATTCAAGGAGGAATTGGATTGTTATTGCTATATAACAATCAAGGTATGTTCTTAAACCTATTTTCATGTGAATTCTGATTTCCATATGCTAGTATTAGGGTTCAAAGTCTTGGATTCAAAGTATGTACAATAGAGAAACCTAGATCCGAGCTTTAGGGTTTGTATGAGCACATAGGATGTCTTATGACCAAAACCCATCAGTGGTATCAGAGCCATGATTGGTTTCTATTGTATTGATGCTTGATGTAACTGAAAATCGTGTTTTGGCCTCACTGTTCGACCTGACTCGGCGAGTCACTCTTGGACTCGGCGAGTCAGCCCTACTCGGCGAGTTCCAGAGGGTGACTCGGCGAGTCGGTGCGTCAGACAGTGCTTATCTCGGGATTTCTTGCTGTTTTTGCATTGGGATAATTACCTTATCATGTTAGATTAATATTAATCCGATTATATGATATATTTGACTATTATTTTAATCTAATTGAAGATATTTATCAATTAATAGGATAATTGTTTCTTTATAAGATAATTGATTAATTATTTTAAGTAAATTGATAAATTATTTTGCAAGAAATCATCAAATATGGATAATTATGTGATTAAATGTTAATTTGAATTATTTGTTATTTGATCCTTGTTGTTGTAAAAAGTTTCATATTTGGCCCTTTAAGTTTTATAGTTTAAATTTGAACCCCAAAAGTTTTGTTGTTTTGAAATTTAAATAGTTGAAACCCTAATGTTTTGAAAAAAGGTTTCAAAACTTGCCCTCAAGTTTTGGAATTTAAATTTTGATTAAATAGTTTAATTTTGATGCATATTTAAATTCTAAACCCTAATGTGTTCAAATGTTTCAAAACTTGCCTTCAAGTTTTGGAATTTAAAAGTTGATTAAAAGTTTAATTAGGAATGTTAAATTCTAAAACCCTAGCATAGTTTTGAAAAAGTTCGAATCACACCCTTATGGTTTTATTAATTAATTAAGGTGTATAATTAAAAGAAGTTTAATAAATCCATAAAAGTTTAGGTTTACAATTTAAGTGAATTAAAGGTATAATTGTTAAATTGAACCACCTAATATTTTAAAAGTGTAAAATACACCCTATACTATATATAACATTAAAAGTCTAACATTATATATATGTATAACTAAAAGTCAGTCTTACCATTAGTAGGCCTCATTCACGAAGCTGGTCTATAAGGGGTGTTTAAGGAAATTGCCTATAAAATGGCGATTGAATAGGTATCCACTCTTACCCACCGCACTCTTGACTAGTGGAGGGTCGTTAGCCGAACGGGTAGGATAGGACGAAACCTTCCATTATAAGTATAATGAATTATAAAAGTAACTAAATGTTTTTCAAAAATTCCCAATCTTAGTTACTTAGGCAAAAGTGAATTGATGCAATTCCATGAAATTACACTTTGTGCCCTTGCAAAGACGTTAGTGGAGCGTGTGTGGTTAACCGGCACACTAAATGGGTCTAAGCAAAGGTAGCAAAGGGTGACTCAATGTTTGTCATAGTTCGGTGGAGCGTGTGTGGTTTACCGGCACATCGAATAGGTGATTGTAACATGTGAGGGCACCATGTAGTTTGCATGGTTATTCACACCCGCTTTGTGATCCTCGGCATCCCAGTCACAAACAAGAGGGGCATATCGAGATTTAAACATGCCATTGAAAGTTCAATGTATCTCAAAGGATCTAGGAGTTTTCATAGATTTAAAACTTAAATTTCTTTTTCGTTTTTCGTGGTGGAAATTAGTGAATCGTCATTCACTTACCTTCAAATATTCTGCAATTAGGGTTACGGCATCCCTCTCCCGAGTTGTAGAATATTGTGTTGGGTCCTAGCCTTAGTATCTCATTTGGGTGATTTACTAAGGACTCTATCTATCAACTAACTTGAATTCGTTTTTCTCCCGTTTTGTAGATGTCAAAGTTCGACAACTATGGTCTTCCCAAATCCCGTGGAACAAGCATTCCACATGAAGATGATATTCCACGATTCGATCGAGGAACAAGAAATCATGTTTCACTTCCTCTACCTCCTCCAATTATTCTCCATAACCCACAAGATTGTAAAATTGAAAGGTTCAATATCACTCAAGCCCTTTTGGCAAGTAAACATAAAGAAGGTAAGTCGGTGTGTGCACACATCCTAGGGATGAAGTCGCGCATTGATAGACATGGGATCCGTTGTTAGTGAAGAGATGGCTGTTGATTGGGTTCTTCAGTCACTTCCAAACTCATATAGTGAGTTCGTAAGAGAGTACTATATAACGAACCACAACGTGACCCTTATAGATCTCACCTACATGCTTGTTGCTGCTGAATCAGTAATGGTTTGGCACAATAGAACAGCAAAGTTGATTGGTGAATCTGCCTTCAAGAACTCTATGGATATAGACAATGGCAATGAAAGACATGCAATGATCGAAAAGTTTGATCATAAGAGAAAGGCGATGTCAGAAGTAGTTCCATGTGTTATTCCAAAAGAGTCAATTTGCTTTTATTGTCAAGAGAAGGGGCATTGGAGACGAAGTTGCCCTAATTACCTAAGAGATCTAAGAGATGGGAGAGTCAAAGGTATGACTGCGCTTTAGGTAAAAATCCACTATCTAACTCCATTAAGTTCCTATTCATTGATTCTTAATACATGATGTAATAAGATTACATTTGAGTGTTTTGTAGGGTCGGTGAAAAGAAAGGAAGCTTGATAAGAGAGCAAGATGAATCTAATCACAAGAGATGGATTTCGATCGCATGGACTTGAAGATTAAATTTTGAGCTTAAACAGTTATGATAGAGTTGTTAGAAATTTTCTTTTGTACATAGTTTTCAATGGATTTTGCATTGTAAGGACAAATTTTTTCCGCTACTTTTATAAGTAAAATAAATTTTGTTTGACTTATTTATTTATTTGTTTATTTCCTTACAATGAAATCGTTATGAAAATTGATGTTCGAATATTTCTACAACGAATGGATATGATTCTTAGTTATGTTATTTATGGAAATGTCAAGAATTTACCAAATAGGGAGAGTTTCTCATCGCCCAAAGTTTCAATTGGATAGAAATTTGGAATCAGACAACTTGGTTGCATGATGAGTGAGAAATTCATATTTGGAAATTAGACCAATTCGTTGACAAAGTGTCAAGTGAAGGACTAGGAGATCGAGTACACAAAGTTGTGTGTTGATCAAGTCCACCATAAGAGTAACAATGATATTCGTCATGATTTACTAAAGGTTTAGTAAATATGATTATACTTACAAGATTAAGTGTAATTCTGAATTGATTAAAGGGTTTAGATCAATAGCAGAATGAATAAGAAGAATCAAGTAGGCAGAAAGATAAAAGTTTCTCCATTCTAAGAAGATGGGAGAGTACCTTTTATGCTTTATGATAGGTCTTAATGATTAAGAACCATATCTCAATTGATCCTCTAAGTGAGTCTTAGTACAATTGAATGTCTAAGAAGAGGAATCAAGAATTGAAGAAATGGTTAAATCAATAAGTCAATCATACTTCGTTCCAATAACAAGTCTTAAAGTCAAGATTATGACATTGAGTGAAAAGTATTAAAAAGGTTTGTAACATTCATCAAATGTGGAAAGTTGTGATGTCTTGGATAAGACAAAGACAAACTAAGACCAATTTATGAAGTGTTTTGATAAAAGCTACACTAACTCTTGAATATTTGTTTGTCAAGAAATGGTTATTGACAAAAGAATCGTATATGTCAAGGAGTCAGTGGGAGTCTTAATGGTCTTGAATAGTTTCAAGAACAAATCAAATAAACCTTACCAATCATCACTAGCACACGAGTTGAGGTTGACAACCTATCGTATTGACATTATTTTGATTATGTGCTGTTCCAATCGAGTTAATTATGCATGTGAGTTCTATGAGTACTCATTTTGAACGCATAAAAGGCAAAGCACCTTAATCAATGAAAGGTACATTGATTTGAAAGGGTGAGATGCTTAACTACTTGGAAGACGTGGTGGGCAGCTCTGCTACCATGAGGCAAGAAATCAAGATTAAGAAAGTTCGATCCATATGAGTTTGAATTTGTCGTAAACGTTGGTTTTGACAAATTCACATGGATAGGAACATTTACACCGTTTAAAATCTAAGTGTCATAAGATTTCCTCCTTCATGAAAATGATTGTGAGGAAATGCTTTCACTAAGAAAGATTTTAAGAAGATAGTGATTGTAAAATTGCATTCTCGAATTCAATTATGGTTACGGCATCCCTTTCCATAATTTGAATTGTGAGGTTTGGCAATTAGTCTTAATTGTTTAGACACACATATGAACTATCGAAGGCAAATGTGTATAATATCAAGAAATGTTGATAAAAGATTATCAAAGCACTAAGTATTAGAAACATGAAGTTAAGAAATTCAATATGCATTGTTTTTCTGAAAGTTAAGATGTTTATGAATACATGTCGAAGCTAGTGGGAACATAAGTGTTATGTTTTATAATAATCATCAAGATAGTGGGAGCATAAAAGTTATGATTGTATGATTATTAAGGAAAGTATTGCAAGATTAGCAATATTAATTATAGAAAACAAGAGTCATACTTTGCAAAGTCGCAATAGTTGAAGAGTTGTTTTGCTATAATTAAGGGAGAGAATATTATGCTTCATTTCAAATCTAAAGGTTTAGGTTGAGAAATGTTAATAAATTTAGTCAAAGGTACAAAGTGTGTTCTTAAAATTTCGATTATAATTACGGCATCCCTCTTCACAATTCGAATTTTGAGAACATAGCAAATAAAACATTATGCGTCGTGTCCCATACGCTTCGGGTATAGGATCGATTGCAAATGCTTAATGTTTGACCATTCTAAAATTTTCCAAATGACGAGCGCATTTAGAGGGAAAAGGGACTAGAATTGGTTTTGACTAAAATAATTAAACAACTATCAAAGGACAATCCAAGTTCGACGAAGATTGGTCGCTTGTGAATAGTTGGAAGTATAGTATTGAAAAATATGGAAATGTTTCCATATTGGATGGACCGTATCGACATTATTACGAATAGATAAGATTCTATTAAGAATGAGTTGTCATATGGAACATATGGAAGTGTGTCCATATTGGGAATTGAATATTGAGAAATCTATGACTAGATTAGAAACTTCTATGCAAAAGGGTGTTCAAAGAAAATACCTTGAGTGAGAGACATCACATCTATGGAATTGTCTTGTAACAATCTCCGATAGAAGACTTTGTAATATCATTGGCAATAGTCTTTGTGACTTTGCTGTAGTGACATTACGAAAGGATAGTTGCATAGAATGTTAGAATCTAGCATATTCTATAAGTAACAAGAATTTGATATTCTTTAACTTATGAAAAACGGATTTGGAGTTGTGAAATGAGAAGGATTGGAAATGTGTTCAATATGATCTATTTCACAAAGTAAGAACCATAGGTAAACATTGTGTGCATGCTAGGAGCATGGGACAAGTGTTGTAATTCAAGTAAGAAGTTGATTACCCGAAACGACAAATAATGAGTAATCGATATGGTGATAAATAAAAGGAGTTTTATTTATACTCAAAGGTTTGAGGCCATATGGGATTAGTATTATTCTTGTGTTTCACATTTGCATGTTTTGACTTCCAGAATAATTGAGTTTATTAAGAATAATCGAATTATTCAAACGGGCCACAGTCGTTCATATGTTGGAAGTAGATATGAATGAAGACTGTCGTGAATTGGTGTGTGGATTGTCTAAAAGAGTATTAGACATAAGCAAATGTTTGCTGCAACGTTCATGAGTGCTTATGAATGTGATTTGAGCATTGGATTAGACCCACGCTCACTTGGATCACTCCATGAATTGTATCACGAGTGATTGGTGAGACGATAACATCTTATATTCTTGAAACCGAGATGTGTGAGTTGTATCTTGCGAATCGGTTGCACATTGATAATATGTAAACGCACCAGTAACTTGGTGTTATAAAACATATTATTGTGTGTGATTCGGTGCGTGAGTACAAGCAAGCATTGTATCAAAGTTTATCCGTTCCTTTTTTCCAAAGTAGGATAAAAGCGATATCTTTGGGCCCCTCGATGGTTTAGTGACGACAAACGTAAATGCTCGGCCGGGCTAGGGCTAATTTGATTTGTTCAATTAGTCAGTCGTCATAAATCAGAAATCGAGAAGTAGTACAAAGAGAATGATTAGAAATCATATCTCATATGATATCTAGAATGGAGGAATATATGATCCCTTATCTAAGGACACGCGTATTTGATGTGATCAGAGTTGACAGCGGCTTTGGAAAGCTATGATTGCAGATCGGGATCCGAAGTCATACGCAGAATAGTTATTAGACTTATCCAAGTGGGAGACTGTTGGATTAGTGTCTAAGTCCATAACTATTTTGGTATGTACTTGACCCGATGGTGCATGGTCCTTTTGGGTTGCCTTCACCAAAGCAACTTGATTGGAGAAATAAATAGAAAGAGAGGATAATATGATTTATTAATATGTTATAAGGATAATATATTGAAGGAGAAATCATATTTGTTTAATTAATATTGGTCAATAATTAATTGGGAATTAATTTTGTGATCAAGTGTAATTAATTAAACTAGAGGGGCTGATTTGTAATTATGTGATAGTTACAAAATAAGGTAAGAATTATCTTATAAGTATGGTGAACGAATTTAAGGTTGGAAAGCCTTAGAATTCGAGTATGATAAGGATTCAAGGATTATCTTATTGGTTGCTTAATGGATAATCAACTAGATAAGGATAATGACTGAAACCCTATCTCTACACCTATATAAACACCCCTAGGGTTATGAATTCGTGTATCCCTTCCCAAGAAGTCCTAAATACGAATTCTAACCTCCCTCCTCTCTCCTTATACCTTCTCCACTTGCTTATGGTGTTTGTAAGCCATTAGAGGAGTGACACTTGTGACTCTTTGCTTTCCAAGGTCAATTCAAGGAGGAATTGGATTGTTATTGCTATATAACAATCAAGGTATGTTCTTAAACCTATTTTCATGTGAATTCTGATTTCCATATGCTAGTATTAGGGTTCAAAGTCTTGGATTCAAAGTATGTACAATAGAGAAACCTAGATCCGAGCTTTAGGGTTTGTATGAGCACATAGGATGTCGTATGACCAAAACCCATCAACAACACCACAAGGTTTTGGATGACAAGAACACGACACGACACGATTTCGTGTTTTTTTCATTAACATGAAAACAAACCAATTAAAACACGACAACACGACACGACACAACAAAGATAATATTACATAACTATTAGTGTATTTCATTCATACTTAAAGATATATAACACGACAAAAGTGACAAACACGAAAAACACGACAACCATATGCTTAATCGTGTCAACTTCGTGTCGATTTATGAACACAAACACGAACACGACACGACATCGTGTTTTTTAATCTTGACACGAACACGAATTCGAATTTTGATTTCGTCCCGATTTCGTTTCATTTCATGTATTTTTGTCGTGTCGTGTCATAAATTGACACCCCTAGTGTGTGTGTGTTATGTAGTATGATAAATACTTATGTGATATATGATATGCTAGTTGTTTATGTATGTTATTGCATGGAAGACCCCGGGGGGAGCCCCTGACAGTTGGATATAAGACCATGTGGGGGAGTCCATGGCATTCCTAGGTAAAGACCATGTGGGGGAGCTCATGAAATAAAGGTATAAGACCTTGGGGTGATCCCATGACATCCTTGTATGTTAGTATGTATGGATTATGTGGTATATATAGCTTTTATAGCTAATATGATATGTGTTATGTGGATTGTGTGTGTGGGGTATGCTCTGGGGGGACTCACTAAGCATTAGCTTACATGTTTTGGAATTGTTTTAGGTATATCTGTGCCCAATGGCAAGGGCAAGGCTTGATGGCGCGACATGCACTCTCTCAAGCGTTTTATGGGACACTCTGATGTTTTGAAATAAAAGTTGTAATTGATACGAGTTTTGAAAACAATTATATTTGGATTCCGTGAATTATGGAGATGTTTTTGGTTAATCAAAAATGAAAATTTCTTTTGAAAAATTGGGTCATTACACTATTGACTCATGCACATAGCAGTAAAGTCTCAACCCTCCATAATTTGTCGATATATAACAGATAACATACATATTCAATAAACGGATAATCATGCAAACAGAAATCACAGGTAGTCCTACAGATCTACCGATCTACGCATATCAACAACTATCATATAATCATATAGATCTACCCTATACTCATCATATCATCAATCAAGGTATAACAGGATAACAATCCAATTAGGTCGGCTTTGGTGCCTTCGACCCACAAGTACAGTGAGGAAAACTCACCTCACAGTCTGACGAAAAGTTGAACGATAAACTGCTCCAAATATCGACTCTACAGGTCACTTATTCAACAGATAGAAACCAATGCTCAACTATAGCTCAAAATACCCAAAATACCCTTAAGTCAAACTTGGTCAACCTTGGTCAAAGTCAAAGTCAACAGGTCAAGAAGTCAACTCAGACCGAGTACGCCCAGCATACTCAGCACGTATGCCTCACATATTCGTGATCCATATCCGAGCTCCTTCTGGTGTACATCCAACATACAACCAGGTACGCCCAGCGTACGCGACATCTCACCAACCTCAGTTTTAAGGACTGAATCCCTTAAGCCACTTCGCCCAATTCTCAGTTCTAATCCCAAATGACACCCTAAAGCTTAAAGTTTTAAATTTTAAGGTTCTCCATGTCTAAATCAAGCCCAACGACAAAACCCTAACTTTTCTTAACCACTAAATCTCTTAATAACTTGCATGGGGGAAACTAAGGGGCTAATATCATATTTTTATGACTCTAGACATGGAAAAACATCCAAAAGGACAGTCCATACGTTCTATAGCATGTTGTGCACAAGGAAGTCATAGCTTGGGGACAAAAGTTCATAAAATCATCATATAACAAAGATCTAACAAGTTAATCATCAAGGTATGAACTTTATACCTTCTGGAGATGGAGAATAATGCAAGACTTCATGACCCAAGCTTGCATCTAGCTTCCAAGTTTTACCACCACCTTCTTCTTCCTTAGGAGCACACAAAACACACACTCAAGCTTCAAAATGCAACAATGGGGCTAGGTTTTGCAAGATAAGACGTTTCTAATGACGCGGGCTGGAAATAGGGTGGGGAAATGGGACTTGGATAGGGTCCAAACCCTCAAGATTAGGGTTTTCGACCAAATGGAGTATGCCCAACGTACGCGTGTTCCATCCAAATTTACAACAATGCTACTATGGGACAATCTGCACTCTTTCTTATACTTAAGGACCAAAATGCAATATTTAATCATACAAAGGGTTACAATTGAAAGTACATCAACATCGAGATGTTATGTTTATACGATTTATTAGCAGACATTAGAGAATAAACATTGATTTTGAAGACTATTTAAAAGCATAAGTTATTTGTTAAATTACTTTGGATTGACTTTTTCGAGAATTTACTATTGACTTATTATGCCAGACATTGGTTTTCTCATTGTTAACATGCATGCTATAATTGTTCATTATATAAGTAACAAGGTTTGACGGAGTGCTTCCGCTAAGGCTTGGTCTGCAAGAGGTCCTAAATAATGTCGCTATTGTAATTGCCCATATTCAAGATTGTCATTATGTGAATGGTTATTTATAAGGAGCATATATAATATTTACTATTTTTCCATTATCGCATAACTACATATCACAACGTATGTCTACATTTTACTAAATGCACCATACAATAATTGTAATATTCAAAGAGTTATGTATCTGATAATTAATAAAAATAAATTTATACGTTAGTAATATTATTTACTTTAATTTGATTACTAATATATTCTAAAAATAATAATAATAACAATAAAAATAAATTAATGATAATAACCATAAAAATATTAACTTTTTAAAAATAATCTCCATATCCTAATAAAAGAATAGGTTTAATCTCATATTGACAAGTGTCATGCAATGAGAAACCCTCATTAATGTTATATATCATTTATCATGTCACTTGTCAACCTATTAATTATTCATTTTAAATTTTAAATTTTAAATTTCTCACTTTAATTTTATTAAATTAATAATTCATTTTTAATTTAAATTTCAAATTTTAAAATTTATTCCTTTAGTTATATTAAATTAATAACATTAGATTAAAAAATAAAATAAAATTAATATAAATTATAAAATGATATAACTCCACGCATTTATTTAAATCAACGATTATAATTTTATATAACTAAAAAATAATCTCTTAAGTAATAATTTATTTAAAATAATTGATTAATAATTTGGATTTTTTAATAGAAAAGTTTAATTAATTTTATAACCGTGATAATCACGGGTTATAAACTAGTTATAATAATAAAAAAACAAAAAAAACAAAAAAACATTAAACATCAAATGGATGCATATGAATTCAAACTTTTAATTAAAGTATCAAATAAATAAATAGTATTTATATTTAACGACCTTATTTAATGTACAAGGTTTTAACTTTTAAGGTATTTATTTACGGTTATTTAGATTATTTTATAAAACGTATATCTATATTTTTTTTTGTTCTAAAAATGCATCACATATTATGTTAATAGTAATAGGATTTTACTAAAGATGAAGTTAAAAATGCTTATTATAGTTATATATAACATATTAACTAAATTAATTAACAAACGTTTTATAAATTTATAATATAAAAATATTATTTAAATAAAAGGATAAAAAAATAATACTAACATAAGTATGCCATTTATAATAAAAACTATCCACTTTAATCATGTTGAATGATTAAAAATAATAACAAATTAGCTGGTAGAAAAAACCGAAGTCGATGAAACTATGAAGGTAACCAACTGATGTTCATAAACCCATTCTCTTTTAATTATATATATAATTATAAATAACCTTTTATTGCAAATATTGTTATATGATTTTTTTTCCTTCAATAATTATATATTTTTTGGCTTTAGGTGGCTGAATAAAATATTAAATAAAAACTTGATTCTTTTATTATTTACATATTATTTTTTTTAATTAAAAAGCAATAAAATTTAGGAAAAGCAAAGGTAAATAATAATAGATGTGGTTTTGGAACGTAGTGGGTTGTTTTGGCATGTTGTGGCGATTAGGTCACTTTCCACCCAGTCCTAATAAAGTTTCCACACCCACCCAACCTTTTATCGGGTGCCACAAGCAACTATTTTGACCATATGTTAAAATTACTTGCTATCCTTTAGACGTGCTTAGTTTAATAAACAAATCATTTATGTTTTCTAATCTTGTAAAACTCGATAGGTGGTATTAAGTTGTTCGATTAGTGTCTAAAGCAGGGCCGGCCTGCAGAATGTGAAGTATATGTGCAATTTAACAAAAAAAAAAAAAAAGGTCCTAAAGCTTTAAAATTCTAAAAATTTGAGCAAAAAAAATTAATTTTTTAATCATAAAATACATAAATTAAAATATCATTTGAAATAATACAAAAAAGTTGTTTTAATTAAAAACAATTATCCTTATAATATTCGTTAAAGTCAACTTTTCTATAACGTCTTCATAAGTAATTTTATCGAAAATGTTTATCAAAACCAATACATTAAGTCGTTCTTGTCTTCTTGGTTATTGATTCTAAAACTCAAATAACAAAGTATAAGAAAAATGTAAAAGAAAAACATAAATGAAATCAACAAATCACATTACATCGACAAAAATTCAAATAAAAAGCAAACCAGAAAGAACTAGATTCAACTTGGACCTTCTAAAATCTAATTTTTAAGTAGCTTATCAAAATTACATATAAAAAAAATATCATAAATACAAATCATAACAAACAAGAAAGATTAAAACATAATTTGATTTACATGTACCTTCAAAAACTTGAAATCAATTTCCTTGTAACTTTGGTCTTTCTGATTTTCAAACTGATTTGTATGTTCCTTCAAAAATCAAAAAATAAAAAATTTAAAACAAAAAACATAACAGAAAAAATAAAAAGACATAGAATCTTTGTACCTTCTGATTTCAAAACCTCGAACCAAATTAAACTTTGAGCTTCTATGATCAAAATTTTGAGAAACTTATAAGATATAGAAATAATAAACTAATCAGAAATACAAATCATAAACAAAAAAAAAAATCCGATTTGCTTTTACCTTGAAAAATCTAATTTTGATTTCCTTGTAATTATGTTCCTACTGATTTTTTTATTTGATTTATGTGTCATTTCAAACAAATCAATTAATTAGAATCCGAAAACAAAAAAATAGCTGAAAAAAAAAATCAGAGAATCCCTTATCCTTGTAACTTATGACTTCGAAATTTGCAATTATGAAATCTGATTTTTTTTTCGAAAAGGTTATAAGATTGTTGATTTTGATTTTTGAGAAGGAAGAAGAAAGAAATCGAAACCTGTTGCTTATGTTCTAATTTTCGAGAAGGAAGAAAAAAAATTGCAGCCTCTATAATCCACTGACTTTATATAAACATTGAGACATTTGATGTCAAGGATATGAGACGATTTAGTAGCCATTATTAGAATCAACGCGTTTTTTTCTATTCCCCAAAATCCAGTCGATTTTCCTGCTATGTGATCTGATGTCTGATGCGTGCCGCGCTTCGATGACCTGAAGAGTGAAAAAAAATATTAACCAAACTGACTTGGGCCTAAACTCAACCAAAGCTAATATATATGCTAAAGAAATTTTAGGCCCTATGATTTAGTAGACATTGTTCGTGAGCACACTTTGAACTCTCTTTGGGCCGACCCTGGTCTAAAGATTAAGTGGTCTAATCATAAATTAGTCGGATGTCTTAAATTGTAAACAAGCTAAACTCTAAATAAACAAATATGACTAATATCATAATAAAGTATGTATATGAGACCAATATCATAACAAAATATCGTGTACTGCCTAGGGATTAATCAGACTTTAAGCAGGGACTAGTCGAGACTTTTACAATAGTATTATTTTCATATTATTTCATTGGTGGTAACCTTGTTGTGACGTGTTTATACCACCTAAAATGCTTTTTCACTTAGTTTTTCGGTGGTTCGTGGTACTCTTAATTTCACTGGAAAACTAAGGGAATGAAATTTGAGGTAGTATGAACATGGCAGAAATAGGCTACCATCAACAATAGTAAGAATTGTAGTCAATGATGATTATCATTAAAAGGAAGAGACGACCACTTAAAAGGAAGTGGGCGGCTAGTGAGAGGCTTGACATGGAAGAACTTACTCTTTCCGAAGACATGACCTTATACAAGATAAGACAAACATGATCGTTAATGGGTACCCTTTCCCTTTGTATGTTTTTATTTTCCGTTCTTTATTGTTGATTCTTGATTCTTGCTCATATGCTTGTGTTTTGATTATTCATATATTGTTTTGATACCCTAATTGACTTACACTCTCTCGTTTACCCTAAGTTATCAAATCCATATGCTTATTTATAATGAATTCATGTAGATGTTTTTTTTGTTGTCTTTAACTTACTTTCCCCATGCGTGTCTTATATTTAAGTTATCATCTTACACACGTAGGAGGTTATCTATATGGCACAATGACTCTTTTATCCTTATACAATTAGGATTATCAATTCCTACCTTCCTTTCACCCCATTCGAATGAAATTTCCTAGCTTTGTTGTTGTTATCGTGTTGTTGTGACAACTGAGAGGTTTCCATCACTGATCACCATTAGGAAAGAGTAGGAAAATAGATGTAATAGCTTAGTATTGTAATATTTGATTTTGAGATATAAAAATCAAACGTGCCATTACATTTAATTGTTAAAACGTCCATTAGGCTAAAAAATTAGCGTCCAAAAGCTTGTACCATTCCCTAAGCTGGTTAACATACTTGGAAAGTACTCGTTAACATGATCTCAAGGATATAAGATTCGTAAAAATCCGACTCCAAAGGAAAGAGTTATGGATTTTATTAAAATATATATCAAATGCGTAATAAAAATTAATTACGTCAAAATGGTAGTTAGAGATTGATTGAGTTTTGACTAAAAGTGTAAAAATGAGTTTACTAGTACTCCTTAAGATATAAACCTTAGGACACAATTTTCTGAAAAAGGGATCCATATGAGAGATATATGATTTTTGGAAAATTATTTACTTTTACCTCCGTTAGGCATGAAAGTGAAAGTCAAAACCAGCTACAACAACATAAAGGAGAGTTGTAGTACCCATTGAGATCATCACATAGATATAGAGAGGGCTTAGATCAGAGCTCATACGAAGAAGTTATGGATTTTACAAAAAAAATTCGTGCGAGTGAGATGCGCGTCTCTGCACGTCGCGCACCTGACACCAGATTCGTGTAGATTACGAGTGACGTGACCAATTTGGGAAGTGACACATGACATTCTCTGGATGTAGCCATGATGATCATGTGCGACGCGCACAAATAACTGCACCGCACACACCTCAAATCCATGACTATAAATAGAATGCTCCACATAACATTTTTGCACACCTTCATCACTCACTCTCTATACAGTCTCGAAGTTGTTGCCCTTAGGAGCGGCCCACGGAGTCTCGGGCCCGATTCAACCCTACATCAAAGGTCTCACGTGACTAGGGTGAATTCATGGATCCTCTTTTACTATTTTAAATGTTTTAGGTGGGGGATACATGCTTATCAAATGGTTTTATCAAAATATTAATATCTATAAATACCAATCGTTGTATAAAGCTTGAAGCCTTAGGATAAGCTATGATATTATGCCTAAGAGTTATGATGTCCGATAGTCTAGGAAGAGACAATACCAAGATCTTATAATGGCAAAATCCCTAGGATAATGTAGTGCCTAGACGTTATGCTAGTCAAATATAGATATATACACTGTACCTAATTGTTACTTTGTCCAAATATCTTGTTTTCAAATAACCATAATTAAGGTATATACGTAAGATAAATATTTATATGCAAAATAATTACGAGATCAAAAGATTATAATTATCAAATATCAGGTAAAATATTTATACTATGATAGTTATAGGAAAGATAAAAGATAAAAGATTGTTAGACTTGTCAAAACCAATAAATAATAGGGGTACAAGGGACTCCAAATACACTGCTATAATGCACTAAAAAGTAGTACAATGTAAGCAGGGTCGAACCACAAAGACACGAGATAAAAGTTATACCTCTTTGCGTAAGGTACTTTGGTCAAAAAGTTGGTTTTGTATGAAAATGTTCAATAATGAAAATAACAATCCACTTTAAGAACAAACAGAAAATGAGTTAAACTTGTAAACAATTTGTTGGAATGGTTCTAGTTCTAGTTTACAATGTTGTTGTTCAACTTGATTATGACTTGATGTAATTCATTTTTGCTATTCTAAATTGGTACTGAAAGATATTAACACTCTCTAATAGATCTCACTTGCCAAATTATCTACCCAAAACATGCTCTTTGACTAGACCTAACTTTACTAATTCAATCTAAACACACTCTTAGATTTTATTGAAAAAGACATTAAGTTTTGTACAAGCTTCCCAACAATGTTCATTTCTTATCATATGCTCGGAAGTATGAAAACATGTGATATATGTTTTACAATAAGAAAACTTATTGTTTGTACCAATTTTTAACTTAAGAACGATTAGGTGCCCTAAAAGTTAATTAACTACACAAAAATTCAATTCATGAAAGTGGCTAATAAAACACTAATCAAATTCAAGGGTTCTAGTTTAAACAAAAACATAATCACTAGAACAGAATCACAAATCAAACATCAAATCATATGCTTCAAGTCAAGTAATCAACTTGTTTTGAAAAATAACTAGAAATTAGGGTTTCTTAGCCACACATGGCAAAGAAGAAATCAAAAAAGAATAAAGATGAAATTGAAATGTTTAATGATTACAAAAGGAAAGCAAAAGTGTTTGCAATTATTAGTAGCCTTCAAGAATTTCCAAAAATCTCCCAAAATCACGAGAAGTTCCTCCTAAAATCGTCTGATTGAAAAATGACAACTTCCCCCTTTTTTTAATAACTACTCACGTGCCCAACTCAAATCCATGTGTTTTTAGCATGCCATGCCTTTTTCCCATGTGTTTTTAGCATGGCCATGTGTCCTGACCATGTGTTTTTAGCATGGCTGGGGCTTTTTGCTAAAAGTTCAATAAGTCTTCATAATTGGCTCCTTCTTCAGTCTGGCTTCACCCCAAGTCATGTTTCTCAAATATAAGATGAAAAAGGACATACACGACCCGTGTCGGTGTGACACAAACTGTGTTTCAAACGTAGTCCTTTGTTATGATGATATGCAACAATTCGGGTTATGTCTTCATGCTTTCTTCCATGGCATGACCGGTCCATCTTCTATTCATGCTCAATGCTCTAATATCCAAGCTCTAAGCTCCATGCTCCATAATGCCTACAAAATAAAGAAAAAAATAGTGAAGTACCAGGCATTCTCATTAAAATATGCAGTTGCCCAAATAATTAACTAAATACAAGAATTATGAAGTAGAATGCTATAAAAGTATGGGAATAAACATGCAAAATACGTACATAAAATGCACCTATCAAACCTCCCCAAGCTTAGACCTTTCTTGTCCTCAAGAAAGAACAAAATGAAGAATCACCCAAGAGAAGACGGTAGTTGACTAAAAAGAAACTAAGATGATACGAACGGAAGGAATCAAAATAACCTAAAGGGGATTACGAGTGAATGTATGCAATAAAAGAAAAAAATAATGAAAATAACGTATGTACAAAAAGATCAACAAAGCTTAAATTTTTTTTGTAACACCCTGTTTTGAATTGTTTCCTAATTTGGGTTCGTGACTGGAAGATTGGTTATCATAAGGCTTAAGGCCTTTGGGAAAGAGAGAATTAGACCTCTTTGGGTGAGGAAAATGTAGATTGGGTGACCCAGGAGTTCGATTTGTGTTTTGGAGCCTAAGGGTATATCGGTAAAGTGATAGTTTATGTCACACCCCAAAACCAAGAACGGCGGAAACATTCTGGGGCGGAGGACGTCATGTACACTATCACAACAATGTAAAGTAGTAAACAAGCAAAAACATCATCCATTGCATTAATAATATAATTATTATACAAGTGTGTTCTGTCAAATTTTGATAAACACTAAAGCATAAATCAAAATGAGATATGAGTCTTGAACAAGCTCCATCTTCTCTAAACCTTGCATCAGTACCTGTCTATAGATGACCTGAGGATACAAGTAATTTTGAAAGCGAGTATCAGCTTTGAAGCTGGTGAGATCATAAGTATTTTAGTGACTTAATTTGTATGTAAGAAATTGTTTGTAAATGAACTGTAAGTATGGAAAAATGTAGATGAACTGTAAGTATAAAAATGTTTGTAAAACAACTGTAAACGTTTGAAAAACCCTAGAAATCCCTATGATTCCTACTTTTATATAAAGGTGTCTTCTACCAAGACTTAACTGTTCCCAATTTAGTCTTCTACCAAGACTTAACTGTTCTAAATGTTCGTTTCTTGTAAAAGTGTGTAATTTTCCCAAGTGTAACTATCATTATCAAAATATAGTTTTTACATTAAATGTTTAAGTGAAATGATCACTAAATATATGAAAAGGGGAAATTAATGTAGTACTGTAGTGTTGTATTATAGGAACTACTGCTGTACTAACTACCTTAAACCGGATTTACATTAAGGTATCATGTGATTAATTGCACCATACTATTGACTGGTAACAACGACATACGAATGGTCGTAAAACGGAATGACGTTTGGCACCCGCAGACCTGCAGGTCCGGCTGTAGCTAGCAGCAAGGTGTAGGATAGTCAATCCAGTATAGATCTATACGCAAACTCATGCTCTCCCTCCAAGAGAATTCTGGCTACAACTCGGGCCATGACATTTAAGGCATGCTCTAATACAGTGGATCACAATTTTGTTAACGTATTCATGTATATGTACTTATGTAAGCGTAATCATGTAAAAGTATATGAACGTGTGCCTTTGCTACCCAAAGGTACTGAACTGACTAAAAGGAACTATTATGTCCATATATGTACACATGATATATAACTAATGTTTAAACGACCTTCGGATGGGTACCCGATATCCCACCATACCACATCTCAAGCGCGAAAAGGAAATAGGGTGGATAGCCTTCCTAAGTCCTTTAAACATTGTTTATATAATTATACATATATAGGCATGCTTCTAACAGGATCTCTATGTAAACGTATCAATGTAAATGTAAAGTAATGTACTGTAATGTTCTGCGTGTGCTAGCTGTAATGTGTGTTCTTTCTCTATCTAGCAAGTATTGACTCATGAATGAACTGACTCATTGTATGATATCGCGTTCTAGTAATGGTTCTAGTATCTTCCTAAACTACCCATATGGTAGTTTACTAGTAATCCAACTGGTACGTATGAACATGGATGTATACCCTTGCTACCCAAGGGCATTGGATGGACTGGAAAGACTTTTTATGACTATATATGTACACATGATATACAACTAATATTTAAACGACCTTCGGACGAGTACCCGATATCCCACCAGACCACATCTCAAGCGCGAAAAGGAAATAGGGTGGATATCCTTCCTAAGTCTTTTAAACATTTCTTATATAACTATACATATAGAGGCATGCAATTTATAATATAAAAGCATAAAATAAGATTTGTAAAACCTTTGAACATAAATATTTTCTAAGAAAAGATCGACTTGATGCCGATCTATAAAATGGTTTTGAAGGCATGGGTTTGATAAAACAGTTTAGTATAAAGAACATCGGTTTGAAACACAATTGAAAATAAGTTCGAAATGAAATATACAAAGTAAAATGTACAGTGTAATAAGGAGTTTTTAAACACATAAAGTGTTTATGAAAAACATTTGAAGGAAACTGTTTGGTAAAACGGCTAATGAGTAGCCAATCATTTGAATGCTGCTTATTAATCACATGTGATTGATATAATATTTAGCATAATTCTACTTGTATCCCCCCCCCATAAAACATTTAAAAATGGTTTAAAACATTAATTAAGGGGTATGAACTCACCTGTAGTAAGTGATTGGAATTGAACAGACTGTTATCGTAAGGAAGGATCGGACAAGTGCTTGGTGTCAAGTGAAGACTTTAGACACACACAATGATCCTAATTACATATGAAGACATATGTATATAAATAATTAGTGATTAAAACACTAATTATACAAGTATAAGCATTTTAAAGCGAGGAAAACACTTTTGGTCAAGTGCTAGGTTGCAACAAAGGAGTGCAAAGCCTCTAATGGGAGTTTATGGTCAAATGACCATATGCTTTGGAGTTTACGGCCCAGGGGAGTAAAATCCTGGCCGTAAACTCTCAAAAAGGTCTCTAAATGAAGCCTATCATTTATATAACTAGTTTGGTGAATTGTTTCAAGGCTTAATCCAGTGTTTGGGTGACATTTGCCCCCTTTATAGGGGTTTACGGCCCTGGGACCATATCCCATGGAGATTACGGCCGTAATCTCCTTTGGGGGAAGGTTTATGGTGCTTTCAAGCCTGTAATTTAACAAGGAATAAATCAAGGCAAATGTCCAAGGCTTTAGGAGGATTTATGGCACCATTTAATGGAGTTCACGGCCCTGGAACATCTTGGGCCGTGAACACCTTTTTCTTGGTGTTCTAAGTGTGTTAGCTACTCCTAAACTCATTTAGGTACATGCCCAAATTAGTATCTTGGCTTAAGGAGGATTTTTAAGGCATTTTGGCACTTAAACATGGAGTTCACGGCCCAAGAACCTCCTTGGCCGTGAACTCTCTTTCACCCTTGAATCTTAATTGTTTTGGTGTCCTAAACATGCAATGGTGGGTTCTAGTTCGAGTTCCATGGCTTTGAGGGACTTTGGGACAACTTTAGCCCTTAAAATGGAGTTTACTCCCCAAGTGTTCTTAGGCGGTAAACTCCCGAATCTTGGGGTTTTGGCATGATTTTGATGTTATAAACTACAATTTAAGCTATATTATATAACTATATCGAAGTACTCACAATTTGGGATAAAAACCCAAAGATCCGTGAGAGAGAATTCGGCTTTTCTCTAATTGGAATTGTAACTAATGAACTATTTGGTTCAAAGTTCTATATATAGTCCTGAGATTTTTGGCAGAAAATATTTTTATTCCCGGAATGAACTCTACTATCCTAGAGTATTGGAATAACAGTGTTGCACAAAACCCTAGTGCATCCACTCTCCTGATATCTCCTTAAGTGTAAACCTTGAAAAACTGCCAAACTTATCCCGAAGTGTGGAATTTCACTGAAACTATTCTAATTTCTATTGGCTTCAAATGGTTTGTACAGAATGGAAATTTCGCGTTGTCACATCATCCCCCTGTTAAAGGGAATTTCGTCCCGAAATTAGAATTTAGGCAAGGAAGTAGGTACGAATGATCGAGTCGTGAGGAGGAAACTTCCTAATCGATTGGTGCTAGCGCACCTAAGTGAAATCGGGTTCTCGGTTGGTATCCTAACGAACCTTCACTAATAGGCGACGGCGTTGCTTCGTCCGCTTGACCTCTCGGTCGAGGGTCACTACGGTTCTAATACGAAGGCGAGGATCTCGACGAGTGGACTTACAAGAGTCCTAACGGAAAGGTATGGTTTCACGATCGAGACGCGAAGAGTAGAATGTACGTTACTGAGTTCGCGAAGTAGGTCTAGTGTGTGCGAGGTACAAGACCGATTCTGGTAAGAATCTCAGAGGTCCTAACTATATTGGATTTAGCTTTCCACGCGATACGAAGCGTATTAAGCCATTCCCAGAGTGAGTTCTCCTAAAGAACTTGGTCACTCACTTGGAATTCCAAATGTTCCTTTTCTTGTTTAACTTCCCGGTCAAGGGCCACTCCTTGACGGGTCAAGGTCGTAAAGGTTTCTGTAATTTGTGAGGGGTTCTGAACGAACTAAGACAGTAGGTCTGTAAGACCTAGAATTTGGCGAATGTCTGTCGGCATCTCTGGTGTCGACAAATTCTCAACAGTTTTGACAAATTGTAAAAGTACTCAAAATTTCCCACATCACTAACAGTGTGTCATAGGAATTTAACTCTTCAATTTCAAAACTCGTGCCTAGAGAACTTCGCGAGAAGTTCCTCTGAAGGAAATGTTTCCATGGGTTTCTTCTTACTTCGAGGGTAGATAAGTAAGTCATTACATGGAGAAATGACGAACTGATCCAAGTAAGAAAGACGTACCCTACTCATTTAGTTCATGAAAACTATGAGCGTATTGGTCCTATCCGAAGGGTATCACTACGGACTCGAAGTGTCCGTATCGAGTTCGGAAGATAGTCTTCCGGAAATCCATCCCTAACACTCGAACTGGTGATATTCGGATCTCAGATCCATTTTTGAAAGTAATTCTTTCTTGCGTTTGCTCAACTATTTCATCTATGCGAGGCAAAGATAACGATTTCTAATGAAAAATCTTGACGGAGTACTCGATAGCCGAGGTACATACGATGCGATCTGTCGATCTCTGGAAGAATATGACCGGGGTTCTCTAGGGTGAGAAGCCTAGTCTTCTAATTCTATTTCTATGTGGTTCGCTAAGTTGTTTGTACTGTTCTTGTATCTCCGGAGTGTTTAGACTGTAGGGCGATTCGTTTACGGGAGTCATATTGGGTTCTAAGTTGGTTCACATGACGATGCGATTACTTGTAGGCTTGGGCAGTCTCCGTCCTGAAGTTCATATTAGAACTCATACATGGTTTCACAATCACAATCTCGTGTATACGAGTTGTATATAATTAAGATTGAAAAGGTAGTCGAATAATTGATTCTTCTTTAAGCTCACATCCCATCGAGGGAAAAGAAGTTAAAGTGGAATCATCAATTCTAAACCTGTAGAACCTTGATTATATATCACTCTTATGTATACATTCCTCAGTGATAGATCAACCGCATGAATCCTTGGATTAAACTTGACGTACTGCACGAGTGGTACTTTGGGGGTTTCTTCGGAAAAGAAAAGAACTATGAGGTACTCCATGCATGAGTACTTCGGTGTTCTGATATAACGGCTTCGCTGGAAAAACGATCTAGAAGAAAGATATGTACGTATGAAGTTGATTGTTTCTTGATGACGACATGATTCTGTTAGCACGAATGATAAGGATTTTGTGAGCGATTCTGGTTGACCCTAGATGTACTTCGATTGCTCAAGAAAAGAGTAAGAGTATGTTCTCGAAAGGTTGACCTACATCCCTATGATGCAGTCTTAGTACGGATTGGAGGTATGATCGCGAAGGTTTGACCTACATCCCTATGATGCAGTCCTAGTAATGGGTAGAAGTAAGTTCGTAGAATGGTCTCAAGACGTTTGTCGTTCAATCCGAGGTATTGTTGGTTGGTGAATAACAAGATCCAACCACTGAAAGAGACTTGGAAATGTCTCTGGAGCTAAATTACTATAGTCCAATGACTTGACTAAAGCATGATTCAGATAGACTCCAATGAAAGTATGATAAAAGTACTTGAATGAAGAATGACACAGAAGTTAGCCGACTGTCAAAATCTTTGATATTCATGATGTAAAGTTCGGGAAAATGACCTTGCAAAAGGTCTTACATCATATCTAGAGAAAATAGTCCTTGACAGCATAAAGACCTAACCAAAAGTACTTACAGTACAAGCTAATTTCATAGAAAATGCCACATCGGGCAAAGACAGAAAAACAATTCCTTCTAACAAGGACAATAAAGTAAAACATCTACTACTGGCGACGGTCATCCTTTTGGTGAACTCTCAATTCAGCCAGTTGACGTTCCACGTCAAGTAGGTGTCATTCGTACACCCTCTGGCGTACTCGGAGCTCTATGACATCGGCTCGTGATTCAGCTAGTGCTTGCAGCAGGGTTTCATGGTTGCTCTCTGATCTCTCGCGAGTATCTTCTAGACGAATGGTGCGGAGGGTATGCATTCTCGCATCAGCGACAACTTCGGAAATCTGATGTAGGGCTGTCCTGCCTTGAATTTCATTTCGGGCCACTCTGCGGACCAAGATTGGCAAGGTTCTGTCTGATGAGCCCCCATTGCTTAGGTTATAAAAGCTTCGGTCGCCATCAAATGGCATGGGCTGATCTTGTCCTTGGCTCCATGTTTCCAAGCATTCCACTCACTCAGGGGTCGGGCCATGAAAAGCCAGACGAGGGTTAGGAATTGGAACGGGAGCTGCCTGGGGTAGCTTCTCAACCTCTGGTTCGGAATTAGCACCGTCGGAAGGGTTTTCATCATGGTGATCATTCAAAGGGATCGGATGATCATTCTCTGGTTCTTCTCCAAACCAACCAGCTATGACTTCGTTCGGAAGATATTGGTTGTCGTGTGGATGGAGTCCAGCCATGTTATCTAAGCGAGAATTGGTGTAAGAAAATAATTATTAGACGAACTATCTAGATAATTAGTTAGAAAATCTTCATCAGTTACATCGCTATTTGTGAAGTGCATACCAGTTATATGTAATCGAAACAGGATAGGCCTTCGAATATGTGACCTTAACTCCATATTCACACAGAATCGAGGTGAAGTAAAATTTCACAGATTCTAAGTCTATAACATCCTAATTACATATATCCTTAGTGTATCCACTTAGCAACTATCAACTTAGTAATGAAGATCCCGTTTTAGTTCTCAAGTATAACGTACTTATAGTAACACCAAATACTCCTATAGTATTTTAAGTTTAATGTTATGTTCTATTGTTCTCATTGTGGTAGGGTTGGTAAGATTTTAGCATTGTTGCAACCACACAATTAAACTTAGGCACATGCTAGTCAACCCTCAGATAATATAGGTGATCAGGCTATATCTTCCCAGTTTTGACCATATGTCTCTAAGCCCACTTGTGTTGCCCAACAATCGTAATTCTTTTGTACTATCCTAGTGAAACTGATTTTAGTATGAATGCAGGCATGTATACTTACTTAAATATTTTATTATTTAAAGTATAAACTCTTGGTCAGAGTATTTTTAATCCCTTATGGGTTTATAGTTAGTATATCTTTTATGGGTTGATATACTTAATTCACTATAAACAATGCTCTGATACCAATCTGTCACACCCCAAAACCAAGAACGGAGGAAACGTTCTGGGGCGGAGGATGTCATTTACAGTATCACAACAATGTAAAGTAGTAAACAAGCAACAACATCATCCATTGCATTAATAATATAATTATTATACAAGTGTGTTCTGTCAAATTTTGATAAACACTAAAGCATAAATCAAAATGAGATATGAGTCTTGAACGAGCTCCATCTTCTCTAAACCTTGCATCAGTACCTGTCTATAGATGACCTGAGGATACAAGTAATTTTGAAAGCGAGTATCAGCTTTGAAGATGGTGAGATCATAAGTATTTTAGTGTCTTAATTTGTATGTAAGAAATTGTTTGTAAATGAACTGTAAGTATGGAAAAATGTAGATGAACTGTAAGTATAAAAATGTTTGTAAAACAACTGTAAACGTTTGAAAAGCCCTAGAAATCCCTATGATTCCTACTTTTATATAAAGGTGTCTTCTACCAAGACTTAACTGTTCCCAATTTAGTCTTCTACCAAGACTTAACTGTTCTAAATGTTCGTTTCTTGTAAAAGTGTGTAATTTTCCCAAGTGTAACTATCATTATCAAAATATAGTTTTTACATTAAATGTTTAAGTGAAATGATCACTAAATATATGAAAAGGGGAAATTAATGTAGTACTGTAGTGTTGTATTATAGGAACTACTGCTGTACTAACTACCTTAAACCGGATTTACATTAAGGTATCATGTGATTAATTGCACCATATTATTGACTGGTAACAACGACATATGAATGGTCGTAAAATGGAATGACGTTTGGCACCCGCAGACCTGCAGGTCCGGCTGTAGCTAGCAGCAAGGTGTAGGATAGTCAATCCAGTATAGATCTATACGCAAACTCACGCTCTCCCTCCAAGAGAATTCTGGCTACAACTCGGGCCATGACATTTAAGGCATGCTCTAATACAGTGGATCACAATTTTGTTAACGTATTCATGTATATGTACTTATGTAAGCGTAATCATGTAAAAGTATATGAACGTGTGCCTTTGCTACCCAAAGGTACTGAACTGACTAAAAGGAACTATTATGTCCATATATGTACACATGATATATAACTAATGTTTAAACGACCTTCGGATGGGTACCCGATATCCCACCATACCACATCTCAAGCGCGAAAAGGAAATAGGGTGGATAGCCTTCCTAAGTCCTTTAAACATTGTTTATATAATTATACATATATAGGCATGCTTCTAACAGGATCTCTATGTAAACGTATCAATGTAAATGTAAAGTAATGTACTGTAATGTTCTGCGTGTGCTAGCTGTAATGTGTGTTCTTTCTCTATCTAGCAAGTATTGACTCATGAATGAACTGACTCATTGTATGATATCGCGTTCTAGTAATGGTTCTAGTATCTTCCTAAACTACCCATATGGTAGTTTACTAGTAATCCAACTGGTACGTATGAACATGGATGTATACCCTTGCTACCCAAGGGCATTGGATGGACTGGAAAGACTTTTTATGACTATATATGTACACATGATATACAACTAATATTTAAACGACCTTCGGACGAGTACCCGATATCCCACCAGACCACATCTCAAGCGCGAAAAGGAAATAGGGTGGATATCCTTCCTAAGTCTTTTAAACATTTCTTATATAACTATACATATAGAGGCATGCAATTTATAATATAAAAGCATAAAATAAGATTTGTAAAACCTTTGAACATAAATATTTTCTAAGAAAAGATCGACTTGATGCCGATCTATAAAATGGTTTTGAAGGCATGGGTTTGATAAAACGGTTTAGTATAAAGAACATCGGTTTGAAACACAATTGAAAATAAGTTCGAAATGAAATATACAAAGTAAAATGTACAGTGTAATAAGGAGTTTTTAAACACATAAAGTGTTTATGAAAAACATTTGAAGGAAACTGTTTGGTAAAACGGCTAATGAGTAGCCAATCATTTGAATGCTGCTTATTAATCACATGAGATTGATATAACATTTAGCATAATTCTACTTGTATCCCCCCCCATAAAACATTTAAAAATGGTTTAAAACATTAATTAAGGGGTATGAACTCACCTGTAGTAAGTGATTGGAATTGAACAGACTATTATCGTAAGGAAGGATCGGACAAGTGCTTGGTGTCAAGTGAAGACTTTAGACACACACAATGATCCTAATTACATATGAAGACATATATATATATATATATATATATATATATATATATATATATATAATTAGTGATTAAAACACTAATTATACAAGTATAAGCATTTTAATGCGAGGAAAACACTTTTGGTCAAGTGCTAGGTTGCAACAAAGGAGTGCAAAGCCTCTAATGGGAGTTTATGGTCAAATGACCATATGCTTTGGAGTTTACGGCCCAGGGGAGTAAACTCCTGGCCGTAAACTCTCAAAAAGGTCTCTAAATGAAGCCTATCATTTATACAACTAGTTTGGTGAATTGTTTCAAGGCTTAATCCAGTGTTTGGGTGACATTTGCCCCCTTTATAGGGGTTTACGGCCCTGGGACCATATCCCATGGAGATTACGTGAAACAACCCAAAAATACGACCCAAAAATTTCAATTTTTTTATCATAACAAAAACATGAAACCAAGTATCACATAACAACATCATACGTCGCGTGTTTCAAAAACCATGATAAAGTACTGAGAGAATGAAAATTGTATCACAACTGTATCCAAACATATCAACTAACGGAATCAACTCCCAGGACAAAAACTGAAGTTGTGGTGTGTGCGATGCCATCATCCCGAGCTCTTCCCCTTGCTTGCGGAAGTACCTGAAACCAAAACTGAAACTGTAAGCATGAAGCTTAGTGAGCTCCCCCAAACTACCACATACCATACAATACATAATAAGCACATACTGGGCCTTGCCCACTGCATCAGACCGAAGTCTGGAACTAGCTGCATCGGACCGAAGTCCGGAACCGACTGGGACCTTGTCCCTTGCATCGGACCGGAGTCCGGAACTAACTGCATCGGACCGAAGTCCGGAACTGACTGCATCGGACCGAAGTCCGGAACTAGCTGCATCAGACCGAAGTCCAGAACTGACTGGGACCTTGTCCCCTGCATCGGACCGAAGTCCGGAACTGGATGATCATGGCATAGCATAACACATATCAACTAATATGAACACATATACTGCATACTGCATCGAAACAGAGTCCGGAACACATAACACAAACATGCTTGAATCACAAAGACATCAAGCACTCTAACTACTGCATCGGACTAAAGTCCGGGACTACTTCTAACTAAACGGGACGGCATTGTGGCCGTAGACCCGTCCCTACTGAAAGGAAACTCACCTCGTGAACTGGCTGCTGAGTGAATGGCTCTGGAAGCTAACTGCTGTTGCTCCGGTATCTCCCCGGCTACAAGTCCATAAACACACTCAATCAAATGCTAAACACTACACTGGGGTAAAATGACTCTTTTACCCTTGGTCAAAGTCAACTCCCTCGGTCAAAGTCAACCCACATTTGACCTGACTCGCCGAGTTGGGCCGCCAACTCGCCGATTCTCTAGTCTCACTTCTCAGCCCTACTCGTACCTACTCGTCGAGTATGGCATCGACTCGACGAGTACCCTCACGATCCAAGAACTCAGACAATCTTCATCCGACTTGCCGAGTCATATGAACAACTCGACGAGTTTTTCTTGAGCTAAAACATGGAGTTCACGGCCCAAGAACCTCCTTGGCCGTGAACTCTCTTTCACCCTTGAATCTTAATTGTTTTGGTGTCCTAAACATGCAATGGTGGGTTCTAGTTCGAGTTCCATGGCTTTGAGGGACTTTGGGACACCTTTAGCCCTTAAAATGGAGTTTACTCCCCAAGTTTTCTTGGGCGGTAAACTCCCGAATCTTGGGGTTTTGGAATGATTTTGATGTTATAAACTACAATCTAAGCTATATTATATAACTAGATCTAAGTACTCACAATTTGGGATAAAAACCCGAAGATCCGTGAGAGAGAATTCGGCTTTTCTCTAATTGGAATTGTAACTAATGAACTATTTGGTTCAGATTTCTATATATAGTCTTGAGATTTTTGGCAGAAAATATTTGTATTCCCGGAATGAACTCTACTATCATAGAGTATTGGAATAACAGTGTTGCACAAAACCCTAGTGCATCCACTCTCCTGATATCTCCTTAAGTGTAAACCTTGAAAAACTGCCAAAGTTATACCCGAAGTCTGGAATTTCACTAAAACTGTTCTAACTTCTATTGGCTTCAAATGGTTTGTACATAATGGAAATTTCGGGTTGTCACATTTTAGGCCTTTTATGAGTTATGGGTTTAAGTTCGAAATGTTTTAAGGCAAGAGAGAGTTGATAAAAGTGTAAAGCTTCTAGTTGCATTTCCGTGGATATAAGGATCGTCAGAATTAAACTTAGAACGAAGAATTTATGGCTTTCGGAAGTTTGGTGGCTTTAAGGCTAAGCCTAGTACGTTCGTCATACATAGGAGTATGCTGGTCGTACTAGGCAGGTTGATTGTGGGTGCCTATTGGAGTAAGTTGGGTGTACCAGGAGTACGTTGGGCGTACTCCAGCAAGATGCAAACCCTAATTTAGGGTATTGGACCCTATTGAATGACCTTAACTCAACCCCAAACCCTTTTATCTTCAGCCTCCATCCCATTCAACCCTGGATTCAAAACCGTAACCTTCATTTGAACATTCTTGAGGCTTTTGGTGTGCCTTGGAGAAGAAGGTGATCTTGTTAGAAACATTTCTTGGCTTGGAGCTTATGGATCCAAGCTCTAATCATCTTCATCAACTTCCACGAGGTATAAAGTTTCTAACTTGATGACTCTATGTTTTAGATCTAGTCTAGGGTATCTTTTGGGTTTATTTTGGTAATTAGAGTCATCCTTGTGAGTATGAGCTACTCCAAGAGCTTAGAATGTTGGACCTTAGCACTTTTGAGGTTGTGGGTGCATAAAAATGTTGTCTTGATGGGTTTGGTTGAGTCATGATTAAGTTGGTGTTCATATTATGGGTTTAGAATGATAAAAATGGGTTTTGGTTCCCATTAAGGCATGAAAAGGAGTAAAGTCGGCAACTTTATGGTTTAAGACCTTATCGAGAGGTTAGATTTGAGTTTGGACGTTGGTATTAAGCATTAAGTGCTTAATGAGAAGTATTTGGCCCTCCGACGAGTACGTTGGGCGTACATAGGAGTACGCTTAGCGTAATACATGGATCAGGCTTCACGACTTGTACATTGCACATTGGATATAAATATTCGGGGTGTACGAGTTCAGTACACGAGGCGTACTCCCATGATGCATATTTTGGGCCTTTTGTTCCTTGATCCTTTTTAGGGATCAGACTATGAGATGTTGGACTAGTTATGGGAAGGGTAAAATGATCTTTTACCCTTTAGGAAGATAGATTATTGTTTGGGCCTTGGATTTTGGGAATTTATCTTAATTATTGATTAGGGATCATTTGGTTATGTTTAGTGTAAGGATTCCGATAACATCAGCTCGTGTGTTCAATTCTCTTGGATTGAGTTGAGTATCCTCATTGTACCCGCAGGTTGAAGGCACCAATGTCAGCCCATTATGATATGTTATGCTAGTTGTCTTTGTGACTGTTACATTGTAGGACCAAGCCCATTTGTATACTGGACTAGGCCCATTGTATGTCAGGCTAGGCCCATTTTTATGTTGAGCTAGGCCCATGGATCAGGAAGGGCTAGTCCCATTGTATGTTACGTAGGGTGCTATCTGTCTCTGTAACTCTTGCATTAGTATGCTGGGCTAGGCCTATTGGTTTGGTAGGGCTAGGCCCAATGGTATATATGGTATATGGTATTTTGGAGAACTCACTAATCTTTGTGCTTACGCTTTTTATGGTTTTGATTTCAGGTACTTCTGGTTTGAAAGGGAAGGGCCCGACTTGATCGAAACACATCCACTCATGTTTCTGCAATATGATGATTTTGGGATTTTACTATGATGACTGTGTTATTATGATATACTTTTTAATGTTTGAATAAAAGATAATTGGTGTTTGTTTGAATTAAAAACGAATTTTTTACCTTATAATTTTTGGGACGTTACATTTTTTTCAAACATCAATGCAATAAACAAAACAAAACAAACGAGATTCAATACAATTAACCTCATTGTGTCATACAATCGAAGGTGTACCTATCGTGCCTTGATACAAATTGGAATTAACCCCACAAAGATATATTGTAACACCCAAAGTTTTGAAGGCCAAGAAAGGAAAGAAAACCTTAATGTTAAGGGGCGACTCGGCGAGTCCAAGGAGGAACTCGGCGAGTCCGAGCGGGATCCGGGTCGAGGAGTAAGTGACCGACTCGGCGAGTCGGCCAAGGTGACTCGGCGAGTCTGGTCTGTGCGTGGAAAACCCTAAATTCGGGACTTGGAGCCTATATAAATGTCTTAATCTTCTTCCTAGGGTTCCTCACTGCCTCTTAAGCCCTGGATATCAAACCCTAGCCGCCATATCCTCTATTTGAGCCATTGATTGCCTTTAAGAGTGCATTAAGCTTGGAGAAAGAAGAAGAATCTTGAGAGTGCAAGAAGGGGGCTGTAGATCCGGGATTGGGAAGACATTTCTGAGCTTTTGGAGGTATAAACTAGTTCCTGGACCCTTTTTGCATCTAGATTTATGAGTGGTTGTTGGGGCTCTTTAGCCATAATAATATTAATTTGAGTTAGGAGTCGGATCTGGAGTTGCTACTTCAGATCCAAGTGTGTTATGGACTGGAGAAGCATAAAGTATCAGCCCTTGAGTCGATTTTGAAGCCCCTTGGCCTTAAACCCTAGTTTATGGTGCTTTTTGCCTAGATCTCCCTCTCTACACGTAAAGTTTGCAAGTTTACGTGGGGGATAGGCTTGGGAAGGGTAGATCTACAGTTTGGAGTCCATGCATGACTCGAAAGTCCTCTGCATGTATGTAGATCTGAATGGACTCGGCGAGTCCTTCGAGTGGACTCAGCAAGTAGCTTGAAGATGAGGAGGAACTCGACGAGTGGGATGAACAGCTCGTCGAGTCGGATGAAGATGGGCATGAACTCGACGAGTTGGATGAACAACTCGGCGAGTTGGATGAAGATTACCTTGTGCTCGGCGAGTCTGTTCTTAGACTCGGCGAGTCAGGTCGCGTAGTCCCAAACCCTTCGAGTTAAGACTCGAGTCAGCGAGTCGAGCAAGGACTCAGTGAGTTGGACAGGGCAGGATTCGGGAATCAGTAGACTCGGCGAGTCAGGGGCTGACTCGGCGAGTCAAGTCGCGATTGGAAGGACTTTGAGCATTAGAACTCGGCGAGTCAGTATGTGGACTCGGCGAGTAGGGTTGACCTGGAAGGTTGACTTTGACCAGGACTTTGACTTTGACAAGAGTTGACTTAGTTGACCTTTGAAGGTCAGTTAGACTAAGTGTTATGTTGATATTGGTAGCTTGGGGAGCTAGTGGAGCTAGTGGAGCAGCAGTTCGGAGTCAGTGGTCAGGTAGCGATCAAAGGAATTAGCAGCAGCAGTTCAGCAGTATCAGGTGAGTTTCCCTTTGTATGAATGGGTCTACGGCCACAATGTCGGCCCATGTAGTTATGAGTAGAAGACCCGGGGGGTTAGCCCTATGCACAATATGCTAGTATGATATTCGGGACGAGGTCCAATGATAGAGGGCGGGTGCCCAAGGAATGGTTTATGTGATAGTTTATACTTGTTGTCTGTGTGATACTTGTATGTGCCTGGTAGGGAGGTGAGTGTGGGTGAGGTCCCGTATCTCACCAATAGCAGAGTGTGGATGGTGTTCCACATCTTAGTAGCAGCAGAGCAGGGGCGAGGCCCAAGTCAGGAAAGGAGTGAGTGTGGGTTGGGCTTGTATCTCACTACCAATAGGAGCATGGACGGGAGTCCGTGACTCATCAATAGCAGGTCAGGGTCGGGGCCCAGAGATAGGCGAGGCCTTAGGACAAGATCCGTTAGTATGTGTTTAGCTTATGTGAGATGTTTATGTGCTATTATATGTTAGTGGGCGGGGCCCTGTGACAGGTAAGGCCTAAGCGAAACAGATCTGCATCCGAGCGGGGCTCGAAGCCAGGCGGGGCCTGGAACGGCGGGGCCGTTGTAGCGGGCGAGGCCCGAGGTAGGGGGCGAGGCCCAGGATAGCGGGTGCGGCCCAATATGTGCAGTATGTGGTTGCTTGGTATGTGGTAGGGTGGGGAACTCACTAAGCTTCGTGCTTACGGTTTTCAGTTTTGGTTTCAGGTACTTCCGGTAGCGGATGATGGAGCTCGGGATGATCGCATGGCACACACCATAACTTAGACAGCCTAGGGATGTTTACTCTGATAATGAATATGTATTTTGGAAACTAATACTTTGTTTATGTTTGAAAACGATGAATTTGCTTAACGTAATGTTTTATTAAAAAGAAATTTTTAGTCTTGAATTTTGGGATGTTACATACATAACATTAGAAAGAAGACTTTTAGCCACTCCATAACACAACTCAACAAAATCAAAAGTTACAACACTTGTTCACTTTTACCGGTAGTGGGTTAGCACATGGAACAAATTATGGTCTTACTCTCGTAAAAACATATGTGATGAAAAATATGCTCAATCATCTTTATTTTACAAAACACGACAATGACTGGCTCCAACTATTTGTTGACTAACAACAATCTTTTTCTAAAAGAAATTTTCTAAAAATTCCTTAATATTTAACCAGATTGGTTACATGTTTCAAACCTTACACTAGTTAAAGTAGTTAACAATCAGTCCCGATGTCATAAGTTCAATTTCAAGTACAAGGGGATCTTTTGGCATCCAAGTTTTCTTAATTGTGTTCATTTATGCAACTCAAGTTGTTGTGGAATTGTCCACTTATTGAATCTTGACTCATACACCTTTGACCTGCCCTCACTCTCTCAAGAGAGGCTAGACATTCCTCGCGCTGAGCCGCTGCACACTGCACTTACCCATGAAACTTACACGAACCCTGCTGCCACTCATGTATCCTAATCATACATAACATTGGATCCTATAGACAGTCGAATATCTTATCCTACCCTAAGCCCTTCATCAAACAAGAATGGGAAATAAGGTCAAACCAAACATTCTCATGCTATAGAATCTTAGTTATGTATAAAAATGATGCATACACTAAGCAACTACAGTAATGATGTCAATTTCATATAAGGAAGAACCTTAAGCTACCAGGCATCATAGAATTAGGCAATTCTATCATGCAATTCCTAAAGATCCCTAGCCTATCACTAGCATGTTTTTCTAACATATCACAATATCAAATAACAGCGTGGTAATATGGGGTCTACTTACTGGCTCCGACTGATCGTACACATCGCATCCTCCTTTTTTCTTTTGAAAACCATTTGAAATCATTTTAAAAATCATTTTTCCTTAGTTTGAGACTAGATTCACATGAATGATCCTCCAATTCACTCAAACCAAGACTCTGATACTAACTTGTAACATCCCAAAAATTTTCAACAAATTTAAACCTCTAAAAAACGACCCATTTATTAATAAAAGTGTTTACAAAACATTATTTCCAAAACGTTAATTAAAATCAGAGACTTCCGGGATCCAGTCAGTTGTAAACCAAGGATGTGTACGGTCATGCCTTCACCTTGCCACGGTCCACTGAAGTACCTGAAACCATAAACCAAAACTGTAAGCATAAAGATTAGTGAGTTCTCCCAGAATACCAACACACGAAGAAATAACATATTGAAAATAACAGCATGTATTGGGTCTACAACTAAAATACTGTAACAACCCCTGAGCATACAGTATGAGTCTGGCTTGCCTATCGGGCCCACAACTCATATATGGCTTGCTCCTAAGCCCACAACATAAGTCTGGCTTGCCCTTAGGCCACACCATATATTTGGCTTGCTCCCTAGTCCAATCAGTCATCAGATTATAATACAAATGTTAAACCCTCAGTACGAGTCTGGCATACCACCCGATCATCAACTCATATCTGGAATGCATATGAGCCCTCAATATGAGTCTGGCATGCCCCACCCATCCCTCGAGTCATATTTGGAATGCTCCAATACCCTTAAGCCCTCAATACGAGTCTTGCATAACAACCGGTCTTCAGCTCGTATCTGGAATGCATCTGAGCCCTCAGTATGAGTCTGGCATGCCTCACCCAACCCTCATCTCATATTTGGAATGCTCCATGGTTTGTTGGCTACAACACGAAGCAGTACAACCTTTACCCAATACAATATGTCTATAAATAACAACATATACAGATAATCATGCCGACAGAATCATAGGTGGTCCTACCGATCTACTAGACTAGGATATCAATATCTAGCATAATCATGCATATCTATTCCATACTCAACATATCAACAAATATCAGGTTATCAAACCAATGGGCTGGCCTTGGTTCCTTCGACCCGTAAGTATAATGAGGAAAACTCACCTCGCACTATCGAAACTCACAGAAAGAATCATTGGCTGCTGGCTCGCAAGAATCCTCGCGTTATCAATCACAAGATAAACATCCATCAATAATCGGATCCGACCCACACTAAGTGTCCAAACTAGGGTAAAATACCTTTTTACCCTCTTCATAACTTGGCCCCAAATCCAAGTCCCAAATCAACAACCCAAAAGGCCCAAACATGGCCCAAAACACCCCAAGGTCAACCCTAATAAAACTTATGGTCAAAGTCAAAGTCAACAACCCATGTTGACCAAACACGTTGTGTTGCCCCTTAGACACGTTGTGTTCTTCAATCATCCAGATAATTGGGAAAACTCCAATCAACACGTCGTTTTGGCTTGCCAACACGCTGTGTTTGCCCGAGATTCAACAACTTAATACAATCAGTTGTTTTCTCCGGTACAAAGAGCTCTAAAGCTAAGATCTAGCCTCTCATGTGTTTCAAAAGGATAAAGTTTCCAAATTTATCCATTGGTACTACCCAAAAAGGTTCAAGACTCAATCCATAATCTTAATAGTGTAAGGGCTTGACCAATAAGCACTTCATCCATAAAGACATAACCCCAAAACATAGATTTGACTTCATTGAGCTTGAAAAGTGTAACATACACCTTAAGTTATTGTGTTATGTATTTTTTAAAAGTGAATAATATTATTAAATATTATATGAAATTTAAGTATTGAGTTCTAACACATGGTTTTTACTAAAAATGAAGTAAAACTTTGTTTAGAATCAATCGGAAAATATTGGAAGTCTTATGAGATTCCAATCTCATGTCAAATATCGAAATTTAACAAAAATAAAAAATTTGAAATAAGTAAAATTTTATTATTAAAAGTTGTAAAGAATCTCGTTAGAAACATTTAGGCGAAAACCTCATCGAAATCCGAGTTATAACGAAGAAGTCATGACTATTTGAAATTTCGCGACAGAACCGACACGACACCGTATGACGTAAAAAGTGAGTTTTCGATAAACTACTTTTTATCCTATATGATATAAATGAAATTTAAAGCACGTCAAAATCTGACTGCGTATGAGGAAGTTATGATTTTTCTAAGTCTTAGCTTAGCAGTAGACAGCTAAAAACTCGAATTTTAGATCGAGTGGTTTTTAGCCAACACAACGTAAACGAGAATTCAAGGTCTCGTCATTAGTAGTACAACGGTAAAAAGTCTGACTAAAACGGTCGTCGAATGAAGAAGTTACGAATTTTTAGTAGATTTTCCTGTCCAGGTCTGTTAAAAATAATAATATTAAAAATAAAATCAAAATTAGCCGACGAGGTTTAAACGAAAGTTGTAGATTATTTTTCCGCCTACGCGTGCATATAAAGAACGTCAAAAATGGAGCTCGTATGCGAACGTTATGATTTTCGGAAGTTTTTGGCACAAAATCCGAGATTTTGTGGATAATACCGGACATTTTCGCAGATCCGACGCGTGGCATCCGTGTTCTCCTCTGATTGGTCCGAAGTGAGGTCCACTGCGCATGTGACGTGCCTAGCGTCCTAGGCGACGTCTAAGACGGCTCGTAAGACGCCTGCATCCGACGCGTGTCCCTCCTCCCTCGCTGCCACGTCGCTGCCGACTCCTCCCTTCTGATCGGCCGACCTTCGCACCCTCGCCCTATAAATACAAGGTTTGCGAGCCTTGCCGGGTAAAATTGGATTTTCGCCATTTTCACCCTTAAATCCATATTTTTACTATTTTGCCATCCCCCGAAGCCCCGATATTATTTTTAAAGCCTGAAATACGTTCCGAAGTGCCCGGAGAGCCCGAGAAATTTATCTTTTTGGTTTGAAGCTCTACCCTTGCAAGGCCTATTTTTCAATATATCTCCTGGTTTTCAACGATGAAAACTATATATAGAGCCGAAGTGCTGCACAAATTACTATTTTAACCCCCGGTTACTTTAAGGTGAGTTCAATATATAGGAACAATTGTATGTTATGTGTTATATGTGCTATGTGCTTTTCAATGTTATATTCCGGACTATTTTCTCGTGTTATTTTTATTCGCTATTTTTAATAGCAAAGAAATACCTTTGACCATGTGATCAGTGAAAGGACTTAGATTCACATTGGTACTGGTATGAAGCCTCTGACCATGTAGAACATGTCTCCGTAAGAGAATGATTTCTATTCTATAGTATTGGCAGAATGTTAGACATGGCCGAAAGCCTGAAATCTACCAAAATGTTTAATCAGAAAGTGTATGTCTTCTGTGCCATTTGGGCCGAAGCTTTATTGATGTATATTAACAATGGAAATCGTTATGTCTTATTGATTGTATATCTTTGAATCAAATCCTTGATTGATATGAAAAGTTTGTCACATGATTCACATATGCCCTTGTTGTTCCTTGTTTCTCTTTGCTTCTGCCATATTGAAGTATATATATATATATGGCATAACGTTATATTGTATCTATTATTGAACTCACTAAGCGTCACCGCTTACCCTCTCAATGTTTAAAAAATTTGTAGGAGATAAATAACCAGTATAGTTATATACTGTCGGAAGGTTTAGCATAATTGTAATATTACTTTTGTATTCAGGGATCATGTATGTATAAATGTATAGTATCCTGGGTAGTTGTGTAATATATAATAACACTTTGTAATAGTCGGTTTGTATCCAGTCATTTGTAATCTCTTTATCAATGTAAAATATTATTTTTATGAATATGCAAGTAGCATGTTTTGAAGTAATTATATTTTCAAGTATGAAAGTTTGGGTCTTTCAGAAAAAACGAAAGTGAGGGTCTTTCAAAAACCATATAAAGTTGCCAACTTTACGTTCATGCATGTCAAAATGAAGCTCTTAAGCTTAAAAGGACTTAATAATTGACTTAATGCATGCATAACACCAAAATTCTCATAAAGCTTGCACCTTTATGCTCAAGGATACCAAAACAAACTCAGATCTGAAAGAACAAGCCCTTAAACGACCTAACTCATCCATTAACCCAAAAAGGGACCAAAAGCACAACAAACTAACTATGAAGAGATCTAAACACATACAAGACAAGATGCAAACTTGATACCTCATAAAGCTTCCCCACATGATGATGATTCTGGATCGAAAGCCTTTTCCCCCCAAGAAAAGCAACTTCAAGATCTCCTCTTCATTCACAAAGACCAAAAATGAGAACCAAGAACTTCTTACTAGCTCAAGAACACCACCAAAAGACTTAATCGATTTTAGGGTTTTAGTGACAATGGAGGTTGGTAAAGAGGCCATCCTTAAGTACTTAATCCCTATATATAGGGTACAACACCCTAAAATTAGGATTTCCTCCACAAGCCGCAAACACGCTATGTTGCTCCATAAACATGTTGTGTTGACCTTAAAGAAATTTCTTAAATCTAGACATGTAGTGTTGGTTCCTCCAACACGTCGTGTCTAACCCTAGAAAGGGAATTTATTTCCACAATTATTCTTCAAGATTCCGGGTGTTACAACAACCACCTCAACCATTTGAGGGTGGGGTACTAACTGACCCATTCCAAAGTCAGGTTGGTACTTATTTGGACACTCTCCGAGGGGGTGTTAATTATCACAATCAAGCCATTGATGTTTTATTTACACACCTTAATGTTAAGCGACCGCCGACCATGCCGCCTCATTACCCGTATATCCCGACATGAGAGGAGCTATGGACGAGGCAAGGAGATGGAGTCGGGACGAGTGGAGCACGATAGGACGACGATGATTATTGATTCTATCCTTTTATTAGTTTTTGTTTTCTTAGTTTACTTTAGTGTGTTTTAATCATTTTATTATTTTTTATTTTCTTAGTTTATTTTGGTATGTTTAACAACTTGTAACCAAATTATTTGATTGTTGTTTTTCTTCTTGCCGCAAATTGTTTGTTTTATTGCAGATTTAGTAGAATATCATGAGAGAAAAATGAGAGAATAGAGATAAGAGCGTACGAAGAAATCCGTGTGATTTAGAGTTACGAGTCGAAGCCCATAATTTTTAATAAATGTAGGGTCAAAATCGTGCGAGAAAAGAGATCAAAAGAAGAGAGAGTCTATAAATATTCAGTTTTGAGAAGAATTTTAATCCATTAAGAAAGTCAAATTAATATCACTTGCATGGAGACGTCTTACAAAAACAGTTTTCTAGAATTCCCAGTTTTCACGATGTGACCTTTCTTTCCACGTCGTGACTTTGACACTATCACGATTCAGAATTTGTTTTACATCGACACCATGACGTGAATTACAATTACATCACCCCGTCGTGAGCAGTAAAAATGACATTTATTTTAGTCTTCCAACCTTACAATGTGGCATATACTTTCCCACATTAAGATGCTATGCTTTGAAGATATTATGCACTACTTTTTGAAGATGCAAGCTTCTGATTCACATTTTGTCGGCGCATTCACATGTCTCAGAAGATCCAAGTTCCAGTCACATACTCAAGGTGTTCAAGTTTCCAGACGCGGTCAGAATTCGATCTCACCGCTACTACCCCAGGGGAGTCTGTTTTTTTTCTCCCTTTTGTTGCTTTTAAATTATTTTATGCATAAAATGAGGGCATTGTATATAATAAGTGTGGGGCAGAGAGTTGAAAAAGTAAATTGCTAGAGATTTCAAAAATTAAAAAAATAAAAATAAAAGTGGATTTGAAATAATAATCTAAAAATTGAATCTAGTGAAAAAAAAAAAAAAAAACTTAAGTTGCTAGTGTTATGTGGGATGATCTAATGCGAGCTCAAATGTTTAATTGAGCCAAAATATGCTATAGTATATTTGTGGCTTCCATTTCCTAATGTAAAGACATGAGATATGAAAGGTAATCTAGTAGTTTATATGGCATAATAAGTTTTGCAACCTGTACTTGAAATCTATCCATGAGAGCTTATGTAGTCATTGCACATAGACTAATACCTCTAACCAATAAAGGTTGAAGTGAAACTCTCTTTCTTAAGTATGTATGATTTGAGTGAAAAAAGTGAGATAATAAGAGAGAGAGAGAGAGAGAGAGAGATTACCAAAAAGTTGTAAGAATTTTGGAGTTGTCAAAGTATGAAGATCAAAATATCAAAATTCTGTAGAATCAAAAAAGTTGAAGATACCAAAAATCAAAAAATAAAGGCGGTGAATTCAAAGAAAGTAAAGAGTAAATATCAAAGAAGTGAAGAATTCCAAGAGCTCCATTGTGGTATCAAAGTTGTAATTTTTATAGATTATGTATGCTTGGGTAGCTTAACCAAAAATACATTGAGGTCAAGAAAGATTTTTTATGGTGAATTCGGAGGGTTGCATAAACGAGTGTCGTACAAGCTAAGGGGTGAAGGTTCATAAGGATTGTGAGTATTTAGGATTGGGGAAGTTATTAGGAACCTTAGACACAAATATGCACATTGAGATCTTGGTATAATGACCGAGTTTAAAATGGATTGTCTTATGTGATATTGGTGATGAAAGTTTGACTTAAAATAAATTAGATTTGCTCGAGGGCAGGCAAATGATAAGTGTGGGGTATTTTGATATTGTCATATTTATACACAATTTTAGGAAATATCTTAATATATTTTAATTAATATTTTGGTTATTTGCAAAGATATTTGGTACTTATTGAATTAAGTTGTATTTTGCAATCAAAATGAACACTCTTGAAGAATAGGGACCATAATTGACAAGAATTAGAACTTTGGAGGATGGAAGCTTAAAAGAAGAAAATTCCAGCGAGAAACCCAAGTCACGACGTGGCCATCAACATCAGGTCGTGGAGTGTGTATTCTAGAAGATAAGTACGTGGGAAGTCAGAATCCTTGCCCAAAAAAGGATTTGTACCCAAGTCACAACGTGAAACCCTTTTTCACGTCGTGAATCATGCATTTTCAAAACTATAAATTTGTTGGATAAGGTGTCTAAGTCCATAACTTATTTAGTACATACTTGACCCGGCCCGGCATGGTCCATTTGGGTTGCACTTCACCCGAACTATTTATGGATAATTTTATGAGAGTTATACACATATGTTTATTAATATATTATAAGTTATAATATATTAATATGAAGTTATGTTATTTAATTAGTCTTAGTCTTAAATTAATTATGAATTAATTTAGAGATTAAAAGGAAGACTAATTAGATTATGGGCTATTGGTTTTATATGGTGTGGGCTAACACTCATTTGTTAATGGGCTAGGCTTGGATGGAAGTCCATGGATGATCCATGGAGCTTTTAACCCATGGATCCTTGGAAAAGGAAAGGTCATGGGTTATTAGGGTTTCACCCTAACCATGTACACTATATAAGCATGCTTATGTTGCATGAAATAGCCACTAGTGTGTATGCTTGTGTGTGGCCGAAAATTACAAGTGTGTGTACACTCTCTAAAGGTTTCCAAGTGTTTGTGGTGATTTGTGATTTCCATTTGAGGCATTCACACTATTGGTGCTTGGCTCTCAAACTCCAAGGAATCAATCTCATCAAAAGGTATGTAATCTCATCTAACTCTTTTATGTTTAAAAGTTCCCCATGCCATGTTAGATAAGTTATGAACCTTGGAAAATTATTATTTTGCATGTATTAGATAAACATAGATCCAAGGTTTATTAGGGTTGCATGCACACTTAGGAAGTGTTAGATTGCTCAAAACCCAACAGTGGTATCAGAGCCTAGGCTTGCTTGTTTGATACTTGATGCAAAATAGTAAAAAAAAAAAAAAAAAAAAAAAAAAAAAAAAAAAAAAAGGTAGAATGATCGGAATGCAGAATTTCGACTTTTGCTGCTGGAAATGGACTAGAAACATTACCCTAAACTGTTTTGGTGTTTTAAAACTTGTTTTAGTTGGTGTAATGGTTGTTCTAATCCATTTACAATAGCATATATCAAAATTCCATGATTTTTATGTGTTCATATAATTCTTGAAATTTTGATGATCATGTTCATGTTCTTATGAATTTAGAAGATGATAGGAATTATTTGCTGAATTGTTTGGAATTAATTCTTGATCATTTATGTGTTTTAATGGAGTCCATAATTTGTCCTCAAGTTATGGATATCCAAAGGTCACTTTTCTTTAACACACATTTAAACACATAAGTTACATGAAAATGAAGAGTCTTCATTTTTATGAACCTTTAATTCATAAGTTATGAAATGAAAAGTTTTTGGATAGTTACAAAACTTGTCCTCAAGTTTTGGAATTTGTAAAGTTTCACACACTTTAATAAACTTTAATTCTAACCCTTAGAGTTTTAATAGTTAAAATTCAACCCTTATACTATTTATAAAATTAATGGTTAATTATTATATATATGTATAAGAATAAGTCGTTCTACCGTTAGTAGGCCTCATTCACGAAGCCGGTCTATAAGGTGGGTATAAGGTTGTTGACTATAAAATGACAACTTAATGGGTGTCCACTCTCACCCACCGCTTGCTTGACTGGTGGAGGGTCGTTAGCCGAACGGGTAGGACAATGACTTTAAATTCTCATTAAAGGTATAATGATTATTATAAAGTAACTAAATATTTTTATTTAATTCCCAATCTTAGTTACTTTAGGAAAAATGTGAATTTGGTGCTAGCCCATGGAATTCACACTTTGTACCTTACCAAGTCGTTGGTGGAGCGTGTGTGGTTAACTGGCACACTAACTTGGACTAGTAAGGATCACGAAGGGTGACTTAATGTTTGTCATAGATCAATGGAGCGTGTGTGGTTAACCGGCACATTGATTGGGTGATAATATTAATGGTACCAAGTGAATTGGTATGGTTATTCACACCTTGTTTTGTGATCCTCGGCATCCCAATCACAAAATTTGAGAGGGCACACTCGAGATTGAAACATGCCATCGAAAAGTTCAATGAATCTCAAAAGATCTAGGAATTTCAAATCCGATTAAAAACCTAATAAATTATTTCGTTTTTCATGGTGGAAATTGGTGAATTGTCATTTGCCTACCTTCAAATATTTTATAGCTTGGATTACAGCATCCCTCTTCCAAATTATAAAATATTGTGTTGGGTCCTAGCCTTAATATTTCATATTGGGTGTTATATTAAGGACTTTGAATCAACTAACTTGATTTTCTCCCATTATAGATGTCTGGTTCATACAACTATGATCTTCCCAAATCTCTTGAAGATGGTGTCCCTCAACATCATGCTTCACTTCCTCCACCTCCTCCAATTATTCTCCCTCACCCACAAGTTCTTGAAAAGTTTAAAGTCACTCAATCCCTATTGGCAAGCATAGTCTATGTGTGCACACATCTTGGAGATAAAGTCACATATTGACAAGCCGGGAGAGTTGGGTGTCAAAGTCCCATGAAAGTTGGATGTTCAATCACTTTCTTAGTAACATAATGAGTCTCTTTGGGACTACTATGAGACGGACTATGACATGACCCTTAATGATGTTATCTATTTGCTTGGTGTTGTGGAATCAGCAATGATTTGGAACACCAGTAAAGCAAATTTGATTAAAAGAACAACTTCCCAAGTCTTAAATGGACATTGACAATGGTAGCATTGGATATCTAGAAAAAGATTTCTCTTCCCAATGGAAAGGGATCGGCTATAGTCGACTCGGTTGACCAAATAGTAAAGAGAAAGGCAAATTCTGAGATAGTCTCATGTGCCATTACCAAAGGGTCCATGTGTTTTGTTGCCATAGGAAAGGGCATTGGTTGCGAAGCTGCCCTATTCACCTGAAAGGTCATAAGGTTGATCAAGTCAAGAGGTTTGACTCTACTTCGGGTAAAGTCCACTGTCTAACTCTATTAAGTTCCTATTTGGAGATTCTTATTACATAATGTGAATGGGTCACATGCTGATGTTTTTAAGAATCAAAGAAAAGATAGGAAGCTTAAAGTAAGTATATGTTGATTCTGATTGCAAAAGTGGGTTTCGATCGCATGGTTCGGCAATCAGAATTTTGAGCTGTTGCTTAAGAGTTATAATATATTGCTTATGAATAGATAACAACAAGGTTTTCATGTGGATTGTAAGGATAAGTTTTTCCGCAAAGTTTTAAAATAAAAGAAAAAAAGGGTTTTAAGTTTATTTATTTTAAAAATATCCTTACAATGGCATCTGTGGAAAATTGTTGCTTATATGTTTCCAGTAATAGCAATATTGGAAAGTGGATTTGATTCTTTCATTTGTGGTAGTGTCTGAATTTACCAAATGAAGAAAGTTTTTCATCACCCAAGTTTCAATTGGACAGAAACTTGGAATCATACAAGTTGTATTGTATGATGAATGAGAATTTTCATCTTTGAAAATTAAGACTAATTCTTTGATCACATGTATATGTGAGTCAATTGAAGGACCAAGGAATTAGGTACACTGGGTGTGCGCTGGTCAAGGTCCACCACAAAGATTGATTTGTCATGATTTACTAAAGATTAGTAAATATGATTATACTTATAAGGTTAAGTATAATTCTGTAACATTGGAAAGGTTACAATGTATGACAAAACAAATGAGAAGAATCAAATTAGGCAGAAAGATAAAAGTTTCTCAAATCTGAAAGGATGGGAGAGTACTTTAGTATCGTATTTCATGATCATCTTAATGATTATGAAACCATATCACAAATTCATACTCTAAGGACGTCTTAGTGCATTGTTATGGCTAAGAAGAGAGGTCATGAATTGTTGGATTGGTTAAAATCAAGATGAGTCATATTTCGTTCCAAAACAATTCTTAGAGTCATACTCCAAGATTGTAACCTGGAGTGACATAAAGGAATATTTATTAACACTAGTCAAATGTAAGAGTAAAATGTATTCTACTCTTGTACATTTGAGATTGGTAAGTTGTGATGTCTTGGATGAGACAAAGACCAACTAAGACCAATTGTGTGAAGTGTTAGTCTTGATAAGAATCCGCACTATCCCTTAAATATTTGTTTTGTCAAGGAATGGTTCTTGACTGGGGAAACTTATATATAAAGGGGACAGTGGGAGCCTTAAAGATCCAGAAAAAGTTTCAAGATTTAATCAAGAGTAAAACCTGTAATTTATCACTAGCACACGACTTAAGGTTTGCAACCTATCGTGTTGATATAATTCTTATTTCTGTGCCTACTTCAAATAAGTTGAATTTGCATGTGAGTTATCAGAGTTCAACTTGGAAGCATTGGTGGGCCTTGTGCTACCAAGGTGACAAGAAACTAAAATTGAACAAGTTTAATCCATGTAAGGCTGAATTTGTCACTAACCTTATTTTGTGATTATGGTTTTGACAAATTCACATGGATAGGAACTCATACACTATAAAATCTAAGTGTCATAAGGTTTCTCTCCGATTCATGAAAATGATGGTGAGGAAACGCTTTCACTAAGTAGATTTTACGTAGATATCAATTGTGTTATTTGCATTTTCAAAAGTCATTAGTGGAGCGTGTGTGGTTAACCGGCACACTAACATGGACTTGTGAGAAATGGCAAAGGTCTAAGAAATTGAGACTATGATTACGGCATCCCTTTTCATAGTTCTTGAAATTGCTTAGACACACATGTGAGCTATCTAAGAAAGGGTGTATGAATCTAAATTTCAGAAGTCCAGCAGATTTCTGGAAATATGTCAGAGCTAGTGGGAGCACAAGTGTTTTGCTAATATTCATCATGTTAGTGGGAGCATGATTATTACGTTTAGTGTTGCAAGTTAGCAATGTTAATTATAGAAAACAAAGTTTCAATTCGTGAAGTTGTAGGGGTTGAAAAGTTGTTTTGCTATAATTAAGGGAGAGGAAATTATACTTCGTTTCAATTCTAAAGCTTAGATTGAGATTTTAATCATCTTTAGTCAAGAATATATATGTATGAATTTTAAGTTGGAATGGTTCAGCTTGAAGAAATTCTATATATATTGCGTTTTCAAAATTCGATTATGATTACGGCATCCCTCTTCATAGTTAAATTTTGAAATCATGGCAAATAAAAAATATTGTAGCAAAAGACTGGTCAAGTATCATGTCTTTATGTCAAACATCATGAATCGTGTCCCATATGCTTCGGATATAGGATCGATTGCATGTGCTATAATATTCATCTTTTCTAAATTTTCCAAATGCTTAAGGCATTGAGAAGGGAAAAGTCTAGAACTGGATATGACTAAAGTGATTAAGCAATTGTCGAGGACAAATCTGAGGTTCGCCAAAGATTGGTTGCTCAGGGAAAGTTGGAAGTATGATGTAAGTTGTCGGAAAGGACCATATTGACATATTCTGAAAAGAAGTAACTCTTGTTCGGAAGTGATAGTCAAAATGGGACTATGGAAATGTCTCCATAGGTGGAAGTTATTCAATCTATGTAAGATTAGAAAACCTTAATGCAAGAAGGATGTTCAAAGCAATGTACTTTGAATATGAGACTTCCGTTCCATAAAAGTTGACCTTCTTTGGAATACTCTGTAATGACTAGTGACAAGGTTTTGGTGACCTTGTGAATAATCATTACAAGAGGAACATTGTATAAAAGTTTAAAATCTAACAGATTTTTTTGGTAAATGATAGGAATCGGGGATTCTCACATTTACAATAAGGATTTGGGATTGTGAAATGAGTATCAATGGAATCATGTTCAATTGATCTACATCACAATGTAAGGATCATAGACAAACATAGTGTGCATACTTGGAATATGGCATAACTATTGTTTAGAAAAACAAAGTGTACATGCTAGGAGCATGGGATGACTGTGGTTTTTTATTCAAGTCTTAAGTTGATTGTTTGAAACATTATACAATGAATAATGTGTATTCAATATGGTGATAAATAAAAGGTGGTTCTATTTATATTCAAAAGGGTTCTGAGACCATATTGGATTCGATTATTATTGTGTTTCACTTTGCATGTTTTGACTTCCAAAATAGCTAGGTTATTCTTTCCGAATGACTAAGTTATTTAAACACTCCACAGTCGTTCATATGTTGGAAGTAGGTATGAATCAAGACTGTCATGAATCGAGTTTGTAGATGGATAAATGGGTTTAGTCATAGCAATGGTTGCTACAACATTCATGAGTGCTCATAAGTTATGAGTATTGGAATAAACCCACGCTCACTTGTATCACTTCATGGAATTTATCTCGAGTGATCGTGAGACGGTAATATCATATAAATCTTCAAACCTAGAGATATGAGTTGTTACCTATGAGTTGGTTGTGCATTGATTGCACGTAAACGCATCAGTAACTTGATGTTATAAAACGTGCCTTTGTGTACAATTCAACAAGTAGTAGAACAAGCATATGAGTCGAAGTTTATCTGTTCCTTCTAGAAATAGAAGCGATGTCTGGGCCCCTCGATGATTTTGTTGTGACCTATGTACCGGCCGGTCAGAACTAAATTGATGAGTTCGATTAAGTTCTTTGTCAAACAAATCGAAAATCGGGAAACAAACTGCTGGACAATAAGTACGACGTTGTTCCATGTATTTGTCCGGCTGATATCATGAGAACAGAGGATTATATGATCACTTATCTAAAATGGCGCTTCATAGTTCAACAGAGTTTTCGAGAGCTACGATTGCTGGTTGGTTCCTGAAGTAACATACGCAAATATAGTTATTAGACTTATCCAAGTGGGAGTCTGTTGGATAAGGTGCCTAAGTCCATAACTTATTTGGTACATACTTGACCCGGCCCGGCATGGTCCATTTGGGTTGCACTTCACCCGAACTATTTATGGATAATTTTATGAGAGTTATACACATATGTTTATTAATATATTATAAGTTATAATATATTAATATGAAGTTATGTTATTTAATTAGTCTTAGTCTTAAATTAATTATGAATTAATTTAGAGATTAAAAGGAAGACTAATTAGATTATGGGCTATTGGTTTTATATGGTGTGGGCTAACACTCATTTGTTAATGGGCTAGGCTTGGATGGAAGTCCATGGATGATCCATGGAGCTTTTAACCCATGGATCCTTGGAAAAGGAAAGGTCATGGGTTATTAGGGTTTCACCCTAACCATGTACACTATATAAGCATGCTTATGTTGCATGAAATAGCCACTAGTGTGTGTGCTTGTGTGTGGCCGAAAATTACAAGTGTGTGTACACTCTCTAAAGGTTTCCAAGTGTTTGTGGTGATTTGTGATTTCCATTTGAGGCATTCACACTATTGGTGATTTGTGGTTTCCAAGTGTTTGTGGTGTTTGTGGGTTTTCTAGCTTCTTTTATGGCTTGATTTGTGGAGTATAGTGTCCCATTGAGTGTGAAGCCATAGATCTGGACCCAAAGAGGTCCAGAGAGTCCCTTCCATCCTGCTTTATGCGTTCTATTTGGAGTTTTGAGCTAGGGTTGTTATGTAATGGAGGGTTTCACCCAAATGAGCTTGTAGAACCTTGCATGAGTGCCCAAGGTTCGACCTTTTCGTGGTTATTGGCTTTGAGGGAGTTAGATCTATGGTTTGGTGAAGCAGATATGACCTCAGAAGGTCAGATGAGGGTTGTCATGGGAGCAACTCGCCGAGTCCATAGGCAAACTCGACGAGTCGAGTCGGGGTTGCCCCGCGTTTCGTTGCCGAGTAACTCGACGAGTGGAGAGGGAACTCGTCGTGTCTAAGAGGTTTAAAAGGATTTAGAGAACCCACATGGACTCGCCGAGTCACTCTTGTGTACTCGCCGAGTCTGGTCAGTGTTGACCGTTGACTTGAGTTGTCTTATGTTGACTTTGGGAGTTTTGGTCAACAGAGGTAATAGAGGTCAGGGAGGGGTAAAATGGTATTTTACCCATTACCTGACTAGAGAGGGAAAGAGTATTTTCCGGTTAATTAGAGTTGGGACTTCGAGTACTAATTAGAGATATTTGCCTTATGTGTTAGGCGGTGGCAAGTCCGAGGTTCGCATGTGCAGATAATTGCTTTCTGATTTCCAAGTGAGTCTTCTCACTATACCTTACCTTGAGTAGGTAACCAGAGTTATGTGACAGAGTATTTGTATGCTGTGTATGTTACGTGTTGTACTGCATTATTTCTATGTGATTTATGATGTGCATGTTTACAGAGTTAGAACCGGAAGGTTCCCAGAGTTAGAACCGGAAGGTTCACAGAGTAGGGTCCATGGACCCACAGAGTTATAGCCTCGAGTGGCTAATATGTGTTATGTGTGGTATTTTGGGGAACTCACTAAGCTTCGTGCTTACAGTGTTTTGTGTTATGTGTTTCAGGTTTCTCTCAGGATCACGGGACGGCACCGGATCGATTGTACACACCAGAGAAAGAGTCATGTTTTGAGGATCCTGGTTTATTATGCAAGTGAAAATGGAATTATGTTTTGTAATTCGATTATGAATGAGATTTTAAGCAAAGTGTTTTTAAGAATTAAACGATTATTTTTAAATGAAAAATTGTTTTGAAATTTTCGGTGTTACAAGTTGGTATCAGAGCCTTGGTTTGAGGGATTCGGATGCGCCTTCGGGTAAATCTGGACTCAAACTGAGGAAGTAAGAAAAGTTTTCAAAGAAATAATTTTCTAAAGCGAATAAGAGTTCAAAGAGAAAGCGAGAAAGAGCAGTGTGTACAATCAGCCAGAGCCCGAACGGTGATTTCCCAAAGTACCCTTACTTTTGTGTTATGAGATATTTATGATGCACTTTATGAGATATTATTGCATGCTAGAGACAGGCTAGGTATTCCATATCTTAGGACTAGAGTGGTCTGATTTGTGATGCCTTAGCCTAGGAATTGTTGTTATATGCGATGTGCTTTTGAGTATGTGATGAGTGAGAATATTTAGTTGGAATCCTTTAGGGGATTTGAGTAGAGGAGTAGTCTAGGGGAGATACCTAGATAAGTACCGTGGTACTTAGAGAAAGAATAGTTAGAACCCGCGAGGGGAAGAGTTGCAGAGTTTGGTGGTACTTTCGAGGATGAGCAGAGCAAGCGGAGTTATCACCCAGAGTGAGTCATATATATTCTTCGATGCTCGAATGCTGCTTGCTTCGTGCTTTGTGGAACTCTCGATGATGGGAGTCATCTACCAAGTGAATATGACGATATTCAGGAGGTAGATGGTTGGCATCATTAGGAGCTCTTCAGCAGCTGATGGCAGAGAAGTGTGGGAATCTAGGAAGAGCCTAGGGAGTGACCTTAGCCAGATGAGTGCGCTGGCAGAGTAGAGAACTTCGTTGGGGAGCGAGCGCGCGATGGAATTGGTGAATGAGAAGGTCGAGCAGCTACTTAGGAGCTCCGGGATAGTCCGTGTGGAAAGTATGGGTAGATGTGGCAGGTAGTATGGCCCCGTACTACTGAAAGCAGAGGACCCATACTTGATACAGGGAGTATTCTGAAGGTTCTAGTGAGCGGATGGAGGAGTGGTGTTTGGGTTCGAGTACCATACATCGAAGCGTAATGAGGAGTGATGTTATGGTTCGAGTACCATACATCGAAGCGTATTGAGGAGTGATGTTATGGTTCGAGTACCATACATCGGAGAAGATTGAGGAGTGATGTTATGGTTCGAGTACCATACATCGAAGTGTATTGAGGAGTGATGTTATGGTTCGAGTACCATACATCGGAGCAGATTGAGGAGTGATGTTATGGTTCGAGTACCATACATCGGAGCGGATTGAGGCGTGATGTTATGGTTCGAGTACCATACATCGAAGCGGATTGAGGAGTGATGTTATGGTTCGAGTACCATACATCGGAGCAGATTGAGAAGCGATGTTATGGTTCGAGTACCATACATCGGAGTGGATCGAGGAGTGAAGTTATGGTTCGAGTACCATAAATCGGAGCGGATGAAGGAATGATGTTATGGTTCGAGTACCATACATCGAAGCAGATGGAGGAGTGATGCTATGGTCCGGGTACCATACATCGAAGCATATTGAGAAGAGATGTCATGGGATGAGTACCATGGTTCGTAGTGAATGATGTTTGTGGTTCTCCAGTTATCCGGTCACGATTGATGAGGTAGAGATTGGACGCTATGGGTTTTAGGCCTGTGGGCCATGATTGAGTTCGAAGAGGCGACCCTTGAGAGGGAGGTTGAGAGCCTTTCAGAGTATTTTGGTAAGGAGTCAGAGGGAGGGGAGAACTTCGGTCTGAGTTCAGCAATTAGTCGATAGAGGAGATGTCACCTTCTATGACCTGGGTGGTGCTATTTATGTTCGTGTGCGGAACATGAGAGGCATGATGTTTAAGTTTTGGGTTTGGGGGTAAACCCTGCAGGTTGTCATTGATGATGATTTTCCATCAGAGTATCAGGTAGCATGTGTGCCGCGGGGCAGTGATTTACCATGAGCAGATAGTTAGTTGGGACTGAGATAGTCGAGGACCATGTTACACCTATTTGAGTATAGTAGGGCGTATTGTAGAGGTATCAGTGGGGAGTCCAGTCGAGTTAATCAGTGCAGTAGTTTTTCTATCTATGTTGGGTATTGAATATGGGAGTGGGTCCCTGTTCTTGGGATGATCCATGTGTTGGAACGTCGGTTGATGAGTCGAGGTGGGGGAGTATGACGATTACGTGGTCCAGTCTATGATTCAGTGATGTTATTGGACAGTTGAGTTGTTTGGTATTGGATTGGTACGAGACTTGGAACGACTAGAGGCAGTCGTGACGAGAAGTTCTTGAGGATTTCATCTGAGGTTCAGAGTTATGAGATCGATTGATTTCCTTAAAGGGGATTATCGGGCGTTGCGTAGCACTTTCCAGGGGCAGGTGCGTTATTGCTGGTGAAAATAGTTCGTGAGGTTGTTGATGTGTCAGATAGTGATGGTTCGAACCCTAAGTGAGGGAGAACCGGGTGGTTTATTTAGAGAACCAGAGATTTGTGCAAGAGCGGTTAGGGGTTGGATACAGAAACCTGCGGCTTGAATTCATGAGATCAGGGTCATTGGTGATCAAGGAAAGGTGCAGGGAGAGATAATGCATATGGTATATGTCTGAGAGAAGGATGGGTGCCCCCACGGCGGGTGGTCAATGGTCAGGAATCTGGTGGTGGTCAGAGTCGTTTCAAGTGGAAGACTCGTAATGATGGTATGGGTAGTTGAGAACTTCTGGGTTGAAATATGGGTAGAAGATTGTCGAGTAGCCAACTCCTAGGCTGGGATGTGTATTCTTGCTTGGATTTTGAGCAGTAGTGGAAAGGGTTTTGGAGGATCATCAGTGTGTTCTGAAGGGTTAGCGCCTTCCTTGTATTCCAATTGAGTCTTTGGATGCACTGAAGTTGCGCATTGAGTGAAATAGGAAATTATTATGGGATTCAGAGGAAATGTATTGTTATATGTGTATGGTGCTGGGAGTAAGGGAATCAGTGGTAGAGGCAGGACATTGTGATGCTCTGTTAGGGTGTTCCGTGGTTTCCGCGTATAGCGTCCCGATTTCAGAGTTATTTAGAGTCTTGGGTTTAAGATGACTAGTGATGTATCATGTATCCACGGTTCCAGTGGGAGCCCTTCGTGTATTGTCATCAAGAGGTATTATTTAAGGAAGTGGATCTCCGCAAAGGTAGGTTCTGTGTTATGGCGGTTGCCGCCAGAGTCTGTAATGCATATCGGGGCAAGTGTGTGTGTAACTATCTATGATAGTCTTTGGTGCATGAGTTAGTGAACATAATGTGGCGTTGTAATGAGAATGAGAGTATAGGGTGAAGCTACGGGGAGCCGTAGTATTCACCAGTCAGAGGGTGTTGTGATGCTACGGGGAGCTGTAGTATTCGCCAGTCAGAGGGTGTTGTAATGCTACGGGGAGCCGTAGTACTCACAAGTCAGAGAGAGAGAGAGAGTCGTGATGCTACGGGGAGCCGTAGTATTTGCCAGTCAGAGGGTGCTGTGATGATACGGGGAGCCATAGTACTCACAAGTCAGAGGGAGGGAGTCGTGGTACTACGGGGAGCCTTAGTACTCACTAGTTAGTTAGCGTCGTGATACTACGGGGAGCCGTAGTACTCACTAGTCAGAGGCTGTTGTAATGTTGTGGGAAGCCATAGTACCCACTAGACGGCAAGAGAGTGTGATGTTGGAGTGTTCTCCGATAAGTGCATGATGCAGAAGAGTTTTAGGCTTTAGTAGCCCTAGTGTTGAGTTTTTGGAGCCTAGTGGTTAAACCAAGGCGAGACTGGGGTCTCTGTCTCTGTCGGGAGGGTCAGCGAGGCGCGCGGGAGAATATGCGCAGCAGACGCCAGAGGTTAGAGCTGAGTCGATCTTCGATTGGATTGTATTTTTGTTATGAGGAAAAAGGGAATTTTGTGACTTGCGTGTCACTGGGCCGTGATAGTGGTCACGGGGAGGAAGTTAGTGAGATGTTTTAGATCATGTTATGTGTGACCTTTGGGGGTTCAGCTGTGGGGCCAAAAGCTGACCTGGTGCTCGGTATCGAAGATGAATATGAGAAATGAGCTAGAGTTTACCATGGTGATGTCTGCGGACACTTCAGAGCGAGCGAACGATTCAGATGCTCGAGGATATGTTTCGGGCATGTGTATATGATTTCGGGGGGAATTGTGGCCCGTATTTGCCCTTGGCAGAGTTTTCCTACAACAACAGCCATCATTAGTGCATCAGTATGCCACCCTTTGAGCTGTTGTAGGGAAGGGAGTATCGGACCCCATTTGCGGGGGAGAGGTAGAGCAACGTGTGATGGGAAGTACAAAGATCGTGCTTCAGACGTCAGAGCAGATACAGCAGGTCAGGCAGAGGTTGTTGACCGCTCAGAGTCGCCAAAAGAGTTATGCGGACAGGCGCCGGTCCGAGCTCGAATTTTTGGTCGGTGACTTTGTACTCCTGAAGGTCTCTCCTTGGAAAGGAGTGATCCGATTCAGGAAAAGGGGCAAGCTGGGGCCCCGATATATCGGTCCTTTTCGGGTGATCGCAATGGTAGGCAGGGTAGCCTACCGGTGGGAGCTACCTGTAGAGCTAGGTCAGATCCATGACACTTTCCATGTGTCGCAGCTGCGAAAGTGTATAGCCGAGGAGTCGGCAGTAGTGCCATTAGAGGATATTCAGGTGGATGTAGGCCTGAACTACGTTGAGAGACCGGTGGCTATTCGGGATCGAAAGATCAAGGTTCTAAGGAACAAAGAGGTGCCTCTGGTGCAGGTCCAGTGGCAACACCGGAAGGGGTCAGAGCTTACTTGGGAGTCGGAGTGCGAGATGCGTGAGCAGCATCCGGAGTTGTTTCCAGAGTGAGACTTCGAGGGCGAAGTCTGATTCTAGTGGGGGATAATTGTAACATCTGAATATCCAGATATGGGAATTTGAGTATTTTATATTGAGGAATGAGGAGACTCGGCGAGTTGACACCTCAACTCGTCGAGTAGGATCGCGTTTTGGGGACTAGTTTAATGAAGGGACTCGACGAGTCGGGTATTTGGACTCGCCGAGTCGGCGCTGTCAAGGAAAACCCTAATTGTCCGGGTTTGGGACCTATTTAAAGGCCTTTATGGCCTTCAGTGGCGGCCACCTACACCTTTGAGAGACTCTTATCGAACCAGAGAGTTGAGAGAGTGAAGAAGAGCCATTTTGGAGCATTCTTGAGGTGGTTGTGCAATGGAGTAGTCATTTCCAGCAAAGGGAGGTCAAGGGGGGTGTCGATTCAGAGCTTTTGAGCTTGCATCTTCACCATTGAGGTATCAAATCGTTCTCCATTTTCTGTTTTGGGTTAGATTGGTGATTTTAGGGTTTTCTAGCTTCTTTTATGGCTTGATTTGTGGAGTATAGTGCCCCATTGAGTGTGAAGCCATAGATCTGGACCCAAAGAGGTCCAGAGAGTCCCTTCCATCCTGCTTTATGCGTTCTATTTGGAGTTTTGAGCTAGGGTTGTTATGTAATGGAGGGTTTCACCCAAATGAGCTTGTAGAACCTTGCATGAGTGCCCAAGGTTCGACCTTTTCGTGGTTATTGGCTTTGAGGGAGTTAGATCTATGGTTTGGTGAAGCAGATCTGACCTCAGAAGGTCAGATGAGGGTTGTCATGGGAGCAACTCGCCGAGTCCATAGGCAAACTCGACGAGTCGAGTCGGGGTTGCCCCGCGTTTCGTTGCCGAGTAACTCGACGAGTGGAGAGGGAACTCGTCGTGTCTAAGAGGTTTAAAAAGGATTTAGAGAACCCACATGGACTCGCCGAGTCACTCTTGTGTACTCGCCGAGTCTGGTCAGTGTTGACCGTTGACTTGAGTTGTCTTATGTTGACTTTGGGAGTTTTGGTCAACAGAGGTAATAGAGGTCAGGGAGGGGTAAAATGGTCTTTTACCCATTACCTGACTAGAGAGGGAAAGAGTATTTGCCGGTTAATTAGAGTTGGGACTTCGAGTACTAACTAGAGATATTTGCCTTATGTGTTAGGCGGTGGCAAGTCCGAGGTTCGCATGTGCAGATAATTGCTTTCTGATTTCCAAGTGAGTCTTCTCACTATACCTTACCTTGAGTAGGTAACCAGAGTTATGTGACAGAGTATTTGTATGCTGTGTATGTTACGTGTTGTACTGCATTATTTCTATGTGATTTATGATGTGCATGTTTACAGAGTTAGAACCGGAAGGTTCCCAGAGTTAGAACCGGAAGGTTCACAGAGTAGGGTCCATGGACCCACAGAGTTATAGCCTCGAGTGGCTAATATGTGTTATGTGTGGTATTTTGGGGAACTCACTAAGCTTCGTGCTTACAGTGTTTTGTGTTATGTGTTTCAGGTTTCTCTCAGGATCACGGGACGGCACCGCCTCGATTGTACACACCAGAGAAAGAGTCATGTTTTGAGGATCCTGGTTTATTATGCAAGTGAAAATGGAATTATGTTTTGTAATTCGATTATGAATGAGATTTTAAGCAAAGTGTTTTTAAGAATTAAACGATTATTTTTAAATGAAAAATTGTTTTGAAATTTTCGGTGTTACAGTTTAGCTAGATGATAATTTAATTCTATGGTTTAGTTATCTAATTTATGGATTTTAATAGTTGGTTTTATGCTTGTGTTTGATTATCATCACCTAGCATGCTAATATTTGCGACTTTGATTGCTTGAGTTCAGGTACCGTGTAGCTTAATGACCATTAAATTACATGAATTTGTTTCCTAGTAGTTTAGTGACTATTAAATTGATAGAGCTATGATCGACTAAATCTTAGATAAGTAATAAAAGTACCAAATTTAGTTGTGCTAGAGATAATAAATTATGACCATAATTGTGTTTGCTTAGATAAATCTTACATAACTCAACTATAATTAATATCTAATTATGTGTTTTGCTAATGTATGACCATACAAGGTAGTTCACGAATTGGTGAAAATACTAGTAAATTTGGACTTGAGTTGCTAATTACATAATAATTTGTGACCAACTTTAATAATCCATAATTAGTAGCTAACCATAGAGGAGAAGTGGATTCAAACTAAACGGATGTGTTTTTAGAATAATGATTAAAACTATTAGTTAATTGTTTAAGTTTGTCTAAACTTGTAAAATCAGATAGAAAACCATTTTAACTTTTTCTAGTTTTAGGTTGATTTTTAGTAATTATCTTAGTTAATTCAATTTGTTTCCTGTGTTCGACCTCAACTTATTTTACTGCCTATAGGCGCAATAGTTGATAAGTAGTTAGATATAAATTTAAAACTAGATAGGTGTAGTCTGCACCACATCATTTTACAAAAGGAAGACGATCATCATTTACCTATTTTTTTTCAAATTCTTTATAGAATCAAGACGGTCATCAACAAAACCAGAAGAACGAGCACAAAAAATAAATTGGTCACCATTACTGTAAACACAGTAGTATCAATGAAAAAGTACACAGCCGGTTCTATGCTGACAACAAAGCATAATAACTCAAACAAGTGAGTTTTCAAATTGTAGTGGGCTTTAATTATGTGATGTGAGTGGAATAATAATGTATTAGAAAGGTGTGGGGGGATACAAAGGTCGACCTCAAATAATTATGCATATACTCCAAATTTTTCTAGGGTAAGACGAACCAATATCAACCATCGGGCCATGGAGTTGAATACCATCTCCGGGAATAAGATGATATATCTCCATAATATCGTTAAATTCATCGTTCGGGAAAAGTGCATAACTCATACCTAAGCCGTAGATTGTGAGCGAGTGTCAAAGAATAGAGGAAACAAAAAAAAGAGCGAAGAAAGGGTTTTCAGAAAGAAAGCAAAAGGGGTCAAAGTAAAGGAAAAAAGGAAGAAATAAAGAATTATAAGTAAAAGGACTCATAACCTAGGTAAACGTACCATAATTATAAGTTTCAACAATATGTGGCGAAAAAAGAATGATGACAAATATCCAATCGAGATAACAAGCGTGTGTATCGTACCAAAGCACAAGCCTAAATAACAATAACAACCTACATTATGGACTTATTACTATCTGGACTAAGGGTTCTAATGGGGATCCCACCTAAGAAGTCTGGATAAATTATATCAAGAAGATAGAACACGACATGTTAGTAAAAACCGAGTATCGAGCATTAACAAGCAACACAAAAGCAGATAAGGACAACAAGCTTACATAGGGAAAACCTAAATGGAAAAAAAATATCAGCAAGGGAAAATCAAATCCGGTTCAAAATGAAGGACTAAAAACAACATTATTTAATGGAAACCCTACAATTGTTAGGATATATATATATATATATATATATATATATATATATATATATATATATATATATATATATATATATATATATATATATATAGAAGTAGGTTCAAATAAAAACAATTCTCAGCCAATAGTTTTATTGATCTATATATTAGAATAAAATTATGAATATATACAATCAAGGGCATATTCGGTAATTGACTTAATAATTAATATCAAAATCTATTAATATCCCAACAATTTAGGGAGATAAATTTATATCTATCTTTTATAACGTCATCGCGAACTTAATTCCCTCTTATCTTTGTTTTTTACCTCAAAACTCTTGCCACCAAGTTAAAATACACGAACAAAGGATGGATTGTGCTCCAAATCACTAAACGAACTTTATATTTTCGTGAAATCAATTCAGCGTCCGCCGACCTCTGATCTCCCAATCGTTGAGTCTCGAATCACCGATCCATCGTCAATCCATGGTGACTCCGTTAGTCTCGCAGCCGACATACGAGCCATCGCCAACCATATCGCTGATAACCACCACTATTATCCCGATTGTCGTCCTCTAATTGTCTTCGTCTTCTTCTGTTACGTTTATTACACATCAACTTATATAAGGTAAGTTACTTTGATGGTTTGATTTTCTTTTATGAATTTGGTTCTCATTCTCGATTACTTCTTCAAACGTGGACCAAATTTTTTCTTAAACCATGATTAACTCCCCCAGCCACTTTCATCGACAAGGTAAGATACCTTGATGATTTGATTTTATTTTATGAATTTTTTTCTCGATCCTTGTCTTAATTGAATTTTGATTATGATTTGCTTACTGGTTATGGTTGGAGCATTTTATTGAAAGTATAAACTAACAGAAGCTCAACAACAATTAATTTAGATGGTTAACACGACACTTTAAGTTCCACCCTATACATTCTATACGATTTTAAATGGTTTCAGGAATTCTCCTAAGTTCCACACTTAGTATTTTTGTTGTTATTCCGTTATGAATTTTTGCATACAACTTATTGTTTTATTGTTTTTTGTATTTACAGGTTAAAAGAACTTAAAGAAAGAAAATAGTCAAGGCGAAAAAAATAGTCAAGACCAAAAACATAAGAATATTGGTAGAATACATAGAACTTATATCATTATTTTCGCCTTGAATTTGAATGTTTATATTATTTTTTGTATAAGTTTATTTTTGTATGTATGTTAATATTTTTTACGACTTTTGTATATACAAATTTTGATTTATATCATTATTCAATAAAGAATTAGTTATGTTATTAATTAGTATGAATTTATGTATGTATTCTATTGTGAATATTCATTGTTAATTGGTATTAATCAATCAAATAATATATCCCATGAAGAATATTAACTAGAAATTTAGTTATAACTCGAAATTTAAAAGTATAGTATTCTAAAAAATATTTAAAATTAATAATCTGAAATTTAAAATTTCGAAAATTTAGAAATCCCACAAATTTCTATTATTTCCATAATTATCTCAAAATACAATGACCATTTTATCCCTACATATTATTAATCCAATTATTAGTTATAGTTTTTTATTAATTACCAAAAATAACTTAATTAGAGAAAATGATTAGTTGAGAATCGTTTTCACGTTCTCATTTTATTTAGTGTTTTTATTTGAACCATCATATATATATATATATATATATATATATATATATATATATATATATATATATATATATATATATATATATATATACTAGTCGTCACCCGCACAAAGCGGCGGACGGCAATTAGTTTCATTCAACAATTAGTTCAATTTGTGATGTTTTAATCATCATATCATAATAACTTAACATAGACAAACTCAAAAAAAGCTACATATAATTATTTATTGGTTGGCTATACAATATTAATTACACAACACTTCATTTTATACCATATTTGAAATATACACATCATCATCGTTGAAGTTTTGGTAAGACATTTTTGATTGCCTACAATATCAAAATATCATTTACTATATAACGCACACTGTATTTAGGTGAAATTTATTTTTTAAGTTTTGTCGATTGTTGTAAATTTGAGATGATAGTTTGAGAATAAGTTAACATAGAAGTTTCTTAAACAAATTAGTTTTTAAGAAAATAGTTGTAAATTTTAAGGGAATTTTTAATATATTTTTAGACAATCGTTTTAGTCAATTTTATCATGTTTTTATTACCATTTCATTAACAAAGTATCAAATTTTCAAAATATTATTAACGTTAAAAAAAAAAAAGCAATCGTGATATCAAATAAACACAATACCTTTACGGGTGTTTTCATTTTTAAGGTTAAAACTAATTACATTTCAGCCTTTTGGCTTTTACACCATTTCAAAAGCCAACTATATCGAATGGTCAGTTAAATCATATAAACTGCTATGTACATTTTGGTCAGCATTTTTTTCATTTTGATTAAAATGTGTCTTCTAAACACCACCATGATCATAACACGTTTTCCGCTAGACATAGACTTGTTAATAAGACTATTTTCTCAACCACAAAAGAGAAGAACTGAAACAACGTAATTTTCAAAACAAAATTTTCATTTTTCATCAACCAAGGTCATATAAAAATATTCTCAATATTTCCAACAGTAGTTTTTGAAACATAACATATCCCAAGATCATAAATCAAACTCTCTCTCTCTCTCTAGTGTATACGAGTCACGCCGGCGTCTTTCCACGGTCCTCGGTAGTACCTGAAACACATAACACAGCAACTGTAAACATAAATGCTTAGTGGGTTCCCCAAAATACCGCATACAACATATACGCCACTCAAGGCTAAAATACGACCCTCCGGTCGATGTGACTCAGCGGGACCCTCCAGTCCCGTAGCTCGTTGGACCCTCTGGTCCGGTCATAGCTCGTTGGGCCCTCCAGCCCGGTCTGTATCGTTGGACCCTTCGGTCCGGTCTTTAACATCATACAACATACATATAACACATAGCACATAATACCACACAAGACCCTCTAGTCAACATATAATACCACTTTAGGTACGTATAGTGAGAAGACTCACCTAGGTGTCTCGGTAAGTCTCTGACTCGGTAGAAATATGATCTAGCCTCCGCCTAATCCCATAAAGTAAATACTCTCATAAATATAATTATACTCAAACCTTTCTTAACACCCTCAGAAGGGTAAAAGACCATTTTACCCCTCTCTTGGCTAAAAGACCTCATTGTTGACCAAACCCTAAAAGTCAACAAAAGTCAACGGTCAAACTTTGACCCGGCTCGTCGAGTGCACTTGGGCGACTCGGCGAGTCTACACGTGTGCGCTAATTCTTTAGTCCTGCTTGGCACGTCGAGTTCCTCCCCTTGCTCGACGAGTCACCCCTGGCATGAATCGCGGGGCCACCCCGACTCACCTCGCCGAGTCTTAAGAACAACTCGGCAAGTTCCGCCTTGAACTCCAGCCCTCTAATCCCCCTCTGAATCACTGAGTTATTTCCCCAACTCGGCAAGTCTACCCACTGAGTGGTTTGCGGGAAACCCTAACCCTACTCGCCGAGTCTAATCTTTGGACTCGGCGAGTTCATGTCATGCACAAACTCCATAGACCTCCTGAGGTCAAATCTGTTCCATTAATCCATAGATCTGACCTTCCCAAGCATGATAATCACGTAAAGTTCAGACCTTGACACTCAAATAGCATCTAGATGGTCTTACTTGGTGATTTAGTCCCAAAATAGCATCCTAAGTTCATGACTCCCAAAATAACTCCAAAAAGCCCCAAGGGTTAAGGTCTCTGGACCTCTTTGAGTCCAGATCCAAAGCATGAACTCGAGAAGGGACCAATTGCTCCACAAATCCATCCTCTAAAGGGGTTAGAAAACCCTAACTCTAGGAATCAACACCAAATCTGAAGAAGGTCCGAAAAGTACCTCAAGATGGAGTCTATGAGCTCTGAAATCACCAGAATCACACCTCCTTCAGCCTCCTCTTGCCTTGGTTTCCTCCTTCTTGCAATTACACCAACAAAATGATCACAAATAGCCTCTCCTTCCTCACAAACGCTCTAGATCTCTTAGGGTTTCTCTCTGGGGTTTGGTAGCCGCAAATGACGGCCCTAAGGGCCTTTAAATAGGTCCCAAACCCAGGAAATTAGGGTTTCATTAAACAGCGTAGACTCGCCGAGTCCACTCATGAACTCGCCGAGTCCAACTATGAACTCGGATAAGAATTTGCGACCATACTCGGCGAGTTTAAACACCAACTCGCCGAGTCCTTTCTCAACATCCAAAAATAATAATGGAATAAAATATTATACCTGGGAATCCGAATGTTACAATTCTCCCCCGCTAGAATTAGACTTCGCCCTCGAAGTCCTACTCTGCAAACAACTCTGGATGCTGCTCCCGAATCTCACGCTCCGGCTCCCAAGTCAACTCTGACCCTTTCCGATGCTGCCACTGGACCTGCACCAGAGGCACCTCGTTGTTCCTCAAAACCTTGATCTTCTGATCCCTAATTGCCACTAGTCTCTCAACATAATTCAGGCTTGCATCCATCTGAATATCTTCTAATGGCACCACCGCCGACTCGTCGGCTTTACACTTTCACAGCTGCATCACGTGGAAAGTGTCATGAATCTAACCCAACTCTGCAGGTAACTCCGAACGGTAGGCTACCCAGCCTACCCTCGCGATCACCCTGAAAGGACCAATATATCAGGGCCCCAACTTGCCCCTCTTCCTGAATCGAATCACTCATTTCCAAAGAGAGACCTTTAGGAGTACGAAGTCGCCGACCTGAAACTCGAGCTCGGACCGGCGTCTGTCCACATAACTCTTCTGACGACTCTGAGCGGTCAACAACCTCTGCCTGACCTGCTGAATCTGCTCTGTCGTCTGAAGCACGATCTTGGTACTACCCATCACATGCTGCCCCACTTCTCCCCCGCAAATGGGGTCCGACACCTCCTCACATACAACAGCTCAAAGGGTGGCATACCAATGATCGAATGATGGTTGTTGTTGTAGGAAAACTCTTCCAAGGGCAAGTACGTGTCCCAACTCCCGCCGAAATCCAACACACATGCTCGGAGCATGTCCTCAAGCGTCTGAATCGTCCGCTCACTCTGCCCGTCAGTCTGTGGGTGGTATGCGGTACTAAAATGCAGTCTCGTACCCAATTCCTCATGAAACTTCTTCCATAATCTGGAAGTGAAACGTACATCTCGATCTGAGACAATCGACATCGGCACTCCATGCCGCGATACCACCTCTCTCACATACATCTCTGCCAACCTCTCCGCGGAAGAACTCTCAGTGATAGCAAGGAAATGAGCGCTCTTTGTCAACTTGTCCACAATCAACCAAATTGCATCGACACCTTTCGCAGTCCTTGGCAATTTGGTGATGAAATCCATGATAATCTGTTCTCATTTCCACTCGGGAATCTCTAACGGCTGCAGCTTACCATGTGGACGCTGATGCTCGGCCTCAACCCTGAGACAAGTCAAGCATCTCTCTACAAACCATGCGACATCCCTCTTCATACAGGGCCACCAATACTCCCTTTTCAGGTCCAAATACATCTTAGTGGCCCCGGGATGGATCGAGAACTTCGATCGATGAGCCTCTTCCATCAAAATGGTACGCGTCCCGCCCACAGACGGTACCCAAATCCGACCCTGAAATGTCATGAGCCCCCGGCTATCGGTAACGAATTCCGATACCAGCCCGACAACTCGCTCTCTCTTTTGGCTTTTTGGCCTCACGACCTCAGCCTGGGCCCCACGAATAGCGTCCAACATCGGGGTCATCACTGTCAATCTCAAGCAAATACCTCGCATCGGGACGCCCTCCGCCCTACGGATCAGCGCATCGGCTACAACATTAGCCTTGTCCGGGTGGTACAGGATCTCACAATCATAATCCTTGACCACATCCAACCACCTCCTCTGGCACATATTTAGGTTGGGCTGGTCCATCAAATACTTCAAGCTCTTGTGGTCCGTGTATATCGTACACCAAACCCCATACAGATAGTGTCGCCAGATCTTGAGGGCGAACACTACCGCTCCCAATTCCAGATCATGAGTGGGATACCACGACTCATAAGGCTTAAGTTGCCTCGATGCATATGTTATCACATGCCCCCTCTGCATAAGCACCGCTCCCAATCCGGATATCGATGCATCACCCTTCCGGGTCAACTTGGTGAGTGGCACGACGATCTAGGAGAAATCCTTAATAAATCTCCGATAATAGTCGGTGAAACCCAGAAAGCTCCTGGTCTCGGTGGGTGATCTCGGCACCTCCCACCTCATGACCGCCTCAATCTTGGCCGGATCGACCAATATCCCATTGTGGTTGACGAGATGCCCCAAAAACTAAACATCGCGTAACCAGAACTCACATTTGGAGAACTTGGCATAAAGCCTCTCCGATCTCAGAATTCCAAAGATCTCCCTTAAATGCTCCTCGTGCTGTTCTCTAGACCTCGAATACACCAAGATATCATCAATGAATACGATCACCGACCGATCCAGCATCGGCCTGCACACCCTGTTCATGAGATCCATAAACGCAGCGGGCGCATTGGTGAGCCCAAAAGGCATCACCACGAACTCATAATGCCCATATCGAGTTCTGAACGCTGTCTTCTGGATATCTTCATCCTGAACCCCCATCTGATGATAACCCGACCTCAAGTCTATCTTGGAGAACCAAGACGCTTCCTGCAACTGATTGAACAAATCATCGATCCTTGGCAACGGATAACGGTTCTTGACCGTTAGCTTGTTCAACTCCCGATAGTCAATGCACATCCGATGTGAACCATCATTCTTCTTGACAAAAAGGATCGGCACTCCCCAAGGTGAGCTACTCGGTCGAATAAACCCCTTTCCTAATAGCTCCTGAAGCTGCGAGGATAACTCCTGCATCTCTGGCGGCGCAAGGCGATAAGGCGCTTTGGCGATAGGAGCTGCTCCCGGAATCAAATCGATACGGAACTCCACTTGCCTCTCGGGAGGCACACCCGGTAGTTCCTCGGGAAAAACATCCGGAAACTCGCACACTATCGGAACCTCATCAATCGAACTTGGCCTCCCAACGGCCACTCGTGTGTCTGACACATAGGCTACGAATCCACTGCAGCCTTGTTGTAAACTCTGTCTCGCCCTGGCGGCCGAACAAAACGCTGATCCACATCGGGTTCCCTCACCGAACACTGTAAGTACTCCCCCACTAGGATCTCGTATCGTCACCAACTGCCGCTCGCAGTCTATCACAGCTCCATATCGGCTCAACCAATCCATACCCACTATAACACACACATCCCTCATCGCAATCGGAACCAGATCTATCGGAAACTCCACACCGAAGATCTCAATGACACATCCTCGAATCACATCTGCAGCATACACTGCTCGCTCATCAACTATGGAAACTCGCAGAGGTCGATCCAACGCCTCTCGACGGATACTAATATGTTGACTAAATGCTATGGAAACAAACGACCGACTCGCACCCGAGTCAAATAATACCAAAGCAGGCACATAACTCACAAGAAAAGTATCATCCACAGCATCGGGCGCCGCGCGGACCTCCTCCGCAGTCAACCGGAAAGCTCTCCTACGAGCCTTTGGAGCCTCGGCCTTCACTGGACGACCCTCGGTAACCCTAGCAGCAGGCGCAGACCCCTGCGCTGATCCCTGAAATAGCTGAGGGCACTCGGCCTTCTGATGGCCGGTCTGGTTGCAATGAAAGAAAACCGAAAATCCCTTGGGGCAATCCCTCGCGATATGCCCCTCATTCCCGCACTTGTAGCATACTCCAGCCCTGCACGACCCCTCGTGACTCTTGCCGCACTTCCCACAAGTGCAGCTCTTCGCGCCCCCAGATCTCGAATCAGCGGGTCTAGCCCGCTTGGCTTCCGGCTGAGACTGAGTCGGTCGCCGATCCACCCTCTGTGACTTGGCCTCCTCCTTGGCCTGAATCTCCAACTCAATCTCCCTCTTCCGGGCATTTGCCTGGAGCTCAGCAAATGTCCGATAAGTCGAGTTCGCCACGAACTCCTGAAAATCCCTCCTCAGAACACTCAGATAACGGCTCATACGAGCCTGCTCAGAAGACACCTGCTCAGGGCAAAAAATCGCCCTCTCATGAAACTTCCTGGTGATCACTGCAACAGAATCAGTACCCTGCTTGAGGCTCAAGAACTCCTGAATCAATAGTTCCCTCTCCACCGGGGGAACATACTCGTCTCTGAACATAGCGGTGAACCTCTCCCAGATCACTTCAGAAATCTCTGCCAACGTGAAGTTCATCGTCACGAACTTCCACCAATCTTTCGCTCCCAAACGGAGCTGGTTTAGAGCGAACTATACCCTCAAGTGCTCTGGACAAAAAGAACATGTATAAAAACATCCCTCGATGTCAGAGATCCATCTCATTGCAGCAATCGGGTCCTGCGTCCCATCGAACTCTGGTGGCTTCGTGTTGCTGAACTCCCGAAACAACAACGAGTCACCTCCCTGAGGTCTGGCAGCAGCCACAGCAGCCTTAGCTGCAGCTGCCGCAGCCTCAGTCAGTGTTGCATATCGCTCATCAAAGGTCTCAATCAGTGTGGTCTTGATGTCCCCAAACATCTCTGGAATCTCAGCCCGGATGGCAGCAGCCACCTCCTCATGAATCAATCGACGGATCTCCTCGTCGCTGACACCACTGCTCCCAGGTGTGACCATGATGCCTCTGAAATACAACAATAAATATTAGAGACTCAATCGAGCATACTCATACTCGATGACGCAACCCTACTCGTCCTCCATTGTCTAAAGGATTCTTACATGGAATGCCCACTGATCTGGTGTCTTCAGTAGTACGGGCCCTATACTACTGACCACACCACATCAGCATTCGCCCCAAGTCCTCCTCCTTGGATCCTGGATCACAAGTACTCTACTCTCATGAGCTCCTAACTGCTATCTACTCGCTCTCAAAGCAACACAGCAGCAGAAATCTCCTAGGCTAAGGCATCACAAATTAGGCCACTCTAGTCCTAATATGAACACCTAGCCTACTCTAGCATGCATAATATAACATAGCATATCTCATAACACATAATGTAAGGGTACTTTTGGGGATTCACCGTTCGGGCGCTGGCTGATCGTACACACGGCTCTACTCTGTTTGTCTCAAAACTCTTTTTACTCTTTTCAAAAATTTTACTTCATTGTCAAAAATTTTCCTCAAATCCTCAGTTTGTGTTCAGATACGCCCGAAGATGAATCTGAATCCCTTAAACCAAGGCTCTGATACCAACTTGAAACAACGTATTTTTCAAAACAAAATTTTCATTTTTCATCAACCAAGTTCATATTAAAATATTCTCAATATTTCCAATAGTAGTTTTTGAAACATAACATATCCCAATATCATAAATCAAACTCTCTCTCTCTCTAGTGTGTACGAGTCACGTCGGCACCTTTCCACGGTCCTCGCTAGTACCTGAAACACATAACACAGCAACTGTAAGCATAAATGCTTAGTGGGTTCCCCAAAATACCGCATACAACATATACGCCACTCAAGGCTAAAATACGACCCTCCGATCGATGTGACCCAGCGGGACCCTCCAGTCCCGTAGCTCGTTGGACCCTCTGGTCCGGTCATAGCTCGTTGGGCCCTCCAGCCCGGTCTGTATCGTTGGACCCTTCGGTCCGGTCTTTAACATCATACAACATACATATAACACATAGCACATAATACCACACAAGACCCTCTGGTCAACATATAATACCACTATAGGTACGTATAGTGAGAAGACTCACATAGGTGTCTCGGTAAGTCTCTGACTCGGTAGAAATATGATCTAGCCTCCGCCTAATCCCATAAAGTAAATACTCTCATAAATATAACTATACTCAAACCTTTCTTAACACCCTCAGAAGGGTAAAAGACCATTTTACCCCTCTCTTGGCTAAAAGGCTTCATTGTTGACCAAACCCTAAAAGTCAACAAAAGTCAACGGTCAAACTTTGACCCGGCTCGTCGAGTGCACTTGGGCGACTCGGCGAGTCTACACGTGTGCGCTAATTCTTTAGTCCTGCTTGGCACGTCGAGTTCCTCCCCTTGCTCGACGAGTCACCCCTGGCATGAATCGCGGGGCCACCCCGACTCACCTCGCCGAGTCTCAAGAACAACTCGGCAAGTTCCGCCTTGAACTCCAGCCCTCTAATCCCCCTCTGAATCACTGAGTTATTTCCCCAACTCGGCAAGTCTACCCACTGAGTGGTTTACGGGAAACCCTAACCCTACTCGCCGAGTCTAATCTTTGGACTCGGCGAGTTCATGTCATGCACAAACTCCATAGACCTCCTGAGGTCAGATCTGTTCCATTAATCCATAGATCTGACCTTCCCAAGCATGATAATCACGTAAAGTTCAGACCTTGACACTCAAATAGCATCTAGATGGTCTTACTTGGTGATTTAGTCCCAAAATAGCATCCTAAGTTCATGACTCCCAAAATAACTCCAAAAAGCCCCAAGGGTTAAGGTCTCTGGACCTCTTTGAGTCCAGATCCAAAGCATGAACTCGAGAAGAGACCAATTGCTCCACAAATCCATCCTCTAAAGGGGTTAGAAAACCCTAACTCTAGGAATCAACACCAAATCTGAAGAAGGTCCGAAAAATACCTCAAGATGGAGTCTATGAGCTCTGAAATCACCAGAATCACACCTCCTTCAGCCTCCTCTTGCCTTGGTTTCCTCCTTCTTGCAATTACACCAACAAAATGATCACAAATGGCCTCTCCTTCCTCACAAACGCTCTAGATCTCTTAGGGTTTCTCTCTGGGGTTTGGTAGCCGCAAATGACGGCCCTAAGGGCCTTTAAATAGGTCCCAAACCCAGGAAATTAGGGTTTCATTAAACAGCGTAGACTCGCCGAGTCCACTCATGAACTCGCCGAGTCCAACTATGAACTCGGATAAGAATTTGCGACCATACTCGGCGAGTTTAAACACCAACTCGCCGAGTCCTTTCTCAACATCCAAAAATAATAAAGGAATAAAATATTATACCTGGGAATCCGAATGTTACAAGAACTTAGTTGTCTAATGCGTGAATGAAGAAAAATGAAAAGTAATAATCTATACATACCAGATAAGGACAATCCTAATTAAAAATCATAGTCACTTTGACCTGAAACAATTAAATGCAATTAATGATAAATAAAAATATCTAAAATCCAAAGTAATTATCTAGACAAATAAATAGAGAAGATGAGAGGCTCATGGAACATTAAGCATCTTCCATGTTTCTATCAATTCTAGTTACTTTCATTTGACCAAAGGGCTTGAAATGTATAAACTCACCTCTAAAAGGCAAATATTTGAAATCATTATGCTATAAACAAAGATATGATGGTAATATGTTGTGACCAAATACAAACCTTATATGGACAATTTTCATATTACTTTGAGAAACAAAACAATAAAAAACTCCAAATATTTTAAATAATTCCTTAAATTCTAGCAAACTTTCTGAGATAATGGTGTATGTTGAATAGAGAGAAACCGAGCTTTCATGGCATTCATAAAAGACAATTGTACCCTAAGTAGCATTGCAACATGAGGAACATAGAAACAATCGGTGAGCCTCATACCACCTGTACATATTTGTTGGATGTTATAAGAAAGAAAAAACATGAAAGTTGAATGTTGGATTTCCTAAATCCTAATTAAGAACGTACCCAATAACTGTTTGTCAGAAAGTTAAACCAAGTTGTTGTTGGAGAACCCATAAAAGCTCACCAACCATATCACATTTTCATACCTTAAAAATCAACCAGTAAAATTATGGCCAATTATTTGAACTAATAAGTTTATATATAAATACTCAAACAATAATATTATAAAAACCAATCTAGTTAACCAATCCTAATTCTTAATTTGAACAAAAGCGATTAAACCCCAATTATCAAAATCAAGATTTTTAAGAGAGAAAGAGCAGATAAGAAAAATAAATACTCTCACCTCTCATCTTTACTTCTTTAGAGGAGCATCTATGTTACTTCTTTTGAGAAGCATCTGTATATCCATGATGTAGCATCCTATTGCATTATCAAATCATTTTAGCAGCAAAATGACAAGAGAATTGGTCATTACAGTCAATAAAATGTAATCTACCAACCTAACGAACTGGAATAATCAAACCATCACCACTTGATAGCAGCGCTTCCACCGGAAAACTCTTATTTTTTATTTTTTTAATTCTCTTTCAGGCATTTATTCAAATGGTTTCTACGCATCTATAAACTGGACAGTAAGTATAAGTACAGGTTCTACAATAAAGATCATATGTAAAATACAAAACTAACTTGTAAAACATCAAGAATAATGAAGAAAACAAAAGATCAGAATGAAAAACTAACCTCCAGCCACCGGATTTTCATCCGGGTTCGTCTTTTTCTTTCCTCTCATTAATAGAGCTAGGGTTTTTCTTATGAATATAGAGAAGGAGTGTCCAATATAGAGAAGGAGAGGACACTGGTCATGGCGCGATGGTTAGTAAATCGAGAGATCAAAGAGATATATGATTTGTTATTTATCCTTGTTAACAAAAACATTCGCATAGATTTTTATTCGGTAAGAAAGAAAAAAAAAAAAAAATCTTAGATTTGTCACTTGCCTTCTTTAATGAAGGGACACGACAGCTTGGAATTGATTTCAGAAATGAATGGATGTGAAGGATCTAAGTCGATATAGTTGCTATTAAAAGGATTCGTTGGAATTGAAGAGGCGGAAACGGTGAGAAGGAATATAGGGTTCAACATATCCTCGACGGTGCTTCTAGTTCTTGAAATATTTTAGTGTATACCTTCAAAAGATCATTCAAATCAGAAAAACTTCACAAGATCATTAAAATCAGAAAAACTTCACCTATAATTGAAACTTGAAATTTAGGTGAAACGTTGTGTGTAAGATTTGTATCACATACATTGTCCCAAACTCAAATCGAGCAAAAGAAACTCTAGCATAAAAAAAAATCGTTGCTTACATTCGCCCTGATTTTTTAGAGAGAACACGAACAAGGGGAAAGAGAAAGAAAAGGAGGCTAGTAAATTTGAAATGGGTGTTATTAGTTTTTTTAAATAGATTGCTAGAGGCCAGTAAATATTGATCAGACAAAACTTCAAAAATGGTTACTGTGATTTTTGAAAATATCAAGTTTAATCTTTAAGTTCAAAAAACTTCACAGATGGTCCCCGTGATTTCAAAACTTTTAACATTTCGTCCTTCCGGCTCACTCCGTTACCATTTAGCCGTTAAGTAAGGGGTATTTTTGTCATTTCACTACCCAGGACCATTTATGAGGTTTTGTATTACTTTTTTAAAAATAAATAAATAAATAAAATTTAATATGCGAGGCTCTCTCTCTCTCTCTCTCTCTCTCTCTCTCTCTCTCTCTCTCTCTCTCTCTCTCCCCGATATGTAGAATCCATTTAGCGAATTGATTCAATATTTTCCATCGTTTGAGCTTTCTTCTTTCATGAACTGATTTTCTGTGAGAATCGACTGATTCCTAAAAATCGATGGTTGCTATGTAGAAAAGAAAACCATGTGAGAAGCAAACAAAAACATACATATACACACTAAATCATCTTCGTCCTCAGGGACACTTACCGGTAAACCCATAAGGAAATATTGCTTCAAGTCGAAGATGTACTTCGCTGATGGGTTTCCCTTTATCTTCTCTTTTTCCTGAATCCACAGAATCGAGCAGCTCTAACATACCTGCAATTGAGAAAATAAGATCAAAATTGAATAGATAAAATGAAAAACCCTCAGCCCCACTCTCTTCCATTCATAGAAACGATATCAGGTCAAGCAGTAGAAGTTGATATGGGAGAAGAACGTGGGGGAAGTTAAAATATAGCCCTTAACTCTCTTTTGCTATGATGGATGCACTGCCACCATCGACAGTTGCTCCTCCTCTAGTATCGATGGTGGTACTGCAATAGCAAAACCATCACCACCAATTAACAGCTCAGGAATTGGCGGATGACCGTCGGTTCACATAGGAAACAATGGAACTCAGTATTGCTATTGTTGTTCTTCTGTGGAAGAAGTTCATGAAAGCTAGTAGTCATGGTGCAGTGTTTTGGTGTTGGATTCGGCTAGGTTTTTGCGGCCGGATCAGTAAATCTGTGACCGGATCTACTGTGAATGCAGAAGTATGAGATAGATAGAGAGAAAGGGGGGGTGGGTGGAATGAGGGACGATGGTGAGGAGCTAATGGGTAACGGGTGATCTGCGTTTGGATTTTTGAAGAAGATGATGACGGTGTAAATGGTAACGGAGAGAGGTGGGTAATATGCCCAAGAAAGGTGGGACCATTGCATATTAAATTTTATTTATTTATTTATTTATTTTAAAAAAAAAAATAATACAAAACCTCATAAATGGTCCCTGGGTAGTGAAATGACAAAAATACCCCTTACTTAACGGCTAAATGGTAACGGAGTGAGCCGGAAGGACCAAATGTTAAAAGTTTTGAAACCACAGGGACCATCTGTAAGGTTTTTTGAATTAGAGATTAAACTTGATATTTTCAAAAACCACAGGGACCATTTTTGAAGTTTTGTCTATTGATTAACATTGACCGTTTAAGCAAACATTTAGGTAATTCAAATTTGACTTAGTTTTTCAGCTTAAATCTTACCGTATTTGAATTATGATTGTTATTATAACAATAGTTTCTTGTACTTTAAGCTTACAAGCTTAAATATTTGGACGTGTTAAATGTATTTTTACAAATATTAAGGTTTCTATTATATATATATATATATATATATATATATATATATATATATATATATATATATATATATATATATATATACTAGACAAAATTACAAAAATGGTCCCTATGGTTTACCAAAAGTCACAAAGTTAGTCCATGTTATTTTTTTTATGCAAATGGTCCTTATGGTTTTAAATATTTGGATATTTTTGAAATTTGTTTGAAAAAATAATTATATGGCTGAAGGATGGGGGAGGGATCAAACCTGAGACGTCCACCTATTAAATGCCCAGAGTCTTAACCAGTTAGGCTGCATGTATATTTAGTTTATATTTTCCAAATACTAATTTATATAATAAGTAGAACGTTAAAGCATAAACAATAAATAAATTACAAAACACATTTTTTACGTATTTTTTTAATAAAACAAAATGTATTTTTGTATTATAAAAAAAACTACAAACAATTTGTATGCATTTTTATGTATTTATTTTACATAAAAATGTATTTTTTGTCTTTCGTAATTTTTTTGTAATATATATATATATATATATATATATATATATATATATATATATATATATATATATATATATATATATATATTATATGTTTAAAAAACACGTTTTCATAAATGTATATTTTTTATGTCTCTAAAAAATACGTTTTCGTATATAAAAACGTATTTCGTAAAATATATATTTTTATATCTTTGAAAAATACGTTTTTGTATAACAAATACGTTTTCGTAAAATATATTTTTTATGTCTTTGAAATAATAATAATTAACACTACTCATGACATAAAAAAATGTATAAATTCTTTTGGATTGCTAGTTCTAAAACCGGTGTTAATTATTATTATTATTATTTTTCGATATATATATATATATATATATATATATATATATATATATATATATATATATTATGAAATACATTTTTTTTATCCTTCGTAAAATATATATATATATATATATATATATATATATATATATATATATATATATATATATATATATATTTTTTTTATATCTTTCAAAAATACGTTTTCGTATAACAAATACGTTTTCGTGAAATATATTTTGTTATGTCTTTGAAATAATAATAATTAACATTACTCATGACATAAAAAAATGTATAAATTCTTTTGGATCGATAGCTCTAAAACCGGTGTTAATTATTATTATTATTTCAAACACATTAAAAAAATATATTTTACAAAAATGTGTTTGTTATACAAAGACGTATTTTTTAAAGACAAAAAAATACGTTTTTATGTAAAATAAATACATAAAAATGCATACAAATTGTTTGTAATTTTTTTATAATACGAAAATACATTTTGTTTTATTAAAAAAATATGTAAAAAAATATGTGTTGTAATTTATTTATTGCTTATGTTTTAACGTTCTACTTATTATATAAATTAGTATTTGGAAAATATAAACCAAATATACATGCAGCCCAACTGGTTAAGGCTTTGGTCATTTAATAGGTGGAGGACTCAGTTTCGATCCCTCCCCCATCCTTCAACCACATAATTATACTTTGTGACTTTTGGTAAACCACAGGGACAACACACTTTACTGTACATAAGGTTGAAAGGCTATAAAAGGAGGAGAAAACACCAACTAAAGAAAGACAAGAAAATCACTCTTATTACCTTCATATTGTAATACCACTATCCGATTGTTCTAACATAGGCATCCGAGAGTATTGTTAGGAACTTTCTTGATAATGCTCCTAACATATCTTGTCTTATCATCTTTTTCGAAAAGCTATTATCCTCGATGATTTAGGTTCTAAGTTCACAATGTTAGTGTCCAAGCCTATCTAGAGCAAACTGTGTAGCATAAGTTTTAGAAAATTACGTGTTTTTGTTAAATTTTAGTAACATTGTTGATTAAGAAACCAATGAAAAAATCAAAAAAGAAAAAAAAAATGATAAACACAAACCGAAAAAAAACTATCATTTTGGCATATTAAAATTGAAAAAAGCGAAATTTTCAGTTCGATTTTGGTTTTTGTAAAAAACCGAACCATTCTCACCCATACGAGTTAGCAAATTCTATTCTATGATTAAAAATTAAGTATAGTCTTAAACAATATTTTTTATAATTATTATACATATTAAAACCAAATGACCTTACCATAGTATTGTTTTAAGGTTTAAAACTTTGGCCACAACATTTTTAGTTTTTGGTTTTAATATTTTGACCATAAGACTTTTGTATGTTAGTAGGCTTGTTCCCTTTACATAGTGGTAATTTATTTGGATTTGAGAATTTTGGCCATAATAATTTTGTATTATGGCGGGTTTGATTCCTTTGCATAATGACATTTTTCATAAATAGGACTATGAATTGGTATGTGCTGTCACTTTTTATTGACATTTTGGAGGCCAAATGTGATTTACCTGTTGTGTAAAAACTAGCACAACATCGAATTAGACATTCACAAAAATAGGATAATATCACTCTAGTTTTATTTAAATAAATATAGATGTTTTGTGAAAGTTTCTAAGGGATATATAGACTAAAGTCTTAATATTTTTAACGATTTGACAAGAAAGTTTTAAATTTTTTTATATAGTAAAATCTTAATTCCCGGCAGTTTTTGACACGCATATCCTTTTTTGTCGGTTAACCGGTAATTAGGACTTTATTAGCAAAATAATAAAGTTTAAGACTTTTTGTCAAATCGTGAATTAAGACTTTACTGTCAAAAAAATAAAGTTTATGAGTTTATTGTCAAATCGTTGAAAATATTAGGACTTTAATGTATAGTAGTGGTTTCCTTATAAACAAAAAAATTTATCAGCCTCACGAGACCCAATTCATAGCCCGAGAACTTTTAATTGTGATTTTCGTTGCAACACCACTGTTTTTCTTACCAACATCATCATTACCTTGCTACAATCATGATTAGGGGAAATAGATGCAAAAGAGAGGTCAATAGAGGGTAAGAAGAGTTGTATAACTTTCTTCTTGGTTTGCCGTCAAATCTTGAACCGAAAAGAGGGGACAAATTGTACAAACACAAAAAACACACGTCTAGTCAAAAGGGTTTGAATGTGAAGAAGGGGTAAGAAGGACAGTTTCGTCTTTTGCTTAAAGACTATCAATAGAATATGGCTGATCAGAGCAAGTTTTAATAACTCTTATGTTCAAAGACTATCATACCATTAAATTTCTAACCAAAAACAAAAAGGAATATATACACTAAAGTCTCAATATTTTCAATGATTTGACAAGAAAGTTCTAAACTATATTTTTTTACGGTAAAGTCTTAATTCATGATTTGACAAGAAAGTCCTAAACTTTATATTTTTTACAGTAAAATCCTACTTACCGGCTAATCGACAAAAAATGATAAACTTGTCAAAAACTATCGGTAGTTAGAATTTTATTGTCGAGTTTGTCAAATTGTTAGAAACAGACCACTTTCAGAAAAGAAAGAAAAAAAAAAAAAAAAAAAAGTTGAAAATGTACTAAAAATCTCTACATAAATAAGTATTCATTAACCAAGAAGATAAATCCTTTGAAATTGAAGGTAGGTGATGGAGTTCAGATAACCAAGAAGACGTTTTGTCTCCTGTAAGTTACAGACAATTCAATAGCTATATTCTCGTTGTTTAATCGCACAAGTGATGCTTCAAGGCTGTTTAATTAGAGATTGATTCTTCTTGATGCTTATGTAATTTGTTGTGGTATTTATCCCGTAATTCACTAATTTGGGGGCTCCGATTGCTAAATCGGTGTTTTCCTTTTAGTTTTTATAGATTGTTATCATTGAATATATTTAGCGATTAAAGGTGTGCTGTTTTGTATTCGAGAATTTGTTGATTTGACAGTTGCTAGACTGCTTTTAGTTCTGATAAACAAGTCAACAGCCACAAAATGGTAGTCCGTTATGATTTTGTTTAAGATTCTATAATATAGAATGATTCATCGCCGGAAATCAACTTGTTTATCGAGTGGATAACCGAAAATTTACTTCGAAAGTGTGCCGATTCATATATTACAGTTGTATTTCGTAGTGACGCATGTGTTCATCAGAGTCCCTGGAACCACAACGAGTTTGACTTTTGATTTTAAAGACTAAAAGATGAACTATGCTACGTGTTGTTGAAATTTCTAGAAAATTGAAATCTAGATCAAATTTTACAACCAGTAATAAAAGTATAAAGGTGTTTGCTCCCAATTTCTAACAAATCCATATCAAATTTAATTCTGGAATGACTATCCTGGAATTAGGGTATGATATGGTATACTTGTTTGCAGGAGATGCAAGCTGAAAATTGGGGATGATATGAAGGAGCATAGTGTAATGCTTTATGCTATTCCAAGACTCCAATCATTTATAAAGTGTTTGTGTTAAAATGTACTTTAGGGCTTGGAATACTGCTATAGGTGACATGGGATATGCTCTGAGTAGATTGGAGATTGACCCTGACTTTTCAGACAGCGAGTCATCTCCTGTTGGAGATGATAATGACACTCCTCGACCTTCATCAGAGAATGATTTGGAGCATGAAGTTGCTCAGCTTACAAAGCTGAGATCAGCACCCCATAAAAGGTTGAAACAAGTTCATCCACGGAGGCCAGAGTTTCCAGTTTCTCCAGTGAAGATGTTAGCTGGTAGGGAAGGGAATTATTCTGGTAGAGGGAGGTTCACTGCAGCCGATCGCTGTCATCTTCTAAATAAATACTTGCCTGTTAAAGGTCCTTCTATAGTTGACCAGTTGACCACTCGGGCTTATGTCTCACAGTTTTCAGATGATGGTTCCCTTTTTGTTGCTGCATTTCAGGTATTCTTGTTTGTTGTCCTATCATTCAAGTTATGACAAATCAAAATATGAATTTTCTTGCCTCACTAAAGTTTTTAAGGTCTTTCATCCTTTGCTGGAATATGATACTCATGTTCCAAGTATTTGGATTTCAAGGGTAAACATTTGTCCTCAAGTTTTTACTCTAAATAGGTAAAACTTATGCTCTGTAACAGGGAAGCCACATTAAAATATATAATGCTGAAAAGGGGTGGAAACTTCAGAAGAATGTTCATGCCAAAAGCTTGCGGTGGACGATTACTGATACATCTCTTTCACCAGACAAGCGTTTCCTGGTGAGTTACTTAAGTGATTCGCCTAAAATGATTAACATTTGACAGGTCCAGAAAATCCATCTGTTCTTATTTATTAGTTTGTATTAGTTATTAAGATATACGTGCTGTTATTGCTGCTTGCAGGTTTATGCCACTATGTCTCCTATTGTCAACATAGTTAATATTGGATCTGCTGCAACAGAGTCTCATGCGAACATCACGGTATAAACTACATCTATCTTGTGACTAGCACTATGTGTGTTTTGCAGGCATGATCATAATAGTAAATGCAGTTCATGCTTTTTATTTAATCAAGACTTTCCTTCAAGTCTTCTTATGGTTGTGATCAAGGCCGTATCAAGAAAAAAAAAAACTTACTTGTCCCACATAGCTATCAAAATGTTATATAAACTTGAGTAAAGTTCAAAGAAGAGTATTGAAAGGAGGGCTTGGATAGTTAATTACACATTTTAATTAAAATTGTGATAAACTACAATTTATATTGTAATATAACGACTATTTTCTGTACTTATAAACAGGTATTTTCTTTATCATTTACACATTTATTCTTCTCTTCAATATATTACTAAACAAAGAGGAATACTGCCCTTTTGTACGATTAGTTTTCTAATGTCTTGTAGATGCTATCAAGTATCAAATAGTTTGGTTTCAGTATGCTGTATATACCACCACCTGATTCATTTAGCTTTCCAGTGCAAAAACATTGGAATTTAATCTAGTTATTACTACTAGTAAAGGGGTGTTATGATGGTTAATTAGAAATTTGCAGGAGATCCATGAAGCGCTAGAATTTTCTGGTGATGATGAAGGGGGATATTCGTTTGGAATTTTTTCAGTGAAGTTTTCTAATGATGGAAGAGAACTTGTAGCTGGAAGCAGTGATGATTCAATCTATGTTTATGATGTTGAAGCAAACAGACTTTCCCTTCGAATTCAAGCACATACGGTAATAGTAATACCCTTTTTTAGCAAAAATTTGATTCTACAAATCAGGTTGTTGTTTCAGAGTGCTTATGTTTTTTTGACTCAAGTGAATGTGCCTATTCCTTTTAAACATCGTTGACCCATTTTTCTTTTGTAATCTCTGTTTTATTAAAACCTAAATACCTGCACATTCACATGGTATTAGTTGTATGGATTATTATTAGAGTAACATATGTTGTTACATGATTCCAGTCGGATGTAAACAGCGTGTGCTTTGCTGATGAAGCCAGCCATCTAATATATTCTGGGAGTGACGATAATCTGTGTAAGGTAATAAGAAACAGTTGTTTGTAGTTAGAAATCCTTTTTTTTTTTTTTTTTTTTTCTTTTAATAAATGGATGGGGAAATAGTGATATTAGAAGGATTATTTATCTACAGGTTTGGGACAGAAGATGCTTCAGATCAAAAGGAAAACCTGCTGGAATCCTGATGGGGCATCTAGAAGGAATTACATTTCTTGACAGTCGTGGAGATGGTCGTTATTTCATTTCAAATGGAAAGGATCAGACTATCAAGCTTTGGGATATCAGAAAAATGTCTTCTAATGCCACACGGTATGCTAAATTAAAATGTCCTTCCTTCCTTCCTTTATTTATTTATAAATTATATACTATATAATAAAAGTATTTAAATTTTGATTTCAGGAGTCCAGGGTTCAGGAACTATGAATGGGATTACAGATGGATGGACTACCCACTTCGGGCACGAGATGTGAAGCATCCATCTGATCAGTCTGTTTCCACATATAAAGGTCATTCCGTGCTGCGTACACTAATACGCTGCTATTTTTCACCAGAATATAGGTAACAACTACAGTTGCTTTATCTTTCCTGTAAAGATCAAATGTTTTTTATTAACTACTTTTCATTCATTGTTTTATATAAAATTTGCAGCACTGGCCAGAAGTATATATATACCGGATCACATGACTCCTGTGTTTATGTATATGATTTGGTAAGTTTTTTTTTTTTTTTTTTTTACAAAAATATAAGTTAACAAGATGAATAAATATAAACCAACAGGTGAGTGGAGCTCAAGTTGCGAGACTTGTACACCATAAGTCAACGGTGCGAGACTGCAGCTGGCATCCTCATTACCCAATGCTTGTTAGTTCTTCATTTGATGGAGATATTGCAAAGTGGGACTTCCCTGCTCCTGGTAATGGAGACAACCCGCTTCCTGTTAACAATAGGCGACCCCGAAGACGACATTTTGATTGAAAATAAAATATACGGATGTCATGGAAATCATTTGTTGTCATGTTTTTACTTTTTACACAAAAGGATTGTATATAAGATAATAAATTCTTTTTTACATAGGTATAGTTGAATATTTGTATATGTAATATATTTTTATTCCAAATGTTGCTACTTTGCATATGGCTCACTCTTTTGACTGTGGTGTGTTCTCCTACTTTGCACATATTTTCACACCTTAGACTCGATTATGGAACATACTTGAAGGCCCGTTGATTGTAAATGAATTGTGTTCTTGGGCAAAAGCGAAATGTAGGAGGATGCTCCTGTTTGAGGCAGATTTTAATAAAGCATTTGATTCAGTTAATTGGGCCTATTTAGGCTCAATTAGGTATCGTTTGGTATATAGGACAGTACAGAACAAAACTCTTTCGGATAGTGTTTGGCATGGATAAGATAAGAATCAAAACAATTGTTGATTAAGTCAAATGGGACTATTCAAAACAGTTGTTGATTAAGTCAAATGAGACTATTTCTTAGGTTTTAGTCCTACTCAATAACATGAAACACAGTGGCACAAAAACATATTTGACAAAAGTTCCCTGTCTTTTTTTTTTCATCTCTACCCCCTTTCATTAAACAATCGTTCTTTTGTCGTTGTTTTTTTTGCAAACAAAAAATTTATCACGTATTCCACAAACACTTTTCTTCATATCACCTCCTGCAAGTCTTTTGTTTTTTTTCCTTTCTATAAATTAGATTGCTCACTGTTTCTATGGTGGCAGTGTTACACATATTTATCTTCCACATCGCGAGGTTCACAAATTTTTTTGAGTTCCTTATCCTAAGATCCCATCCTTTTTTCCCATCACACACCAACACCGCAATTAAATTTCCGCAACTCCAGGATACCATGAATTACCCATTTACTTTTTCTTAAATTTTATAATTATGAATAATATCAAACATAGAATATATAACACATGCACTTACACAATTATTCAACAACTTTATATATATATATATATATATATATATATATATATATATATATATATATATATATATATATATATATATATATATATATATATATATATATATATATATATATATATAAAAGGGACAATTTGGTCATTTTAATGTCATGTTTTGTTCCGTCATAGTGCTGCCAAACGCTTCATAGATAATCTGAAATGTATTGTCCCGTATAGTCCTGTTTTGTTCAGCCAAATACTGTTCCATCTAGTCCTATAACCAAACGCTGCCTTATGGAACAGATGAAATTTGGAACTAAATGGAGACTTTGGATTAGAGGATGTTTGGAATCAGGGAAAGCTTCTATAATAATCAATGGAAGCCCAACAATTGAATTCGCTATGACGAAAGGGGTTCGACAAGGCGACCCACTCTCTCCCTTCCTCTTTATTATTGCGATGGAAAGGCTAAACATGGCAATGAAGACGGCGGTTGAAAAAGGGTTTTTGAAGGGATAAAATTCGCTAATTCTAACATTTGTTTATCTCATCTATTTTATGCAGATGATGCACTTTTCATTGGTGAATGGTCGAGGCGTAACATCACTAATTTGGCTAGAATACTGAGGTGCTTCCATATCGTTTCCAGACTAAAGGTGAACTTTAATAAATCCAAGGTATTTGGGGTCGGTGCTCCGTCTCTTGAAATTTTGAATTGGTCAACCCCTCTTGGATGTGAACTATCCTCTGTCCCGTTCACCTATCTTGGTATCCTAGTGGGGGACAATATAAATTTGAAAAAAGCATGGAGACCGATAATTGAAAAGTTCCACTCCAAGCTTTCTTATTAGAAAGCGAAATCGCTTAGTTTTGGTGGGAGAGTAACCCTTGCAAAGGCGGTCCTGGGTCATTTGCCAATTTTTTTATGTCTATATTTAGGGTCCCAAAGGGTGACACTGATACTCTCGAAAAAATAAGAAGAAATTTTATCTGGAGTAAGGAATACAACAAAAAAGCATTTGTTGGGTTGGTTGGGACAAGGTTATTGCACCAAAAAAAGTGGGTGGTATTGGGTTATGGTCGATACAATCCCCGTACATCTCTTTATTAGCAAAATGGTTGTGGCGACTGAAATCGGATAGTAGCTCATTGTAGGCTAAAGTTATTAGGGGTATCCATAATTTAGATGGAAGACATTGGTCTTGCTTCACTAGTAGTACCAGTAAGGGAGTATGGAAGAATATAACAAAAATCAGGTCTCTGATGATGAAAGTTGAAAGTCAACACTAATGCTAAGGAGATTGTATCTTGGAACTCGGATAGGAAATGTTGGGTATTGGAATTTGTGATTGATAATAGATTCTCTGTGAGTCTGATAGGAGATCGCTTTGAACTTTTGGGCCATATTGTGTGTGATGGACCTTTTGACTGGAACAAAATGATCCCATTCAAAATTCTCTGTTTCATGTGGAGAGCGAAGCAGGACAGAATTCCTTCTGCAATTGTGTAACACCGTAAATTTCAAACAAAATTTTCATTTCAACATATTGTATTTTCATTCAAAACAAGGCATAACATTTCAAGTGTCATGTCAAAATACAAATCATCTAAATCCCAAGATCACAAAACATCCTTCAGTGTGTACAGATCACGCCGGCGCCTTCCCACGGTCCTCGCTAGTACCTGAAAAACATACATAACAACTGTAAGCATAAATGCTTAGTGAGTTCCCCAATATACAACTTACGCACATACGCCTTTCCAGGCCCTGACCTTTCGGTCCATGTGTCTCAGGGGACTTCCGTCCCTGCTGGGTAAACCTTCCAGTCCACAACACAACGCCTTCCGGCCCATAACATAATCGCCTTCCGGCCCACATAACATACATAGCACGTATAACAATTAACTTATCACATATAGCACATATATCTCATATCATATACGACCTTCCGGTCATACAGTCAAACCCTTCCGGGTACAGTATAGTGAGAAGACTCACCTCATGAATATCGAAAGCTAGCAAATCCCGAAATCACTCGTGCTCGATCCGCCGAGCTACAATCTCCCTACAACATCATATATCTCTTATTAACACTTTTACCTTCTAAGTTTGACTATCCCTAAGAAGTCAGACATAGGTCAACTCTGGTCAACGGTCAACGGTCAACGGTCAACTTGACCGGACTCGGCGAGTGCTAGGGCGACTCGGCGAGTCTAGACGTCCTCACCAATTCTCTAAGATTCCCTTTCTACTCGTCGAGTATCCTCCTTGACTCGACGAGTTCCTCCTGGAAGAATCGCGAGGCCACCCCGACTCAACTCGCCGAGTCTGAAGAACAACTCGACGAGTCCCAGTTAATCTTCAAGCTACTCGCCGAGTCTGTTCATCGGACTCGGCGAGTCCATGCCATGCAACCGCTCAAACTGCTTTCTAAGGTCAGAAATGCTCCGACCATTCATAGGTCTGGCCTTCCTAGACTGATCCGTCACGTAAGGTCCTCATTTCGGTGCTCATAATACACCCCATGACTCATAATTTATATTTTGACCTAAGGCATAAGGATTCCAATCCAAAACCTCCATTGATTCCTGAAATGCTCAGGCATGGGACATTCGGGACTTCCAAAGATCCCGATATAGGGTTCCAATCGTTTGGGGGACTAAGGTAACATTCAATCTAGCCACAAAAGGGTTCAATAAACCCTAAATCCATATACACATCAACATAAGAGAATGCACTCGAAATATTACCTGAATAACGTGCTCTCTGTGTCCCCAATCCTCAGAACGTGGCTTCTCTTGTTGTTCCCTTAACCAAGCCTCCTCTTCCTTGCAAAACAATACTTCCAAAATCAACAATGGTCTTCTACCTTGCTCCAAATGCTCACAATCGAATTAGGGTTTCTCTCAGAAGGCTAGGGTGAACAATGACGGCCATAAGGTCCCTCATATACGTCCCAAACCTGAACGGTTAGGGTTTTCGCTAAACAGCGCAGACTCGCCGAGTCCATATCCGGACTCGTCGAGTCCAGTCGCGAACCCGCGACCAGATCCGCGATCCTACTCGGCGAGTCTAGGCTCCAACTCGCCGAGTCCCCTCTTAAAACACCCAAAATCATAAATATAACCATACCTGGAATTCCGGGCTGTTACAACTCTCCCCCACTAGGACTAGACTTCGCCCTCGAAGTCTCACTCTGAAAATAGCTCCGGATGCTGCTCCCGCATCTCACGCTCCGGCTCCCAAGTCATTTCTGATCCCTTCCGGTGTTGCCACTGAACCAACACCAGAGGTACCTCCTTGTTCCTCAGAACCTTGATCTTCCGATCCCTGATGGCCACTGGTCTCTCGGCATAATTCAGGCTCGCATCTACCTGAATATCCTCTAATGGAACCACTGCCGACTCATCGGCTATACACTTCCTCAATTGCGACACATGAAAAGTGTCGTGGATCTGCCCCAACTCTGCTGGCAACTCCAAACGATAGGCTACCCGGCCTATCCTTGCAATCACACGAAATGGCCCAATATACCGGGGTCCCAACTTGCCCCTCTTCCTGAATCGAATCACTCCTTTCCAAGGAGAGACCTTCAGGAGAACGAAGTCGCCGACTTGAAACTCAAGCTCGGATCGGCGTCTGTCTGCATAACTCTTCTGTCGGCTCTGGGCGGTCAATAACCTCTGTCTAACCTGCTGAATATGCTCTGTCGTCTGAAGCACGATCTCTGTACTGCCCATCAGTCTCTGTCCCACCTCTCCCCAGCAAATGGGGGTTCGACACCTCCTACCATACAACAGCTCAAAGGGTGGCATACCAATGCTCGAATGATGGCTGTTGTTGTAGGAAAACTCTGCCAAGGGTAAATACGCATCCCAGCTACCCCCGAAATCTAACACACACGCTCGAAGCATGTCCTCCAGCGTCTGAATCGTTCGCTCGCTCTGGCCGTCTGTCTGGGGATGGTATGCGGTACTAAAATGCAATTTAGTACCCAGCTCCTCATGGAATTTCTTCCAGAATCTGGAAGTGAAGCGCACATCACGGTCTGAAACAATCGAGATCGGCACCCCATGCCGAGATACCACTTCTCTCACATATATCTCCGCCAACTTCTCCGCTGAAGAACTCTCACTGATGGCATGGAAGTGTGCACTCTTCGTCAACCTATCCACAATCACCCAAATGGCATCGACTCCTCTGACAGTCCTCGGCAATTTGGTGATGAAATCCATAGTGATATGTTCCCACTTCCACTCGGGAACCTCCAATGGCTGCAACTTGCCATGCGGTCTCTGGTGCTCGGCCTTAACCCTGAAACATCATAAGCCCTCGTCCATCCGTAACGAACTCTGAAACCCAACCAACGACCCGCTCTCTCTTCTGCATCTCTGGTTGCACAGCCTCGGCCTGTGCCCCACGAATAGCATCCAATACTGGAGCTATCACAGTCAATCTCAAACATACATCTCGCAGTGGAGTGCTCTCCGCCCTGCGGCTCAATGCATCGGCTACCACATTAGCCTTGCCTGGGTGGTACAGGATCTCACAATCATAATCCTTGACCACATCCAACCACCTCCTCTGACGCATATTTAGGTTGGGCTGATCCATCAAATACTTCAAGCTCTTATGGTCCGTGTATATCATACATCGAACCCCATACAAGTAGTGACGCCAAATCTTGAGAGCGAACACTACTGCCCCCAACTCTAAATCATGCGTGGGATATCTCGTCTCGTGAGGCTTCAGCTGCCTCGATGCATATGCTATTACATGCCCTCTTTGCATCAGAACTGCACCCAACCCCGAAATAGATGCATCACAATAAACTACAAAATCCTCCATCCCCTCCGGGAGAGCTAACACCGGGGCTTCGCACAACCTTTGGCGAAGTGTCTCAAAGGAGGTCTGCTACTCGGGACCCCATGAGAATGCAACACCCTTCCGGGTCAATCTGGTGAGCGGCACTGCGATCTTGGAGAAATCCTTAATAAATCTCCGATAATACCCTGTCAACCCAAGGAAACTCCTGATCTCCGATGGTGACTTCGGCACCTCCCAGCTCATCACTGCCTCGACTTTGGCTGGATCGACCAGAATCCCTTCCTGGTTAACGAGATGCCCCAGGAACTGGACCTCCCGCAACCAGAAATCACATTTGGAGAACTTTGCATAAAGCTTCTCCGATCTCAGTACCTCAAGGACCTCTCTCAAATGCTCCTCATGCTGTTCTCTAGATCTCGAATACACTAGAATATCGTCGATAAATACAATCACTGACCGATCCAACATCGGCCTGTATACCCTGCTCATGAGATCCATGAACACAGCCGGGGCATTGGTGAGCCCGAAAGGCATCACCACAAACTCATAATGCCCATATCGCGTCCTAAACGCTGTCTTCTGGACGTCCTCATCCCGCACTCTCACCTGATGGTATCCTGACCTCAGATCGATCTTGGAAAACCAAGATGCTCCCTACAACTGATCGAATAAATCATCGATCCTCGGTAACGGGTAACGGTTCTTGACCGTCAACTTGTTCAACTCCCGGTAATCAATGCACATCCGGTGTGAACCATCCTTCTTCTTGACGAACAGAATAGGCGCTCCCCACGGCGAGCAGCTCGGCCGAATGAATCCCTTCCCCAGCAACTCCTGAAGCTGCGAGGACAACTCTTGCATCTCGGGAGGTGCAAGACGATAAGGCACCTTAGCAATAGGCGCGGCCCCCGGAACCAGATCGATACCAAACTCTACTTGCCTCACAGGAGGTACTCCCGGTAGCTCCTCGGGGAAAACATCTGGAAACTCACGCACCACTGGGACCTCCTCAACTGATCTCGGTCTCTCGGAAACCTCCCGCGTATCCATCACATACGCCACAAAACCCTTACAGCCCTGCTGTAGACACTGCCTCGCCCTAGCGGGCGAACAAAAAGCTGATCCTGAACGGGTACCCTCGCCGTACACCGAAAGAACTCCCCCACTAGGGTCTCGTATAGTCACCAGCTGACCCTCACAGTCGATGACAGCGCCGAATCAGCTCAACCAGTCCATGCCCACAATGACACAGACATCACCCATCGCAATAGGAATCAGGTCAATCGGAAACTCAACCCTGAAAATCTCTAGCACGCATCCCCGGAGAACCTCCGTGGCACAAATCACTCTCTCGTCAGCTATAGAAACTCTCAGAGGCCGACTCAACGACTCACGACTAACGCTGATATGCTGACTAAAAGCCAAAGATACAAAGGACCTACTCGCACCCGAGTCAAATAACACTAAAGCAGGCACATAGTTCACAAGGAAAGTACCTACGCATATCATAACATAAGCATAACATCTCGACATCAAAATAAATACATGAAATACAGCATACCTGCCACAACATCGGGCGCAGCGCGGACCTCCTCCGCAGTCAGCTGAAAGGCTCTCCCACGAGCCCTCGGGGCCTCGACCTTCATCGGTCGAGTCGCAGTAGCTCTGGCAGTAGGTGCAGATCCCTGAAGAAGCTGAGGGCACTCGGCCTTCCGATGGCCTGTCTGGTTGCAATGAAAGCAAACCGTAAACCCCTTGGGGCAATCCCTAGCAATGTGCCCCTCCTTGCCACATGTAGCAAGCACCAGATCGACATGCCCCATCATGATTCTTGCCGCACTTTCCGCAAGTGCGGCCTTTCGAACCTCCCGTCCTCGAATCGGCGGACTTAGTCCGCTTGGCTGCCGGCTGAGACTGAGCCGGCCGCCGGTCCACCCGCTGAGACTCGGCCTCCTCCCTGGCCTGGGTCTCCAACTCAATCTCGCGCTTCCTGGCATTCGCCTGAAGCTCAGCAAAGGAATGATAGGTGGAGTTTGACACAAACTCCCGGATATCCCTCCTCAAAACACCCAAGTACCGGCTCATCCGAGCCTGCTCTGTGGACACCAGCTCGGGGCAGAACATCGCCCTCTCATGAAACTTCCACGTGATCACCGCAACCGAATCAATACCCTGCTTGAGGGTCAAGAACTCCTGAACCAATCGTTCCCTCTCCACCGGGGGAACGTACTCGTCTCTGAACATAGAGGTAAACCCCTCCCATGTCACTGCTGAAATCTCTGCCAAAGTGAAGTTCACCGTCACGAACTTCCACCAATCCTTCGCTCCCAGACGGAGCTGGTTCAAAGCGAACCGTACCCTCAGATGCTCCGGACATGAACAAGTGTAGAAGCACCCCTCAATATCAGCGATCCACCTCATCGCAGCAATCAGATCCTGCGTCCCATCAAACTCAGGTGGCTTCGTGTTGTTGAACTCCCGGAACAGCAACGAGTCACCCCCCTGTGGCCTGGCAGCGGCCACAACTGCGGTAGCTGCAGCGGCTGCAGCCTCAGTCAATGCGGCGTACCGCTCCTCAAAAGTCTCCATCAAGGTGGTCTTAATAGACCCAAACATCTCCGGAATCTCAGCCCGGATCGCTGCAGCCACCTCCTCATGAATCATCTAACGAATCTCCTCGTCACTCACACCGCTCGTACTCGCTCTGTGGCGTGGTCTAACCATGATGTCTCTGAAATACAACATAAAACTATCAGAGACTCCATCGAGTATAATTGCACTCGATAACGCAACCCTACTCAGTCTCCGATATCCATGGATTCTTACTTGGGTCTCCCACTGACCCGGTGTCTTCGGTAGTACGGGCCCAATACTACCGACCACACCGCATCAACATTCATCCCAAATCTTCCTCCCCAAACCCCGGATAGTGAGTACCCTACTTCTGATATGCACTATCTATCTGCACGCTATCAAAGCATCTCATATCGGCAAACCTCCCTAGACTAAGGCATCACAAATCAGGCCACTCTAGTCCTATCATGAATACCTAGTCTTCTAGCATGCATAACAATTCATATCATAACTTATCTCATAACATAACATTGTAAGGTATTTTGGGGATCTTTACCGTTCGGGCGCTGACTGATCGTACACACTATTTCTTTCTTGTTTACCGCAAAATCATTTACAAAAGTTTATGCCTTTATTTTAAAAAGTTTTCCTCAAATCCTCGGTTTGAGTTCAGTTACGCCCGAAGGTGCACCCGAATCCCTCAAACCAAGGCTCTGATACCAATTTGTAACACCGTAAATTTCAAACAAATTTTTCATTTCAAAATATTGTATTTTCATTCAAAACAAGGCATAACATTTCAAGTATCATGTCAAAATACAAATCATCTAAATCCCAAGATCACAAAACATCCTTCAGTGTGTACAGATCACGCCGGCGCCTTCCCACGGTCCTCGCTAGTACCTGAAACACATACATAACAACTGTAAGCATAAATGCTTAGTGAGTTCCCCAATATACAACTTACGCACATACGCCTTTCCAGGCCCTGACCTTCCGGTCCATGTGTCTCAGGGGACTTCCGTCCCTGCTGGGTAAACCTTCCGGTCCTACCCACGCCGACCTTCCGGTCCACAACACAACGCCTTCCGGCCCATAACATAATCGCCTTCCGGCCCATAACATAATGCCTTCCGGCCCACATAACATACATAGCACGTATAACAATTAACTTATCACATATAGCACATATATCTCATATCATATACGACCTTCCGGTCATACAGTCAAACCCTTCCGGGTACAGTATAGTGAGAAGACTCACCTCATGAATATCGAAAGCTAGCAAATCCCGAAATCACTCGTGCTCGATCCGCCGAGCTACAATCTCCCTACAACATCATATATCTCTTATTAACACGTTTACCTTCTAAGTTTGACTATCCCTAAGAAGTCAGACATAGGTCAACTCTGGTCAACGGTCAACGGTCAACTTGACCGGACTCGGCGAGTGCTAGGGCGACTCGGCGAGTCTAGACTTCCTCACCAATTCTCTACGATTCCCTTTCTACTCATCGAGTATCCTCCTTGACTCGACGAGTTCCTCCTGGAAGAATTGCGGGGCCACCCCGACTCAACTCGCCGAGTCTGAAGAACAACTCGACGAGTCCCAGTTAATCTTCAAGCTACTCGTCGAGTCTGTTCATCGGACTCGGCGAGTCCATGCCATGCAACCGCTCAAACTGCTTTCTAAGGTCAGAAATGCTCCGACCATTCATAGGTCTGGCATTCCTAGACTGATCCGTCACGTAAGGTCCTCATTTCGGTGCTCATAATACACCCCATGACTCATAATTTACATTTTGACCTAAGGCATAAGGATTCCAATCCAAAACCTCCATTGATTCCTGAAATGCTCAGGCATGGGACATTCGGGACTTCCAAAGATCCCGATATAGGGTTCCAATCGTTTGGGGGACTAAGGTAACATTCAATCTAGCCACAAAAGGGTTCAATAAACCCTAAATCCATATACACATCAACATAAGAGAATGCACTCGAAATATTACCTGAATAACGTGCTCTCTGTGTCCCCAATCCTCAGAACGTGGCTTCTCTTGTTGTTCCCTTAACCAAGCCTCCTCTTCCTTGCAAAACAATACTTCCAAAATCAACAATGGTCTTCTACCTTGCTCCAAATGCTCACAATCGAATTAGGGTTTCTCTCAGAAGGCTAGGGTGAACAATGACGGCCATAAGGTCCCTCATATACGTCCCAAACCTGAACGGTTAGGGTTTTCGCTAAACAGCGCAGACTCGCCGAGTCCATATCCGGACTCGTCGAGTCCAGTCGCGAACCCGCGACCAGATCCGCGATCCTACTCGGCGAGTCTAGGCTCCAACTCGCCGAGTCCCCTCTTAAAACACCCAAAATCATAAATATAACCATACCTGGAATTCCGGGTTGTTACAAATTGAACTTCAATCCAGGGGGATTACTATCCCCTCTATTGTGTGTATTTCATGTAAGCAAGAGGAGGAGACTAGTGATCATATGTTGATCACTTGCCAGTCGGCAAAGACTGTAATGAATGAAATCTTTAATTGGTGTGAAATCAGGTGCGATAACTTTAACTCAGTAAGAGACATGTTAATATTTCTATCGAAATGGAGCAAATGCAAAAAAAAGGAGAAACATGTTGAACATAATTCTTTGTGGAACTTTGTGATGCATATGGATCAATAGAAACAATTGGGTCTTCAATAATATTCTTGTTATTCCCGCAAACACAGTGGAAATGGTGAAACCGTTATCTTTCATTTGGTGCAAACATAGGGGGTCATATACAAACATTGATTGGAGAATTTGGAACTTATGTCCGTTTCTATGTTTGTAATCCTTATTTTTCCTTTTTTTATTTTTGTTGTAATTTAAAGTTTAAAAAATAACTTATTATTAGTATTATTTTATACTTATCTGACCATTTTCAACCTCAATAAATTTACAAATGCACGCCATGAATTATAGAACATTTAACATTTTCAACCTCAATAAATTTACAAATGCACGCCATGAATTATAGAACCTTTAACATGCACGCGTTAAATAAATGATATACTAACGTGACAACACAAATGTAACATTTTTAATTCCAAGTAATGATAATTTGTACAATAAGTTTATATACCCCTTCGAATCTTTTTGAGCAAATGGTGTTTTTTACCTAAGATACAACCGTTTGAGGCCTCCAACATTTTTAAACATTTATTCATGTTCTCAGGAGATATAAGTCGTACATTAAGCGCAGTTAACATCTTCACATCCACTAAAACAAGTACACTTTGATTTTGGCACTCAACAGTCGACACATTTTACACACTTTAGTTACAGATTTGGTCTCTATCACACACATTTTACACATTGGATCATAATATATCAGATATCATTCTTGCTCCTCTTAGGTGGGCTAGAGTTTGATCAGTTAATTAATAAATTAGTACCGGGCCTCTCATTCAGCTAAATTTTGTTAAAATTTTCAAGGATAAAATCTTTCAACAGAGTTTTATAAAAACTATTGATTATGAATATTTTAAAAGCAAAAGTTATTCTATGTATATAATTGTAGTATAAGAGGCCCACTATAGCATATACACATTGTCAGAATGACATTGGTGCAAACTGCAAAATCGTAGTGAGCCCCACCACATGCTTGGCTTCCATTGCAGGTTTAAAGCTGAAAAGGAAATTAAGGGGTGTCGTGTCTTCGAAACCGTACTTCCTCTCTCGCCACATAAGCGTCATGTCATTTTTTACCATACAAGTGTGGTTTTTTGCCACACCAAGGGGGTGGTGCCACACTTTTATTATTATTTTTTTGTTTTTTTTAACTATTTTAATTTGATAAAAACTTATTTTTTTTTTAATAAAAAAACCATAATTTTAAAAACATAATATTTCATTAATTAAAAATACAAATACCATACATTACTTAACTTAAAAAAAACCTAAAAATTTAGAAAAACAAATTAGAAACATAACACCTACAATTTAAAAAAAAAAACACACACACACACACACGCCAAAACCACTTCAAGCTCGGCCCCGGTCATATTCGACGTGTCCGTCGTTAGTATTCGCATGTCGCTCTCCCTTCGTTTCTGAAGCTCTCTTTCAGAAGCAATTTGCAAAATCTTGTCCATTCTGTTTTTTATATCCTTTATGTCGTCTCCCATTTCTTTCAAATCATCTGAATCCGACGCTTTGTCTTTGCCTTTGCTTTTTGCTTTGTCTCTTCCCATTGGTCGGGAAGGTGGTGAAACTGGAACAGGTTCATCTTCGTTTAGATCAAATTGAACACGAGCATCTGATGTAGTGTGGTCTGACTCAGATGTTCTGTTGCGTTTTGAACCACTGTCGATATGCTCGTCTGATGTTTTGCTACTTAGCCATTTCCTGTTATCTTTCAAAAAATTCCAAACTTCAAGAAACTTGAAAGCCTTCAGATTTTCTTTTTGATACACTTTAACGCTTTCTTCAAAATCACTTCATCGTTTTCTCCACTTTTCCATTGACGTTTCATGTTGTTCCACAAGTCAACAACATGACTTCCTTGTTCATCTTCCCCCATTTGGAGTACACTTGATGTTTAGAACGGTATTCTCCATGGTTCATTCCCTTATGGAACCTGTGTAAAACGCGAATCCAAAAGCGGTCATGTTTTTGGTCTTTTCCAACCGTCGCATCTTCTAAAATATCGATCCAAGATTGTGCCAACACTAACGCTTCCAAAGGTTCCCAACATCTAGCCTCCTCCTTCTCTTTTCTTTTAGTTGCTGCTCGAGTGGGCTAAGTTTCTGTAACAAATTCTGGTTCAGAATCAGAAACGACCGTTTCTGGTTGTGTTTGTGTTTGTTGAACAAACTCGGGTTGAGACAAAAAATCAAATGGATTAAAATCTGGGTCGGGTTGTGGTAGTGGTGGTGTTTGTGGTAATGGTTGCGCTGGTCGTTGTGGAAAATACAGAAGCATACCGTCGTAGTGGTAAACGGAGGTGAGAAAATCGGTTGATCAAATGAAGGTATTAGGGTGTTGGTGTTTCTGGCTGGTGTTTTTTCTTTGCTAGGTCTTTTGGAAGAAGACATTTTTTCAAAAAAAATTTGATGAAAAGATTGTGTAAATATTTGTTTAAAGGTGGAGTGAAGATGGTGTGAATGGTTAAAATGGTAATATATATATATATATATATATATATATATATATATATATATATATATATATATATATATATATATATATATATAAATGGAGTAAAGGTTAAAAAAAATTACACAAATCTTCAATCGGTCAAACATAGGGAATGGAACAACCAATTAGGGAATGCGGTCTTCAATGGCCGCACTGCGATCTTGGCCGCATGAAACTGTGCCCTGGGGGCGGTGTTGACGGTCCACGTGTCCAGCATCGCGGTTTAGAACCGCACCCACACCGTTAAGCCTAAGGCTGATGTAACGAGAAAAATTATTAGCCTTAAAATTCTGTACATGATACGTGTCTATTCTTCTAGTTCTATGTGCCCTTTGCTCTGAGTTCTTTTTGCTCTAAGTTCTTTTTCTATTGAGAAATTAAATATTCTTATATTTTTCTTCTTAATTATCTTTCCTACCTATTCTACCTATTTGAATTGACGACAAATATCGAAAAATATAATTTCTCTTTTTTATTTTATGGCTTTTAGTTGTTTATTAATCCTGATGCACAAAAAATACCAATAAATGTACTTTCAATTATTTATGGGTATTTGGGGAAAGAACTCAACATCTAAAATCTAAATGAAGAAATAAAACTTACCACATAGTATATTAATTTTTTTATGAAAAATTAAATATCCTCCTACATTTTATTCTTATTTATCTTCCTACTCCTGTAAATTAATGATACGTGTAATTCATTAATTCTCTTTTAATCTTCTTTTTTTATTTTGACACTTGTTTTAATCTAATAAATAGAAAAATTAGTAGGAAAAAAATATAAAAAAATATTTTATTTTTCTTTTTTTATAGACCAATTTTGTAGTACAGTCGTACACACATGACTCAAACTTACCAAAATGGATGTGGCTACTCACACAAATGACAAAACATTACAAATGAATAAAAAATTGATTGATTTGTTAGAGTTTTATTAAATGTCAAAGGACATTATAAAATTACAAAAAGAATTATGATGTGTTTTGAGTTTTACACAAGTAGTAATAGTAAATTAAATAAATAAAAACTAAGCAATTAATTATACCATGACCAGTATTGAAATATCGGTGTAAAAACTAAAATGTAAGAATAGGATCGTACAAACAAGAAAAAGCCAACGAAACAAATACCATGCCGATTGCCAACTGCTCCCAATAAACCCGCATACAATCCAAAAGCCGTAGATTCGATTTTATTACCTAATAATATTGACTTTTTTTTTTATGGATCAAAAGATTTATTATAAGAAAGATTTTTGCGACATTTAATGCACAATTTAATTGGACAAATAAAAAAATGGATTGAATGAAACAAATAACAATTTTTTTTTGTTGATTTGTTTGGTTTGTAAATCTTACTTTTATTTGTTTTTATTATAAGAAAGATTTTTGCGACATTTAATGCGCAATTTAACTGGACAAATAAAAAAATGGATTAAATGAAATAAATAGCAATTTATTTTTGTTGATTTGTTTGTTTTGTAAATCTTACTTTTATTTGTTTTTATTAGAATATTGCTTTTCAAAAGAACTATTTATGTAATCTAAATACAAAATAATTTGTATTGCTATGATTAGTAAACATTTTCAAAATACAGTGTTCTAAAAATAAAAATATTATATTATAAATGCTTTAATACAAAAAAGTTTAAGTCTATACACACATAAATGCACCATTAGTAACTTTTACATTGAGGACGTGTTTGGCACGGAACTTTTGGAAGCGTTTGGGAGCTTCTAGTTTTTAGCTTTTGACAAAACGCTATAGTTTAAACAAAAAACTTCGTTTGACAGTACAGACGTTTAGCTTTTAGTTTTAACAAAACGCTCCGATTCTAAAAGCTACTTCATGTAGCTTTTAACAAAATGCTCCGGAGCTTTTCAAATCATTTTCCATAATTACCCTTAAAAATATATTTATATATTTTTTTATTTTTAGTTAATTGTCCTTTTATGTAATTTTATATATTTTAAAAACTTCCAGCTACTTTTACCAAACATTCATATAACAAATAAAAGCTACAGCTTCCCGCTACCAGCTACCAGCTAACCGCTACCCGCTTCCAGCTAACAGCTATTTTTGCCAAACACACCCTTAGTTTGAAAAAATAATTAAAAAATTTCCTTTGTTTATTAATATATATTTTTTAATTAATTAGATATCTTTATAATTAATTAGATAATCTTAAGAATGATGTGTTTTTTAAAAATGTTTATTTTCCGAATATTTGAGTATTTATATGTGCCATTTAAGAATGGTATTTGAAGATTTGAACACGAGTTTTGAGTTATTATTTTAAAGTAACTATAATAGGATAGCTTTTTATTGAGTTTTTTCATTAAAAAGATTTAAATGGAAAAGCTTTAAAAACTTAATATGAGAGCTTTTTCAAACTGATTTTTATGAATTGTTTAAATAAATTGTAAATGTTTAATTGTTTGAAAACACATAAGACCCAAACAATTATTGAAAAAGTTCATGTTTAAAGTTTGTAAATTTTTTATATTTCAAGCTCTTGAAAAAATGCTTTTATTTTGTAGCTATAAGACCGTCTCAAATAAGAGGTTTTTAGAAAAATGACAAATCTTAATAATCAATTCAATCATTATATTCTATTAAATGTTTTTTTTGTTGTTGTTAATAATATTGAGTTTTTTCATTAAAAAGATTTAAATGAAAAAAAAAAAAAAAAAAAAACCTTTACAGGAGAGCTTTTTCAAATTAATTTTTATGAATTGTTTAAATAAATTGTAAATGTTTAATTGTTCGAAAACAAATAAGACCCAAACAATTATTGAAAAAGTTTACATATTTCAAGCTCTTGAAAAAATGCTTTTATTATGCAACCATAAGACCGTCTCAAATTTTAGAAAAATGATAAATATTAATAATCAATTCAATCATTATATTTTATTATATATATATTTTTTTTGCTGTTAATAATATCAATCATTATATTCTATTAAATGTTTTTAAAATGTTTCATTTTCATTGAACATCAACCACTATAGTTGCATTTTTGTTAGTACTCAAATCAAAATGAACATTAACCACTATAGTATAAAATATTGATACAACTAAGTTTTTTTTCATGTTAACTATGTACCTAATCACATACCACAATCAATCAGCGGTGAAAACATACACATAACCAAGAACGTTGAGAAAGTAACATAAACATTAGGCCCGAAACCATCAACAATCACTATAAAAAAAACTTGTATGTATTCATTTAAATAATATTTTTAAAATGTTTCATTTTCATTGAACATCAACCACTATAGTTGCATTTTTGTTAGTACTCAAATCAAAATGAACATTAACCACTATAGTATAAAATATTGATACAACTAAGTTTTTTTTCGTGGTTAACTATGTACCTAATCACATACCACAATCAATCAGCGGTGAAAACATACACATTAACCATCAACAATCACTATAAAAAAAACTTGTATGTATTCATTTAAATAATATTTTTACACATCTATTTAACCAGTCTCGTATCCAAAATATGTATGCTCAAAACATCATTTTGCTATATAAGTTTAATACAATCATGTATATGTTCGCAAGAAGATATAAATTGTAAATAAGTTATAAACGGAATCCATATTTCAAAAACCGACGTATATTTATATCTGGAATTTTTCGAAATATGGATTTTATTTGCAACTTATTTAAAATTTATATTTCACGGCAAAAACGATACATTATTATATTGCAAAACGATGAAATAACTTGAAAAATATATATAATTTTGACTTGACATAAATGATAAACCTTTATAATTCCCGTTTAAAAAAAATCAATTAAATTGGATGTAAAAACAAATGAATAAAAAAATACTTTTAGTTTAATAATAGTTTATTTTATACGAGATTGATTAGAAGTAGAGTATAGGATCAATTTCCAGTTTTACCCTTTCCATTCCATGCATTGTGATGTGGGTCGGGTCTTCTGGGTACCGGCTTCGATCGGGCACGGCGTCTGAACCGGCGGCACCATGCAGTTGTACTGTAAACAAACTGAACTGCTCAGTGGAATCGCCGCCATCGGATTGATCGGCACCCCCGTCAAAAAGTTGTGCTGCAGGTACAACAACTGTACGTTTCCAGCCATTAACCGGTCCATCAAAGTCGTCGGAACAGATCCAGTGAACCGGTTGTTGTTGAGGTAAAGATTCTGAACTGTTGAGAACAGTGGAGACACTTGTCCGTACAACATGTTGTGGCTAAGATCAACGGTTGGGATTGCAACCTCATTGAATGGCTGGACCGGACCGGAAAAAAGGTTTCTCTCGAGTTGGAGGTTGGTTATCGGGAAACTGAAAACACAACTGGGGATTTGACCGGTGAACCGGTTGAGGCTTAAATCTAGGAAGTTCAACCGGTTTAGTTGGGGTAATAAAAGGTCAACCGGACCGGAGAAACTGTTCCAGGAGAGAGAAAGGTATTCTAACGACGAAGGGAGTGAACCGGGAGGTATCGAACCGGAGAGGTTGTTGTGTTTAAGGTCTAACCGGGTTAGAGTCTGAGAAACAAACGAAGGTATTGAACCGGACAGATGGTTGTGACAGAGAACGACGTTAGCTAATGTTGGTAAACTTCCGATGGCCCAAGGAACACTTCCGGTGAGCTGATTGTAACTGAGATCAAGTGTTCGTAGCCCTTGAAGTTCACCCAAAGTCGCCGGTATTTCACCGGAGATAAAGTTCCGACTAATGCCTAAAAACCGGAGCTTCTTCAACTCTGACAATGTTGCCGGCAGTTTACCCATGACACGACCAGGAACAACGGTAAACTCAGCGAGATTCGTCAACTTCCCGATAGCCGGATCAAGACGGCCGGAGAGACCAGGAGCACCGGCGCGTGGATCTCCGAGGTTTAAAGCAACAACTCTGTCACCGTCGCAGAAAACGCCGGCAAAGTTGCAGGGATCGGAGGTGAAATCCCATGAAGAAAAGAAATTAGAACCAGGCATGTCTTCAAGTGATTTTCTAATCGATTGTAAGGCTAAAAAATCAACAGGTTCCAAAATTGCAAAAGAAAATCGAATTTCATGAACAATAATCAACAAGTTAATCATAACCAACACCAACATTGTGTTCTTCATGATAAAAAATAAATGAATGCAAAAAATTCACCTAGAAATAGACTATAATCAACAGACAACAGCACAGGCCCAGATAAAAACAACAAAGACTGAAATCAAGAACACAAACTCAAACTCAGAAAGGAAAAGAAAAATAACACACACCGAAAACAAACACAGAAGAAAACAACAAAGTTCTAAATTAAGAACACAAACCCAAAAATAGAACGGATTAGGAACACAATATTCAGAATCACAAAACTGGGTATAAGAAAGAATATACAACCGATTAGATCAAACCAGCAAAATTAAAAGAGGAAGAGGGAAGATGATACTCGAAGTGTACTTGTTTGAGAATATGGAAGAGAGCTTAATGGCGATTTCTATAGAGTGAGTAAGATGATGGTAGTGAAAGAAGTGATGATACCTGAAAAGCTGGTTTATTTGTGTATGTGTGTCTGCTCTACGGTAGAAATCATTAATTAATTTATTAATTAAAAGTATTTTTTTTTTGTTTATATTTGGGTAGGCTTGGGAAACTACCAACGGTTGTCCGAGCCTACGTGGGAGGTTCGGCTGTCAGGTCAGATGCCGTTTGTGTGTTTTTTTTTTTTTTTTTTGCCTCGTCAGCTGTCACACACGTTGTAATCATCCATATTCCATTGTATTTTCCCACTTGTTTTAGATTTTACTTTTTACTTATTATTTGATCAAACATATACTTGCACGTTAATCGTATATAGACAATTTTTTCATAAATAGATTCAGCAGATAAAATCTTATCCACCAAGAAAATATTACATTTTTTTTAAAAGTTCTAATCCTACTTCAGTTGTATACTTGTATCTCTTTGGTAATAATTATTTAATATCAAAACCTTTAGTACATATCTACCTGTTTATTAATTTTAATTATTAAGAGAATAATAAGTCAAACACTTTTATTATCCATCTACTATAATAAATGTCAGTAACTTTTTATAATAGAATATTTAAAATACTTAACAGAATACGAAACATGTCGCATATTTAATCAATATTAAGACAAATAACAATTTGACAAGTTATACACATATGTATATACAAGTTAGTAGCATTGTTAGTTATTGCATTTAGTTTTAGTCTTAAACATTTATAATTGTACATTATGGTTTTAGTTTTTTCATACAAACAATAAAGTTAAGAGAAAACAACAAATTTGGTCAAGGTATTTGCTGATTTTTTGGTTCCAATCCACATGGTTTTAAAATTACAAATTTCATCATTTTCAATAGGTTTAGTTGTTGATTTAGTCTCTCTACATTAAACATGTTTTCTCCGCCGCATTATTGTTCGTGCTATGGAACACACTCGGTGAATGCAAATACACCATTCAAGACGACGATGTTCACAATCATTGGGTTAGTTGTGTTCGTTTTAGCAATAACACTTTGTAGACGAGAGTTGACTCAACCACTTAGGACAAAATTTTGAAGATATGGAATTTTACTAACTCCAAGCTCAAATCAACTTTAGTCGGACACAAAGGCTATGTAACGCTGTCACAATGACGGTTGATGGTTATGTATATGCTAGTAGAAGAAAAGATGGGATGATTTTGCTTTGAGATTTGAATGATGGGAATAGACTTTACTCTCTAGATGCCATTATGATCATTCATGCTCTTTGCTTCAGCTCTAGTTGGTACCGATTGTTTTCTGCTATAGAGTCAAACATTAAGATTTGGGATCTTGAGAGCAAGACCAGTGTTGTTGATCTTAAGGTGATCAAGATTTATCGGAGATGTGGGTTGCAGATTGAATTCATTGGAGATGTTTGTTGTAGTTTTTAATTTAGATGTTCCTTTAAAAATTATTGGTGTACATGGAGATATGGGTTTCACACAAAGCTTTACTGAGGAATGGATGGGCTCAGGATGGTCACGACAGAGGAGGGGTAGTGGCGTTGGTGATGTTCACGACAATAGTGGTATCTATCGTAACAAAAAAGCATGGGTGGAAGAAGGTTTGATGATGGTGGGCCACTTACAACAAACATATTATAATAGTAAATAGACAATGTTATATTAAGGGCAAAATGATCATACAATAGAGATTTAATGGACACAAATTGATGGTGTTAAATGGAGGGACCAAATCCACAGCCAAATTTGGACAAAATTTATAATTTTAAAACCACACGGACTGGACCTATAGAAATCGACAAACTATATGGACTAAATTTGTAGTATCTTGATTTTTTTGGATACCGTCCAATGACTTTCATAATTATGGATATGGTCATGTTGGCTTAGTTTTAATGCAGGTTTGGTCCCTAGACTTAACAATCGTGCAAGTTGGTATGTTAAATCATTGTTAATTTACTATTTTACCCTTACTTTTAGAGTTTCTAAAAATATTATTTATTTATTAATTATGATCAAAGTCAATGCTTAGTGAGTTCCACCAAAGTATCACCACATAAACATAAGTACAATAACAAACAACATGCATACAGAGCCTTCAGCCTGTCTGGAACACCGTACTGGCCTACAGACTATCTGGAACACTCATAGAACCTTCAACATGACTGGAACGCCTCATCGGGCCTTCAGCCTATCTGGACTGTTCTGTGGGCCTTCGACCTGACTGGTACGCCTCTCAGGCCTACAGTCTATCTGGGACGCCCTGGGTCTCTTGGCCTTCAGTCTACACTGGTCCACCTCAACCCAACCACACACAACATGTCGACATATACATAACAGATAAACATTCACATAACCAGTCAACAGACAATCAGACATATCTTACAAATCACTAAGCATAGCATCATCCTATATACCAGGATACCGATCTAACGGATCACTACAACACGATATCATACTAACACATAGCAGGATATCTAATCCAATGGGCCGACCTTGGTGCCTTTGACCCGCAAGTACAGGGAGGAAAACTCACCTCAGAAACTAAACACTGGCTGATGAGGTCCTGACTCCGAATCTCAGCTCAAACTGACACCTAATCATCAGAATGACCCAAATCTCAAACATAATATGAATTAGCCAAAATATCCTTAAGTCAAACTTGGTCAAAGTCAACTCACCTCACATCATGGCCAAGCACTAGTCACGTCGTGACAGCGAACCCGGTCCGATTCCCACTCGGCTCGACCCAAACTAGTCAACTCAGTCAAAGAATCCACCTGAAACAGGCATCACGAAGTGAGCACCCATTCTCACGTCTTGAGCTCCAAGGGTTCTAACAGAAGACGGGGATGCTCCGAATCTCACATCGTGAGATCTTACATCTCACGTCATGAGCGTTGTCTGTGGCTAAGGGTCACCATTTTAAGTCCTTATTCCATTAAGTCTTCGATTCCACTTCATCCAGAAGCTAAAAGGGACCCCTAAGGTCCATGAAAATGTTTCCTTTATAGCCATGCATGCACCAAACATGATCATCCATTTCTAGGTCAAAAAGGGAAGAAATGAGCTTCAATCTTTCATGCATGCCTCAAATCCATACCAACTTCTAGATCTGAACAATATAATGCTCTAAGGACTCTTAGAATTCATAAAGTTGCGAATTTTATGGATTTACTCCACTCAAGCATGCAATAACATCAATGAGATGGAAAAACTCAAGATCTATCCATGATAAGCAATAAAGTTGGAACCTTTGATACTTACAAAGGTCCAAAAGCAGGAAAATATGGTGACGATGATGATTCTTTGCCCACACCACCACTAGAGAATTTCCTTCTTCTTTTTTCTTCTTCTTCAAGCTAGAAGTGAACTCAAATGACAAAGGATCTTAGGGAGGAGTAAGATTAGGGTTTCTGGAGGATTAGAGAGTGTATGAGGCTGAGGATGAGAAACCCTAGCACTCTCATTCCATTAAATACCGAAAACTTAGAGTTTTTGGTCATCAACAGCCCTCGCGTTGTGAGCACTAGACTGCTCACGTCGTGAACCTTAAAATGATGCACGGGTCCGAATCGCTCCTCACGACGTGAGAAGGCATTCCTCACGTGAGAAGGGAAAATATTGAAACTTTTAACTTCACAATATTTAAAGATAATGTGCACCTGATCCGGGTTTTACACACACCATACTCACTGAGCATTGTCGCTAGATATCTTCTACTTGACGTGCCTAAACGTCATTATATTACTACTACTAAAAGTATCACTAGAATTATATATATTCACAAATATAAATTCCTCATGAATACATCAATATATTCTCAAGCGTAGATGATTTATAAAACTTGTATTATGTCTCGTCTCACCAAGTCTGCTTATTCAACTACACCATAACACTTGTTGGGTATTACCACCAAAGTATCCCATACTCTATAATTAACATACTCGACTATCACCAGGCACTCGACTTACCAATTACCCATATGCCACGATTAAATAGTATAATGCCAACATCAATGCCAATTGGATACCTGTAACCACCGCATTGTACATTGCCATTGTTAAATCACCATATAGATAAATGTTTTCACCTGCATTGGACATCGCATTGACATATCACCAAATGGATATATGCTGCCACCTACATTGGATATCACACTAACAAATCATCTAATAGATTATCCGTTGCCACCTATATTGGATATTACACCAACAAATCACCTCATAAATATCCTGTTGACACCTGGATTAGATATCGCACCGACTAATCACCAAATAAATATTCGTTGCCACGTGCAATGGATATTACACCGTTAATCACCTACACATCTCTCATTTTACCGCCTCAATACTAAATATTAATATCCAATCTATCAGTCATCATAAAATTCCAATATTTCAATCCGATAAATACAATTATTCATCGTATTGCTCGCAGTTAGATTCTACGGTCTATTAAGCCTTAGTCTATCGAACACGACCGTTTAATTATCTAGTATCAATTAGATGCAACTATCTATTACACCAAGTTATTAAATAACTTCACTAACTATTAATCAACAATCCAATATTAATATTAATTAACACTGATGACATTAATACATCGAATTGGATATTCAACAATCCAGTATTAATATTAATTAACATTGATGACATTAATACATCGAATTGGATATTGCCTTAAGACAATTGTTATAAGGCTCACTAATATACCAAAATTAGTCACAATATAACATTTACGTTACATCGAACTCTCACGAGTTAATATCATAAAATGGATAGGGGTGTTCACGGGGCGGTTCAGTTCGGATAGTAATAAAATTGTGAATTGTGACCACGGGGTGGGTACCTCATGCGCACTAACCGAAACCGAACCGTATTGACAAAAAACCTAACCGAACCGAACCGTATGAAATCGGGTAACCACGGTTCAGTTCACGGGTACCCGTTAAAATATAAAAAATTAATTTCAATTGAAACTACAAACTCCATTTTAGTTATCTCTTTCTTAAAATCAGTAAGTCAAAGAGTTTAAAAAAAACATAATGAAGTTCAAATATCATATATGTAGTATTATGATTTGTATAATAAATACAATAATAAAAATAACAAGAAAATCAAATGAATTTAGAATTACAAAATTGAAGTTGTCGATATGGATTTTTGTTTAGGTTATTGGACTCGTAAATCAATCAAAACAATAGTAATAAAATAATAATTTTTTTAATATATATATATATATATATATATATATATATATATATATATATATATATATATATATATATATATATATAATCGAACGGTTCGGTTCGGGTATCCGCGGATACCTAAATATCAAAACCAAAAACCGACCCGTTGATATCCGGTTTTTTCGGTTATGGTTTTTTTTCGGTTATGGTTTTTTCGGTTTCAGATTGGTCGGTTCGGCTCGGTTTTTCGGTTTTGCGGTTTTTTTGCACACCCCTAAAAATGGATATTATGTATTACACCATAGAACATATTATACATAAGAGATATTTAATTTTTTTTGCATCTTATACATAGATAATACCATAAGCACCCTATGGTATATTACACCTCTTTGGATATACACCCTTCAACGTTAATATATATATATATATATATATATATATATATATATATATATATATATATTCACCATAAAGTTTTACATACAAACTACAATATTGCACTAGCACCAAAAATGTTAACACGATAATCACCACATAACTAGATATCAAACAATCTAGAATATGAGTATGGTTACTCACTTGTTTATGATTCATGTATAAGGAATTCAAGCTTTTAGAAATCCCACAACTTCTCCCATTTCAGAAACTCCAATAGTTGTAACTTCCCGGTGTTCAGGTACTTCTAAATTCAACCTTATAATCTTATCATATCGCGTTTTGGTCCCTGAGTAGAAAGAAGTGTCCATTGGAAGCCCTAGTGGCAAAATTGTAATCTCGGAGTAATGGGAGTATGCCATGTGTGCGTGCATACGCTTAGCGTACTAGGGTGTGCCCTAATACGCTAGGCGTACATCAGCGTACGCGGGGCGTACTCACTAGTTTTGGAAACCCTAAATTTTAAGGTTGAGCTCCTATATAACCGTCCTCATAACCTCATTTCCCTCACTTATCTAGCCTCCATTCCCCTTGTAACGTTTTGCAAACCCTAATCTCTTGAGTGTGTGTTTTGATCTTAAGTGTATGTTCTTGGTGTGTTAAAGGAAGAAAGAAGATTTATTGAGGAGCCTTGTGTAGAAGCAAGCTTGTAGATCTGGGATTTTTGCCTCCTTGGGAGACTTCAGAAAGTATAAAGCTTTGATCTTGACTTGTATTTCCTTAAGATATTTCCATGTGAAGTTTTATGAGTTTTTAGTCCCTTTTCTTGGACTTAATGAGTATGAGCTACTCTAAGATCAAAGGAGTTGTCCTTTCAAAAGATTTGAGGTGCATTAAGTCGTAAAAATGTTATCTTGACTCATTTGGTGTTTGCATGCAAGTTATAGGAGTCTTAAGGGGTTAAGACAAACTAGGGTTTTGGTTTTTGGACTTATTAAGGCATGCATAATCATAAAGTTGGAAACTTTATGGTTTGGAACACCTTTTTAGGCTTGGATCTGGATTTTGGACGTTGAACTTGTTAAATTAAGCACTTAATGGATGTTTTTGCATGACCGCTGCGTACGTTGGGCGTACGTGGTCAACTGCTCGTTTTTAGTCAAGGGCTAAGTACGCAGGGCGTAGGAGCTGAGTACGCTAAGCGTACTCAGGTGGGTTGACTTTCCGTTGACTTTTGACCTAATTTGACCTTAAGGGCATTTTGGGTATTTTTTATGAAGCCTAAGGTTTAGGTATCTCCCTATGTATATGTGACATGTAGAGTGGAATCGCGGAGCGACATTCTTTTGTACTACCTTTACGGATTTGCGAGGTGAGTTTTCCTCGCTGTACTTTTGGGTCGAAGGCACCAAGGTCGGCCTATTTGGATTGTTATCATGGTTTATCACATGATTGTATGATGTAGTGATATATTAGATTTGTATCCTAGTATATAAGATGATGCTATGCTTAGTGATCTGTTAGATTTGTATGACTGTATGTATATGCTAGCTAGGGTTTGATATGGTATATGTTGATATGTGATGGTGTGTTGGGTTGAGGCGGTCCTGCTGTGTGCTGAAGGGCGAGAGACCCAAGGCGTCCTGTATAGACTGCAGGCTAGAGGGGCGTACCAGTCAGGCCGAAGGCCCGAAGGACGTTCCAGATAGGCGGAAGGTCCGGTGAAGCGTACCATTCATGCTGAAGGTCTTGTGAGCGTATCAGATGGGGCGTTGTAGTCACACTGAAGGCTCCATATGCATGCCGTTTGTTGGTGTTATTATGATTTTGTGTTGTGTTAGTACTTTGGGGGAAACTCACTAAGCTTTGGGCTTACAGTTTTTGGTTATGTTTCAGGTACTTCAGACGATCGCGGGAAGGCGAAGGTGTGACCGTACACATCCTCGTGTTTGGATTTATGATTTTAGGAAACTTTGATATGGAACATGTTTTGAAAACTATGTTGTAAACAATTTATTATTTTTGGGTTGTTTTTAAAAGTCTAAAATTTTCATGATTTTTATTGATGTTACAATAGTTGTCAAAGTAATACATAATTCTTGAATATTATAACTCAATGTATCACCCTATTATGTGTTTGACTCAACATTTCCATCTAATACATAATACTTAGTTATGTAGCTAAACTCATTAAGCTCCATGGATTACTTATCCTGGTGTCTTAATCCATTAAGACATAAGCTTAATCTCCTTTTAAGTCCTATTTCATTAATTGGAACTCATAATTCAATTTATAATTCATTCATTCATGACTTAATCACATAACCAACTTTTTATACCAAATATAATTATACTCCGCGTATAAATCATCTATACAACTTAATTGATCAAGACATAACTTCAGTTTCATTATATCACCACTTTCCAAAATTAGTGTTCATAACCTTTTTTTCTCGGTTTCAATCATCTAACCATGATTCTAACATACAACAGCTACCCAAAATTTTATTTTGCTCACTATATTACCAACATCAAGATTTCCGTAGTATATGAGCTAGATTTTCGTCATTCCTCACCCTCTCTAATTTCACCATAAATCCATTTAAACTTGCAAGAATAAGGAATTTACATCCAGTTCAAGATATAGATGCTTGATTCTTTATTTCCTTCGCATGTAGCTCCTCCTATTGCATCAAGCTCTTACAAATCACCATATGGAGCTTTGAAGGTCGAATATGTGGAAAAGAAATCACAACACCCAAATCTCCTATGTTTAAACATGTTTAATGTCGACGTTGACGCACCACATCCTCTTTTTAATGGTGTGGACTCTCGATCACTTACGTGTCGTGTCTAACATGTGTACGTGTCACGTGAAACATCACCACTTTAAATATAGCAACATATTGTCTCACGTGTCACTTATCCCTTTGCCTACGCGTCGTGTTCACAAAGTACATTACCATTTTCAATACTTAGAGTATTTTCAGCAATTCACCAACGTCGTTCTCGTTGGAAATACATTGCGTAGTATTTGATTTGTCTTATCAATAAATTATATTTCTCATAAATTACACGGATGGTCCTTATGGTTTGGGCAATCTGCATGTTTGGTCACTAACTTTTTTTTTCTCACTCATACGTTTTATTAAACTTTATTTTGTTGTGCATTTCGTCCCTACTGCTAGACGTGACATAAACATTTTACCCTTATATTTTTTTTATTTTTCTTAAATAGTTTTTTAATCATTATGTAAAGAGTTAATACTTATACTTCAGCAGTCTCATCCCCATCCATCCTACTCCCTACACCCGGTCACCTTACAGAAGATTAAAACCACATAGGATGTTTGATAGCACCACATTGAAGGCTTTGGACCTTACTTTCAATCACCATAATTCATGTGTGTTTACAGAAAAGTAAAACCATATCTGAGATAATTTCTAGAATGTATAACACAACATCTAGGATGTTTTAACAACACCATATCGGAGGCTATGAACCGAAAAAATGAAACAACATCTTGGATATTAACACAACATTGGAGGCTTCCATATCGAACACGAAATTATGCAAAAACTTACCAAAACCAATTTTGGATATCATAACATATAGGAATCAAACACATCTAAAAGATATGAGATTTCCAACATAGAATCTTGTAACTCCAAATCTGTCGTAGAACTTCGGTGTAGAACCTTGAATATCAAAATAGATAGAAAACTTGCAAATCGATATAGAACATTGGTATAGAACCCTATAACGACAACGGTCTCCAATGACAAAAGAGAGGAACTAGGAGGAGGTTATTGGATGTGAAAGAGTACGGTGAGATGATTGGTAAGGCCGGTGGTGGTTACGACAGGCCTCCAGAGATCGGGCGTGGTGTCATCGACGGTATGGCTTCTAGAAAAAAAAGAAGTTTGTTCTTGACTTCATTGAAAGCGATAATAATATTTAGAGGATAAGAGGCGTTGAGATGGTGGGTCATTTCACTCATTTGGCTATAATAAATAAATAAATAAATGGTATAAGCAACAAATCATCTAATTTACTCTAGATGATAATAGTATAACAAATTGTTAAAAATACATAATTAAAGGCCAAATAATAACTTTACACATGCAACGGAAAAAATTAATGGTGTTTGTGAAAGGGACTTGATTCAAAACAAACTAAAAGCACAAGAACGAGGCGGTAATTTTTTTTTCAGAGACTCAATCTGTAATTATCAAATTACAGACTGATAAATATAAATTAAGGGCAAAGTGAAAAAGATAAATCCAATATAACTAAGCCTAAACAAACCGAACCTGTAATATTATAAGTCAATGGACGGAACCCATAAAAACCAGCAAACCACACTAATTTTCTGATATAAAAATGATATACGCCAGTTTATAAACTCTTTAAAACTTTTGTTGTGAGCTCTTTAATGCATGCATTGATTGAAGAGAAGCCTGTCCATTTGAAAGTATTTAATGATACCTTTTGCACCCATTAAATATATTAAATGGCACATTTACCCTTTTTTGGACTGATTACCTTTTGACCTTTCCTTTTGAAGATTAGGTTAGTCAACCAACCCATGGGTCCTCACTCAGTCCTCACATCTCGTATTATCAAGTTTTTCTTTATTTTATGGACAAAATATTATTTTGTATCAAAATAACAGCAATAACCCATACACTCTTGAGAAGACAACAAACTAGTCGAGTCATACAAAATCATAATTATGTTCACATGACCAATATCTCAACGATTTTCCAGTGAAAAAAATATACCGATGAACACATGACTAACATGTGTAGCTATAGCCCATTTCAATAAATGAAACATGTAAAAACTTGAGTAACTAGAAAATATCTTTAGAAATTGTGTTCAATAAAACAAAATAACCCCAAATATAAACACAAACTTGATTAGTTACATATTTCGAGCCATACGAGATTTGAGCTCAAATAACTTGATCGCAGCGCTAAAAGACAAACATGTTGCAACTATGTAAGTAAAAAAAAATGGAATATTCTTAATTTGAATTTATTTTGTTTTTCTGTTTGAATAAAAAATATACAGATTTATTTTTATACATTTGTAGAGAACTTTCACATTGATCACGTCCAGCAAACAAACTAAGCAGAGAAAGTTGAGTTGATGGAGTGAAGGAAATCAAAGTCGTTCCCCTATGACCCAAATCCCAATACCAGACCCACAATTAAAAAAAAACATAAAATTTGTCATTTATTCACAAATATACATGAGAAGTTGAGAACTGAGAAAGATATAGAGCGAGAGATCACCCCACCCTAACCCTGCCATCAAAGAATTCGGATGCATCTTGCAACTAATGTATCAACCTGTTGTTCCATTTGACATAAAAAAAAAAGGTCAACTTATTTAGTCAAAAGTCAAACATACTAAACATTTCCGGTTTCAAAAATCAATAATAAAAAAGCGGCAAAATAGACAGAGCAGGTAACGAGTCGATACTTTTTTGTTCGTTTGTTTTGAATTTTATGAATAACTAATGTGATTACAAAAACTAAATGATGACAATAATAACTTGATTTTTTTATAAATAAAGTGATTAGAGAGGTAGCAACTATTTGAATACACGTCCATTTTTGGCAATTGGACGAAATTGCCACCTCTAATCGACTATAAGAAGAAATGATATGTGGCAAAATGGGTGGGCAGGTAAATTTTCACAATTTTTTGTTTTTATTTTTGAACTTTACCCATGGAGCATTCGAGTAAAATATAAAACCCCAATTGGCCCGGAAAGTAATAGATATGAATGGAAAAGTCAAAATGTGTAGTTAGTTAGTTACCTTCTTCAGAAAGGTCAAACATGCCACCAAGAAGTTCATCCTCCTCCCCTTCATTCTCTGAGGTGACCCTCCCGTCGCCATCAGTTTGACCATAACCGATTATGGGTGCGGTTAGCTTACTGCAACCACCCGGTTCAACCACCTTACAGTAACCCTCCTGAAAATCTACCGCTTCTTTCTGAACCGGAGACACACTAGCTACTTCCTTGATATCAAAATGGTTGGATGTTAAGAATGGTCGATTGCCATTGTTCACTGGATCAAGATCAAGCAAATTCTCAATCCTTCGGGATGATCCTGAAAAAAACAAAAATAAAAAGTTCCAAAATATTACATTAGATTGGTTGATTTAGATTATATTTTATGTTGATACAGGTACAAGTTCTTCTATACCTCCATCCGAGCTTTCAGTAGAGCTAACCGATGCTGGCTTTGAAAGACAGATGACAGATTCATCACTGGCCTTCTCTCTATCTTCACCAGATTCCAAAGACGGATTTTTTTGGGCAGAATAGACTCTGTGGAACAAATCAATACAGTTTTAAGAAATTTATTTGACTATTATTAATCCAATATCTAAAACCCTCGTGTGTCCAGCCAAATAAATAAAATCAATCATCACCTGTCATCCCAGCCTGCTTTGATGGTATTGAAATGCTCCAAAACTGGTAACAAATCCTTTCTTCTTATGTCAACTTCATAACACGGAATGTTCTCAATCTGAGCCTCTCCACCTCCAAATCCCTCCACATTCACACATCTCATCGCATAAAAATGCACCTGGACAAAAAACACAACAAATCAGTCGTAAATAGAGCAGCATCAAACTAAAAGTATGCTAAGATTAGATATTTAGATGTAGCAATTTCAACCCATGTATAGGTAAATGGGTCGACTTGGGTTATATTCTACCACTAATGGGTCACAATTAAAAAAAAAAAAAAAAAAGTCACTAGAAAGAAAAAGGGTCAAAATTTGCCACATGCATTTAAAAAAGGGAAATGTCACGAAATCCCTTATTCTTTGCTCCTTTTCCCGGAAAATCCATTATCGAAAATTAAATTCCATGAAAGCTATTCCAGATTTTATATAATGACTTTTCCGGAAGGTTAACAAATCTCAAATGAATTTCATGGATAACTTTATGGAAAATTAACAGGTCTTTGATGGGTTTTATAGAAAGTCACCCTTAGGTGGTTTTTATTGAAGATTTTATGGAAAGCCAACAAATCTAAGATGACTTTCATGGAACTTTTAGAGGGTAAGAGAATTCTAAGATGACTTTTATGAAAAGTTATGGAAATCTAAATTCTCAAATGGCTTTCAAGGAAAACGACTTTTCCAGAACGAGGAACAAAATATAGATTAATTACTTTTATAATAAATGTTATTTTTAAAAAACAAACAAACAAACTAACTAACTAACTAACATTTTGACCTGTTTTTCAGACAAGGCCTATTTTTTTTTATTTTTTATTTACAATTTAAACCAAAAGTTTACAGGTTTCCATCCGGTAAAAAAGGTCTTTTCCAAAAAAGTGATCAAATTGTTGTGTCGCTTATGCAAACAAGATTTTATGCTTATTTGCATAACAAACATAATATTTTGGCCACTTCTTCAGAAAGACCTAATTTTTTTTAACCAGTTAAAAAGTCAAAAAATAAAAGGTTAGGTCAGACTTTTGGTTTCAATTGTAAAAAAAAATAACTTTAGGTCTTATCTGGAAAAAGGGTCACCATGTCAGGTTTTCCTTAGAAATAAATAACCCTATGATAAAGATAGTTCTTGTAATAACATTTATCATTTCAATTATCTATAAAACTAAATACATGGACAAAAAGCATTTGCTGGCTGACCCAACCCGTTTTAGCTCAAACTAAAAGTTTACCCATTTTGGCTTGAACCTGCTTTCACATGTTACCCGACCCACCCATTTTTCCACATGTACTAAGAGTTTAAGATGTATACCTTGGTATTTTGCCATACTGGTAATCTCCCAGAGTTTATTTGGACCTCCGCATTTGACAGAAACCAATGTGCCCTATCATTTCGCTTCACTGCATCACTTTTGACCAGATTTTGACCACCCATGCTGACATTACCTCTGGAGTTGTAAAATGACGTCTTAGAGCCTTGGCCAGTAACCGAAATGCATTCCTCCCTTTCTGGAGAATCCAACCTCCTACAAACTTGCCACCATTGACGAGATTCAAATATCACTCCTGACTCCTCATCTTGGCCCAGTTGATACTGAGTTCTTGAACCAACATCAATCTGGGTCCCCATTGATGGCAGAAGTTCATATTGAATTGCATATCCAGATGGAGTATAAATCAACAGAGATTCCAAGGAATTACTGTTTTTTGAAACATCATGATTACGGTAAGCCATAGAATTGTGGAAAACAGAAGCAACAGCACCAGAGGGCATTTGCGTCTTTCCGACCACAGAAGAAGCAGCATTGGTGACGGAATTGAGAAATCCAGAACTATTACTCTTGATCCTACCAACTACGGAAAGGGTAAGAGGAGCTGGAGGTGGTAAAGGTTGCTCATCTATGACGACGAATGACGGGGTTGACCACCATGGAAGAGATCGAACGGGATTGACTGATCGACTCTGGAATCCATGATTCCGATAGCTAGTGTCACCACCAAAGGGTGATAGAGCAAAAACATGACATGTACCCTTGGATGAAACAATAGAAATCCACTGACAGTAGCGACTAAAGCTTATGTCTTGGATAACCTGTCAAACAAATAAAATGAAGCATCAAGTCAGCAAATGAGTGCCACCAAGGGCATGTCTTATACTAAAAAATTATAGAGGTGGCAAAACGGGTTTTCTTAAATTAATGTGAGGTTGGGTTGACCAGTAAATGTTTTTTGTCCAATTTTATAAATATTGTTAGACATGATTACAAAAGCTAAATTATTATAACAAAAACTTAAGGGGCATTTGGTTTGCAGAATGTTTTTGGATAGAATGAATTCTATCAAAGGAATTGAAATATGAAGGAATTGTAATCTGTTATGTATTTGGTTGGCGGGAAATGGAATGGAATTCAATAGCAAGAACTGAATAAATTTTAAATTCGCTAATAATTAATTTTTTACTTTTTTTTTATTTCAATACAAATAATGAGGGTATTTGGTCTATTAATAGAAAAGAGAGAATTGAATTGAATTCTGTCAAATGTGGAATTTGACAGAATTAAATTCCATCCAGTTGACAACCAAACACACCATAGAATGGAATCTCAAATTCCAATTCCATCAATTCCACCAGAACCCACAAACCAAATACGCCCCGAATTGAAAAAAGAGATTGATGAGGTTGTATGCTTGTGGTCGCACTTCGGGTCGCACTTCGGGTGACCCCATTCCCTTTTCATTTTACCCATTTATAGGTAAATGAGTCGAAATTGCCACCTCTACATAAAGAAATAGAAAAAGAATTGTGTACTAACAGCTGATGTTATGCCACGATGCAGTTTGTAAAGAAGCACATGAGAGGAACTCCAGTCATGGGTTTGATTGCTAGAACCACCTCGAGTACAAGGCATGATTCGGAAGATATTTACATTATTGCCATGTATTGAGGCTGTAACTAGAAGGGTTCCACTTGGATCAAAGCATAATGCAGACAGTGGACTGGAATGAGCTCTAAACTGTGATATAACAGCTTCTGAAATAACATCCTTCACGATGACCTGCAGAAAATATATAATTAGTGAATCTCTCATCCACAAGGGAAAGATCAATTAAATCCTTGCTAAAAAAAGCCAGTAGAACTGACCATTCCCGCATTATCTACTTCTGAAGAAGCATTCATGACTTTCCAGCCTGGATTTGATGTCATAGGAGAACCAGGACGATCTTGGAGCATCTCTGGATAGTATTTAGAGAAGGTTTTATAGCCTTTGTCACCGAGGGTGATAATTCCAGCAGCCAATTGTTTGCTTGATTCCATTGCATAACGAGCCACCAATGAACCATTGCTTGGTGAGGTGGATGGGCTAATACCAGGAGTAAGGTTCTTCGGGCTTAAGTGACCTGTGTTTGATACAAGCAGTTTGTTTGAAGCATAAGCTAACCACCGTGGACCCACAGCCAATGGACCATACCCAATGTTAACCCCAACTCCAACCATTCCTTGTCCTCCAAATTGAGGAACTGGATAGGTTGGAACAGTGAACTTATTCTCAAGTGTGACTGCATCTATACAGTGTATCTCTTTTTCAAGACCCACAGCTACTATCAGAGGACTACATCTGACCATAAAAACAGTTGACCTGAACCTGAGAACCTTCACGTAACAGTTGGACTGAAGGGAATAAAACCGCACTGCAGTAGAACCCACAGAGGTTCCTGACTGATGATGAGACACAACTGAACCATCCCTGCCAGGTGGACTCAAATAGCTTCGGTTTTGACCCATGGAGGGTGTGGGCCTGGTGGCTTCATCACCTGCAACCACTATTAGCAACGGATGTAATGGTAGGAACTTCTCATTGCCATCAGGGTTTGCAGGAATATGCAGCAACTGTAGGAAAGTGACAGGGCCATCACGCTTTGAAACAAGCTCAGTAAAATCAGATGCATCCTCCACATCAATCACTTGAAAACCAGTCTGATAACCAAGCAATAGAACATGTCTGAAGGAAGTGGAGCCAACTTCTAATCTGTCGAAGCCAGCCCATGTTACCTGGTTACCATCAAAAAAAATTTAAGATAGGGGTTCTTGAAGAATGTGGCAGTAGAAATATTTGAGAATAAAAAGGAGAACCAAAAATAATCAGCAGACAGGTAATTAACATATGATAATACCACCCATGATCAATAACTCCATTTATCTTTGTATCATGCATTTATGAATTCTTATACCTACAAACATATATTATCCAAATTCCAAGACATACTAGATCATTTATGGTGCCTTATTATGCACCAACACATGACATGAATTATAAGTTTTCATATCTGCTCATGACTGCAGAGAGTTGTAATTAACAAACATAATGATAATCATTTAATCTGATCCAGTATACTTACTTCAATAATACAAGTGTACAACCAAAAAGGAATCATATATCAACAATCACGATGTACAAGTCCATTTATCTTCGCATCATGCATTCATGGAATTATGTACTTATAAAAGTTGAAGACATAGTAGCACAATCCATTGTCCTATTAAGCACAAATAACGTCATATGAACTTTTTTAAGTTCTCAAATCAGCCGATGAATCATAATTACACAATATTGTAATAAACAAACATGACAATTGCTAAGAGCTATTTCGCTGGATCTTATCCAGCATACTTACTTTAGTCATACAACCAAAGATACTCAGCAGATACTTAGCGGACATAGAAGGAATCAAGGAATTTTTTCATATTGTCATACATCAGCTCCCATGGTGCATATTTCTATTTAGCTTTGCATCTTACATTCATGGATTAATATTACTTATAAACAAATATTGTCCAGACTCCAATAGCCTTCCACCCCTATTATGCTTGAACAACATCACATGGACTTGTAAATTAACAAATTAGCTCATGATTGCACAGATTTGTAATTAACAAACACGCCGATGCTAAGAGGTATTCCAGTTGATATCATCCAGCGTGATTATTCTAATCGTACAGCCAAAAATACTCAACAGACAATTAATTAACATATATAGTAAAAAGTATATAACGTCGATCAGAAAAACAAACACCTGATCTCTCTGATCGTCTCCGGAAGCTGCAATCGAAGCCGCGACGGAAGCACCGGCGGAACGAACGACGGTGCTAGCATTAGTAGACACAGTCTTAATACAAGAAGATATAATCTTCAAAGAATTAGGCAACAATCCGGTATTCTTTCCTTTGCCTTTCTTCATCCCTCACCTGAACCTCTCCCAACCACCACCGACTCAGCAGTGAAAAAAATTCCGTCACCGTCCTCCACCGCCACCACCGCCGTAGCTGACGCCTCTAGCCTATCAACTATGATCATCCGAGAGCGTAATCGAATTGATTTTTGTGTCGTGGAAGTAATCGCAAGTGTGTTCTTGGTTTAGGTTTGACTTGAAGATTTGATTGAAGATTTCCCAAAATTTTGTGTTCCTCAAAAGCCTCCTGTTGTTGAGTTGATTTCTCCCAAGGTCAGATTACTTCCATTTTAAATAGGTGAACGAGTGAATCTACCCACAAATATTATTTGCTCGTAAAAAAATACACAAAAGATTACGACATTTAAAATTCTCTAAAAAAAGCTATAAGTTTTAACATTTGGGGTGTTTGAAATTGTTTATTTATATTTTTTTCAATAAAAATATTTATTAGCTTGTTGGATGTTAAAATGGAGTTTTGAAAAGATATTTGGTTTAATTTGTTCGGTAGCAAAACGTTAAAAGTTGATATACTGGTATTTGACAAATGATGTTTATATGTGTAATTAGGAGATGATTTATCAAAAACTCTTTAAATAAATCAATAAGTAAAGAATCATGGGTGTTTGGTGAAAATATGAGTTTTGTAAATCATATCATTTTACATGAACCTTTTAAATTTCATCTAAATCCAAAACTAAAAATTATTGTGTGAAAATTTGTAATGATGTCATTAAGTTTTCATTCTTGCTAAACTAAATTGATCGTCATCATAACTTGTTAGTTTTATTAACACGTGACATATGAATATTAAATGATACATTTTAATTATATTGTATATTCATAAGTAAATATTACATGGTATATTTTGTTTATATTTTATACTCATATGTAAATATTATGTTTATATTGTATATTGTATATTATATATGATATATTTTACTTTATATAGTATATTAACTTGTAAATATATTCACATGTGATGATTACATTGTATATCCTCCTTATTTTGTACATTCACATATGAATATAGATTTTATATATTATATGGTATATTTATGTGTGAATAATGCATGGTACATTCATATGTAGGTGTAATTTTTATAAGTTTTTCACATGTAAATAACATATAACCAAACATCTTAGTTTTGTACCCTCGATAAACATATATTGAATCATGTGTAATGGTATATTCGCATGTGAATATCACATGATATATTCATATGCAGTAATTATATTGTATATTCACATATTAGTATTACTTGGTGTATTTATATGTGATAATTATATCTTATATTTATATGTGAATATTACATGATATATTCATATTTGCATGCTACATGATATAATCATATATGAATATTACATCATATGGTAAATTTACATGTGAATAATATATGACATATTTAGTTTATGCATTTCATCAAACAGTTGGAATGCACACAAGTTAACTTATATATTTATGATAAAAACATTCACAAATAGACTATTTAAACTCCACATATCAATAGATCAACATATAATTCCATGAAAAGCGTATCAATATAATTTTTAGACAAAACCTCATAAACGGTCCCACATGGTTTTTCGAATTCTGGGATATAGTCCCTAAGTTTAAAAAAACTCATAGATGGCTCTTGTGGTTTCAAAACTTTTAACAAGTAGTCTCTGTGGTTTCAAAACTTTTAACAAACAGTCTCTCACCCAAAAAGACTTATTTACCCTTTTTAATTTATTTTATGTTTTTTAATTAAAACCATTTAGAAAAGAAATAATTAACCTGGACCCACATCTATCTCTTTCACACACATACACTCTTTCTCTTTCTCTCTCTCTCTCTCTCTCCCTCAAAACATACTCTATAAAGACACATACTACCCACAAATGTTATCTTCTTTCCTCCACCACCTCTTCTAACCACTTGTCGTTTTCAACTCTTCTATTTGTGAACCATACAAGGAGTCCAAACGTCACCCAAACAATGAAGGAGGTTTGAAAAGATATAAACCTCTCCATCATCAACCACCTTGCCGATGACACCAAAGGTTACTGTCGCTACCACTGAGGTGTATGATGCGTGTAACACTTGAAATGGGTATGGTTCCTTTTAGCCCTTGTAATTAAGATTATTGCATTTCGGCCCAAGTGGTTAGTAAGTGGGGTGTACCATAGTGTACGCTTAGCGTACTAGCTAAGAAGCTAGTACGTGGGGCGTACCATAGGGTACGCTTAGCATACTATTTGAGAAGCTAGTACGTGGGGCGTACCATAGGGTACGCTTATCATACTATTTGAGAAGCTAGTACGTGGGGCGTACCATATGTGTACGCTTAGCGTACTAATGGGAAGGTTCATCACGGGTTCGAGCCCCGTACGTTAGGCGTACGAGGGTTACGATGGGCGTGCGAGAGGGTTAATGAAACCCTAATTTTGTGGTGTTGCACCCTAAATATTCACCTTAAGTCCCAAGAATCGGCCTCTTTATTAGCCTCCATTGTCCTAAAACCCTAATAGCATTTTTGAGTGTTCTTGACCTTTTGGGGTGTTTCCTTGGTTAAATGGTGCCTTTGGTAGAAGAAGGAGTTTGTGAAGAAGCTTTGTTGGAGCTTGAGCTTGTAGATCCAGAGATTAGGCACCTTTCTCAGTTGCAAGAAGGTGTAAAGTCTCAACCTTGATATTTATATGCTTAGATCTCTTCATGTTATGGTTATATGCTTCTTTGTCCCTTTTTGGTTGGTCTTGATGATTTAAGGCTGTTTTAGAAGCTAAATCTTGTAGATCTGGATGTTTGGAGAGTTCTTTAAGCTTAAAGGTACAAACTTTATGGTGTTTATGATCTCATGCATGTATTAAGTCATTTATTAAGCTCTTTTTAGCTATAAGAGCCTCATTAAGCCATGCATGCACGTAAAGTTTGGCATCCCTAATTTCACGGTCATTTTAAAAATTTTATTTATGCTTATTTAAAAATCAGAGTATCCATTTTAAAGAATAATATTACGGAATTTGTTCACATAAAAACATGATAAATATGTTATCAAAGCATTTCTGACGAAATGTATTTTAATTATATTAAAACGTTGGGATGTCATCGTCAATACAGAAACATAAGCATAAACAGATCTTACATTCATTTACATTAATGAATTAAATATCCTTTAATCTCTCAGTGTAATGTATCTTCGCATTGATACCTGTGATACAAATAGGCTGAGTGGGTCAGGTTAGGAAACTTGGTGAGTACATAAGTTTTCAACCCATAATAGGCTGCCTCATGTTTAGATTCGGCTGATCCATGAGGTACCTCAAACTCTTGTGGTCTGTGTAGATGGTACAACGGACCCCATAGAGGTAATGACGCCAAATCTTGAGGGCGAACACAACAACCCTCAGCTCCAAATCATGCGTCGGGTAGTTCGCCTCGTGAGGCTTCAGCTGCCTCGAAGCGTAGGCGATGACATGCCCTCTCTGCATCAGTACCGCGCCCAAACCTGAAATGGACGCGTCGCGGTACACAAAAAAATCCTCCATGCCCTCTGGCAGGGCTAAGATTGGCGCTTCGCACAATCTCTGTCTCAATGACTCGAGTGCAGCCTGCTGCTCAGGCCCCCAACAAAAAACCACGACTTTCCTCGTTAGCCTAGTTAGGGGTACGACTATTTTGGAGAAATCTTGGATGAATCTCCGATAGTAGCTGGCTAATCCTAGGAAACTACGAATCTCAGATGGAGACCTCGGAACCTCACATCTCATCACGACCTCTACTTTGGCCGGGTCCACCGATATCCCGTTCTGGTTGACAAGATGCCCTAGAAACTGCACCTCGCGCAACCAGAACTCACACTTGGAGAACTTAGCATACAAGTTCTCCCTTCTCAAAGTCTCCAGAACCTCTCGCAGATGCTCCTCGTGCTCCTCCTGCGTCTTGGAGTAAACCAAGATATCATCAATAAACACTATCACAGACCAGTCTAACATCAGTCTACACACGCGGTTCCTGAGGTCCATGAACGTGGCAGGAGCATTGGTGAGCCTGAAGGACATCACCATAAACTCGTAGTGGCCATAGTACGTCCCGAACGTAGTCTTCTACACATCCTCCTCTCTGACCCTCATCTGAAGATATCCTAAACGCAGATCAATCTTGGAGAACTAAGATGCTCCCTATATCTGGTCAAAGAGGTCATCAATCCTCAAGATTGGGTAACGGTTCTTCACCGTTACCTTGTTCAGCTCCCGATAATCTATACACATCCGATGCGACCCATCCTTTTTCTTCACAAACATAATTGGAGCTCCCCAGGGAGAACTACTCGGTCTAATGAATCCCTTATCTAACAGCTCCTGCAGGTGTGTAGACAACTTCTGCATCTCAGGAAGAGCCAACTGATACGGTCCCTTGGCTATCGGAGCTGCACCAGGGACTAGGTCGATCCTGAACTCCACTTGTTGCTTCGGAGGTATCCCAGGAAGCTCCTCTGGGAACACATCCGCGTAGTCTCGCACCACCGGAACGTCGCTCACCGTCTCCTTACCCGCCTCCCGTGTATCCATGACATAAGCGACATATCTTGCGCAACCCTGCTGAAGGTAACGCCTCGCCCTTGCTGCCGAACATAAAGTTGGCCCTTGTTGTGGCCTTTCGCCCTAAATCACTAACTCTCCCCCTCCTGGGGTCCTGACTCGCACCAACTGGTGTGCGCAATCTATCACTGCCCCATTGGGGCTCAACCAATCCATGCCTATAATCACCGTGTTCCCTCTCAACGGAATAGGAACCAGGTCTACCAGGTAACACTCCTTGAATAATCTCAAAACACAATATCGGAAGACCTCGAATGCTCGCACTGGCCGGTCGTCCGCAATATCGACCTCTAGAGGGTAATCCAACATGCCCGAAGACTCAGGAAACTTCTTGCTAAGCTCAAGAGAGACAAATGATCGGTTAGCACCCAAATCAAACAATACCTGAACCGGGATACCGTTCACATGGAACGATCCTAAACAGAGCACATACATAACATATCAAGATCACAACATCATATCATAAAAGCATAAACAAGAAGTCATACCCGTCACTACATCGGGTGCAGCACGTGCCTCCTCGGTAGTCAACTGGAAAGCTCGACTCCTCACCACTGGAGCCTCAGCCTTGGTCTGTCGGCCATCAGTAATCTGCATGGTCGCTGGAGCTGACGCCTTCACTGGCGTTGCTGCTGTCAACTGGGGGCAGTTGGCCTTCTTGTGGCCCCTCTGGTTGCAGTGGAAACTCAGCAACTCAGACGTCTGAATAACCGGTGCAGGGGCAGTACAATCCCTGCTAAAGTGCCCCGTCTTGCCGCACTTGTAGCAATCCGACGATCCCAACCTACACGCCCTCTCATGTGGCCTGCCGCATTTCCTGCAGCGTCCTAGTACTGACTGGCCCTTCGGCCTACCATATGATCCTTTGGGCTTCTTCCCCGAAGCCCCAGTCGTCTGCCCCTCCTTTACCTTCCTCTTCCGGACATGCTCCAGATCGATCTCCCTCTCCCTTGCCCTGGCAATCATGGAATCCAGGGTAGAGCAAGCTGAGAAACTAACATGCTCCTGATTGTCAGCTCGCAGCATGTCATGGTAGCGGGTCCTCCTCGTATCCTCATCTCCCGCATACTAGGGCACCAGCAATGCCCTCTCCCAGAACTTGGCAATGATCTCCGCCACAGTCTCCGTAGTCTTTCTCATATCCAAAAACTCCCTGGCTAACTGTTGGAGCTCCACTGCAGGTGTGAACTCTGCTCTGAACCGGGTCACAAAGTCCGGCCAGGTCATAGCCTCAACAACCAAGGCTCCCAATGAGTCACCAACAGACTCCCACCAGTCGCTAGCTCTGTCTCTCAAACACCTTGCTGCATATCTCACCTTCGACCCCTCGGGGCAAAAGTTGGTCAATTGCGCTGACTCAATGTCCGCAATCCATCGTCTGGCAGCAATGGGGTCCTTTGCCCCATGGAAATCTGGCGCACCACTGCCCCTGAAGTCCTTAAAGGACAGTGTGCGCGATCCTGATTGGCTGGTCGCCATGTCACTCCTGAACGCCCTAAGGCGATCCTCCATCAGCTCAACAATCCCTTCCTTGATCAACCCAAAGATGATTGGGGTCGCATCAAGGATGCCTCTAGTGATCTCTGACGCGAGACGCGATGAACTCGCGTAGCCTCTCATCCACTTCGGAGCCTGAACCCGAACCCGATCCCTCTTCTAAGCTGCCCACTGTTGGGCTCGGACGTAGTACCACCATTCTGCAATACATCATGACAACCATCAGTGATACTGGTACATCTAGAGGGATCACACCCATCACAAGTTCCTTGGTCTTGCCTCAACCTTCCTTAATTCGAGTACGGATCCTCTGCTTTCAGTAGTACGGGTCATATTACCTTCCACATTTATCTGTACTTTCCTCAAGGACTGCCTTAACCCTACCAAGTCCCTTTACTGATCTCTGCTACTCTCATCCTAGGCTTACCCTAGGGAACCTATGACTCCACCCAAACCGGTCCTCAACTGCTAAAGGCTTCCTTGTGATGCAAATTATCCACCACCTGAATACCATCACATGTGACGGGGCTCAGATAATCCTTCAAGTAAAAGACTCATCCCTACAACAGTTAGACTCGAACAAGAGCTGCGCAATAGGGCCAAATTCAATACTCTGAGATTATTCAATCCTAATCACATATGACGCGACGTACTCACCTAATGCTTAACTCCCATCATTCAGAGCCCTACAATCACGAAGCAAGCAACATTCAGACACAGGAAACTACTCAAGCAACTTTATTCTCCTAACGACATACTGTACCAGCATATAATGCTGAGCTCATACTACCAGGCATAACCTAAACAGGCTATCCTATTATTGTCTACTCAATACTAGCATGCAATTCTCATAAGATGAAGCACATAAAGCAGGCACATAAGGAATCATTCCTAGATCCTTAGTCCTATTCTAGTATGTTGTTCTACCGAAACTGATAAACATAATATAAACTTGTATGGGTACTTTGGGGAATACTTACTTGAGCTCGGCTGGTCGCGCACATCACACACTTTGTTCTTTCCCAAAACTCTTTTATCTTAGCTTTTAGGAAACCATTTTTCTTGTAAAAAAATCTTTTAATCCCTCGATTTGAGTCCAGACACTCCCACGGGTGTGTCCGAATCCCTCAAACCAGGGCTCTGGTACCAACTTGTAACGACCTAATTTTCAAGTTCAAAATTTTCATTTTAATTAGCTGACTCATAAAAACATTCATAAGAAAATACTGTGAAATCACATCATCTCATAAAACAATGTATCATGCCTGAAAACCCAATTCATAAAATTAGGAATATGTCAGAGTATAATCCCAGAATATCCATAGTGCGGAAAACAAAGAGTGTGTGTATGATGTGCCGTTACCGCGCCAGCTCCTTCCCCTTCGCTGAAGAGGTACCTGAAACCAAAATTGTAAACTGTAAGCACGAAGCTTAGTGAGTTCCCCCATTGTACCACATACCATACAATCACATAGCATACATACTGCCAAGAAATTCTAGGATACCCGACCTACCCGGTACGACTATTCTGGGGTGCAGACCTACCCGTACGGCCATTCTGGGGTGTCGACCTACCTGTGTCAAGCCATTCTGGGGTGTTGACCTAGCCGTCAGTCCTAACAACCAACCCTCGGGGACTATTCCACCCTTACTACTACTATCACATATATCATAACATAAACATATTGTCAAACATATCTGGGGTGTCCGAACTACCCTTCGGTTCTAACAACCGAACTTGGGGACTATTCCCCTCCTACTACCACTATAACATATAACATATCATGCTAGCATATAAACATGTCATCACATACTGTTAGACATATCTGGGGTTTCTGACCTACCCTTCAGTTCTAACAACCGAACTCTACTACTATCACATATAACGTATCATGCCAGCATATAACATATCAGGTAGTAGTAAACCTAGATGATATCACAAATACAATCATCTAACATACAACTCCTACTGGTGGGCTGACATTGTGGCCGTAGACCCACCGCTACTGGAAGGTAACTCACCTCGAACGAGTAGCTGCTGATAATCTGTGCGGGAAACCTCTGTCTGCTGCTACTCCGGAAATCCTCCGGCTATAATCCCCACAAAAAACTCATTCAGAAATTGATATCTACTCTTGGGGTAAAATGACTACTTTACCCCCAATCAAGTCCAAGTCAAAGTCAACTGCCAGTTGACCCGACTCCCCGAGTTGGGTCGTCAACTCGTTGAGTCCCTAACCCTTTACCCGTCCTTATCCACAACTCGACTCGTCGAGTTTGGCAACGACTCGACGAGTTCCTCCTCTATATGAACATCGAATGAACCTTCATCCGACTCGCCGAGTTGTATGAGCAACTCGTCGAGTTCACCTTCATCTGATGAACAAGTTCTGACATTGACTCGCCGAGTTGTATGAACAACTCGTCGAGTTCATCTTCAACCATAAGGAGATTGCCTTGGACTCGCCAAGTCTGTTCTAGCACTCGTCGAGTCCCATGCACTCCAGGTCTAAGGCTAAATCCAATACATTGGGTCACTCCTTCGGACCTTCTACAACCCTTCTAACACCCAACTGTGTTCTTTTGACCCTCAACATATATGGGACTTTATGCCTTGGACTCGTCGAGTCCCAGGAGCGGACTCACCGAGTCGATAACGTCCACACCCTAAATCCTCGATTTTTGATGTACAACCTTTGACCAAAAGATAGATCCAAGCCCCTAAGCTCGATCTAGCACATAAAGTTTCGAAGTTTACGTGCATGCATGGGACTTTTGAGCCTAAAAGGCTCTAAAATGGATCTTATGTTGCATGGGACCTTCCTTGGGTGCAAAAGCAACCCAAATCTGCCGTGTGACTCCTCCCACGACTTAGATCCGAAGTCTTGACCCCCTACCATGTTTGCAATCATGGTTGGCTACTTAATATGGCTTAACAACCCTAAATTTTCCCCAAAAAGGGATCTAACAAACAAGCAAGCAATCAAGGTACATACTTTATACCTTTCAAAGACTGTAAATAATGACCCCAACTCGAATCCTTCAGTCTCCTCTTGATCCTTCTATGCTCTTCCTTCTTCCTTGAGGTCAAAACCCACAAAAATCACTCAAAAGCCTTAGATCTTGCAGCAAAACACTTAGGGTTTGCTATGGAGGGTTAATGGGAGCAATAGGGACAAGTGGTGGCTAAAAGAGATGATTAAATAGGGTGCAACCCTCAGATTAGGGTTTTTGTCCAGTCAGAGCCTACTCGTCGAGTCCGGGACCCGACTCGACGAGTCCATCACTTAAATCCCGCGTCCCATCCCGCTTCTACTCGGCAAGTTGGTCCTTCAACTCGCCGATTCCCAGGCCAAAAATGCAAAATACTTAAATAAAATACATACCAAGAACCAGGTGCTACAAAAAGGGTCCGCATTGGTGCCTTAGACCCCGTTGATATAGTGAGAAGAACTCACCTCACAAGTAGCTCGAAGTGATAAAGTTAAACTCCACCAAATGCAGGTCCAAGTCAAACACCTACATCCACCAATGATTCACTTCTATAAATTCCCAAATTACCAAAATACCCCCAGAAGTCAAACTGGTCAACCCTTGGTACAAGTCAAAGTCAACGGTCAAAGGCTACAGTCGGTGTTGACCCGACTCGTCGAGTGCACCGAGCAACTCGTTGAGTTCCTTAAGAACTCAGAAATAACCAAAACCCTGATTGACTCGCCGAGTTTCCAACCAACTCGTTGAGTCCTTGCGTGTCCAGATGTCATGGAAAACCCTAGCTGACTCGTCAAGTTCTCTTACTGACTCGTTGAGTCCATGCAGAATCAAATATGGGCAATCTTCATCCGACTCGCCGAGTCGACTATGCGACTCGTCGAGTTTATACAGTCCATTTCTTATCTAGATGTTTTTAAGCCGCCCCAAAGCTCCATGTTGTAGATCCATCTTCCTAAGGTACAAATTCCACGTAAAGTTGCAAACTTTACGTGCATGCAAGGTCTTAAAGGCTTAGAACACTAAAACCAAGTCTAGAATGAGGTTTAGGGCATGGTGAGGGGTTCATACGAGATAAAGTTGATAGCTTTATGAGTTTGAGACCTGGAGGAGTCCAGATCTGAAGTTGTAACTTCAGATCATGGCTAATACTCGAAATGACTCCCAAATATACTAAAGATGGCCCTAAACCTAAGCATGAAGAGATCTAGCTAAAGATAAGCCAAGGTAACGACTTGTTACATTCACAATGATGCCAAGATGAAGTAGAGTCAGATCCATAAGCTCCTCTTTGATCCAATCTCCTTATACTTCAAGCCTTATTCACTAAATGCACCACAATCACTCTTTAATCCTCACAAACACTTAAGAACAAGGTCTAAGTTGTTTAGGGTTTATATTGTCTGCCAATAGGTGGTAAGGGACTAGAGGAAAGGACTTAAGGTCCTGTAAATAGGGTGCAAACCCTAAAAATTAGGGTTTCATCTTCTAGTTCCTACTGGTCGAGTCCAGGTCCTCCGACTCGTCGAGTAGGTCCAATAATCCACGCGGGCTAACCCGCCTCTACATGACGAGTTGGGGCAGCCAACTCGTCGAGTAGGTCCATAAACATGTACATAATGCTTCAAAACTCATACCTAGGAGTCGGGATGTTACAAGGATGCTAGATGTCTCCGTGACTCTTGCATGTGTTATGTACTCGTATGCTTACCGAGCGGGGCCCGATACCATTTTGTATGTTATGTATCTTCATGATTATTGCATGTGTTATGTATTCAAATGTTTATATGTTTATATATATGTTGAGCAGGGCCTGATGACTGACAGACTTGTATACTGATGTAACACCCTTAAAAATACAACCCGAAAATTTCATTTTTAAGTTAATCAATCATAAAATAAACCACATTGTTTTTCCCAAAAGCACGTAAACATAAAATAGTTTAGTTGTGCAATCCAACAATACATAAAATAGTAGTTCATATTGTTTATGTCAATTGCATGCTAGTTATAAGCTTAATGCTTTGGAAATACTATTACATGTATAATTAGAGAAAACATAGATCCAAGGCATTTAGGGTTGTATGTGCACCATAGGATGTTGTAGTATACTAAAACCCAACAAGGATATCATCAATAAACACTATCATCGATTGGTCTAACATCGGCCTAAACACGCGGTTCATGAGGTCCATGAACGCGGCCGGGGCATTGGTGAGCCCAAAAGGCATCACCACAAACTCGTAGTGCCCATATCGAGTCCGGATGGTCGTCTTCTGCACATCCACCTCCCTGACCCTCATCTGGTGGTATCCTGAGCGCAGATCGATCTTGGAAAATCAAGACTACACTGAAGCTGGTCAAATAGATCATCGATCCTCATGAGTGGGTAAAGGTTCTTCACCATTAGCTTGTTTAATTCCCGATAGTCTACGCACATACGATGCAACCCATCCTTCTTTTTCATGAATACGATCGGTGCACCCGACGACGAGCTACTCGGTTGGATGGACCCCTTGTCTAACAGCTCCTACAACTGCATAGACAACTTCTGCATCTCTAGTGGGGCCAATCGATATGGTGCCTTGGCTATGGGAGCTGCACCGAGAACCAGATCAATCCGAAACTCCACGTGCCTCTCCGGAGGCACCCAGGTAGATCCTCCGGAAATACATCCGGGTACTCACTAATAACCAGTACCTCATCAATCGTCGCTCTAACCTGCTCCTGTGTATCCATGAAGTAAGCGAAAAACCCCGAGCAACCCTAATGGAGATAACGTTTGGCCCTGGCAGCCGAACATAAAACGGAGTTGCGCTGATCTCTCTCCCCCTGGAACACCAACTCTCCCCCACTTGGGGTCCGCACTTGTAGCTGCTGGTGCTCACAATCAATCACTGACCCATTGGGTCTCAACAAATCCATCCCTACTATCACTTTGTTCCCGTGCAGAGGGATGGGAACCAAGTCAATAACGTAGCACTCATCGTACATCCTCAAAACACAACCTCGATGAACCCTCGATCCCTGAATGAATCACTCATCTGCAATCTCCACCTCTAGTGGGTAGTCTAACATGCTCGAAGACTCAGGAAACTTCTTGCAGAGCGCAAGAGATACGGAAGATTGGGCGGTCCCCGAGCCAAATAACACCCAAACAGGAATATTGTTATCGAGGAACGATCCAAAAACAAGACATATAAAAATGTAAATATTGTCATAGTGTAAAATAAGAGTTAAGGGAAAGAAACATACCTGTCACCACATATGGTGTGGCCCGCGCCTCCTCGACGGTCAACTGAAAGGCTCGACTCCTCACCACTGGAGCATCCGTCTTGTGCTGCTGGCCGTCTGTGATCCGCAGGGTAGCTGGAGCCGGCACCATCACTGGCGCTCCTGATGATAAGCTCGAATAGTGAGCCTTCATGTGGCCCTTCTGATTGCAATGGAAGCAAATTAGATCGGATGTTGGAATGGTAGGAGTGGGAGCGGTACAATCCTTGCTAAAGTGCCCGGTCTTGCCGCACTTGTAGCTGCCTGAGCTCCCCAACCTACAAGCTCCTTCATGTGGCTTGCCGTATTTCCCACAGCGACCCCGGACCTAATGTCCCTTCTACCTCAAGTTAAATCCCTTGGGTTTCTTCGCATAAACCCCTCTTGTCTGCCCAGACTCCGCCTTCCTCTTTCCTATATGCTCCATATAAATCTCCCTCTCGTGTGCCTTAGATATCATGTCGTCTAGTGTCGGGCATGTTGAATAACTAACAAACTCCCTGATCTATGGTCTCAACATATCATGGTATTGAGTCTTCTTTATCTCCTCATCAGCTGCATATTATGGCACCAACAAAGCCATCTCCTTCAATTTGGCGGTGATCTCCGCCACAGTCTCAGTCGTCTGTCTCATGTCCAGGAACTCTCTGGCTAACTACTGAATCTCCACAGCAGGTGCAAACTCGGATTGGAATTGGGTCACGAAATCCAGCCAGGTCATGGTTGCAATGGGTGGGCCTCTCAATGCATAACCGACCTCCGCCCACCAGTCCCTAGCTCGATCCCTCAAAAGCCCCACGACAAACCTGACCTTCGACCCCTCAGGGTAGAAGCTGGTCATCTGAGCACACTCGATATCCACTATCCATCGTCTGGCTGCAATGGGGTCCTTCGCCCCGCAGAAGTCTGGTGCTCCGCATCCCTGAATCCTTAAAGGAGAGCATACGAGTCCTCGACTGGACAAGTACCATGTCACTCCTAAATACCCTAAGGTGATCCTCCATCGACTCAATGATACCCTCCTTGATCGACCCGAAGATCACCGAGGTTGACTCAATGACGCCTATCGTAATCTCGGATGCAATGAACTCACGCAATCCCTCATCAATCGGATCGGAACTCGTACCCGAACCGGACCCAGATCCTGAACCTCCTGCTCCATGACATGTCACCGCCATTCTGGAACAAACCATACAATTTTCAGGATTATACATAATCATCGAAGGATCTCACACTCTGCCACTCCTGGTTCCTCGCAACACTCCAAGAGTCGAGTACGAATCCTCTGCTTTTAGTAGTATGGGCCCATACTACCTTCCACATCTATCCATACTTTCCCCTTGGTTCGAATTGGGTCACCAAAGTCGCTCCCTATCCACACATACAACTTGCAATCAGATCACTCATGTTACTAATCTCATCCTAGGCTTACCCTAGGGTAATCTATGAACCACTCTTTACCATGAGCTGCATGAGATGCGCCTGCTACCTCTCCCTAACTAGCTCACAAACACCATTACATATTACTGGGACCAGATAATTCTTCGAATGAGAGGTCTCTCCCTACAACGGTTGGACTCAAACAAGAGCTGCACAATAGGGCTAAACCTAACCTTCTGAAATTATTTAGTCCTCGCAATATGTAACTTAACGTATTCGGTTACTAGTTAGTTAGAGATAACTAGAACTCTTAATAGCACAAAGCAAGCAACATTCGACCATTGAGTAACCAAAACCAAACATATCCTAATCAGGCTATCGTATCACTGACTAACCAGTGCTAGCATGCAGTTCAAGAGACACATATAACATGCATAGAAGGCATCCTTCCTAGATCCTTAGCCCTAATCTAGCATGCAATTCTCATACACATACTGTAGGCATAGAAGGCATCCTTCCCAGATCCTTAGACCTAATTTGGCATGCATTTCTCATAATCATAACATATATAATAACGAACATGCATGATATCTTGGGTAAAACTTACTTGAACTCGGTTGATTGCACGCATCACACTCCTTGTTCTTTATCTAAAATCCTTATTTTAAATTTTAGAAAAAATATTTTTCTTTTAAAAATCTCTTAAACCCTCGGTTTGAGTCCAGACACCCTCGAAGGTGTGTCCGAATCCCTCAAACCAAGGTTCTGACACCAAAATGTAACACCCTTAAAAATACAACCCAAAAATTTCATTTTTATGTTGATCGATTTCATAAAATAAACCACATTGTTTTTCCCAAAACCACGTAAATATAAAATAGTTTAGTTGTGCAATCCAACAATACATATAAAATCACCATCAGAGTCATAATCCCAAAATCACTAATGTGGAAAATCATGGTGTGATAAGATGCAATCAAGTCGGCCCTTTCCCCTTCGAGCTGGAAGTACTTGAAACCAAAATTGAAAATCGTAAGCATGAAGCTTAGTGAGTGTCCCCCACCATACCACATACAAATCACAAACATACTGTCAGGCATATTTGGGTGCCCGACCTACCTTGTTGAGCATACCTAGGTGCTCAATCTACCAATGCTAGACATACAGGGGTGTCCATCCTACCCATGTCAGGCATACCTGGGTGCCCGACCTACCCATCGGTTTTATTCCAACCGATTACGGGGTCTATTTCACCCCTACCCCTACCACATAAATCATGTATATCACACATAAGCATCAAACAATACATACCACCTTAATAATTATCACAAAGACAATTACTAAGTCATCTCAATACTAGTGGGATGGCATTGGTGCCTTTGACCCACAATTTCTACGAAGGGAGACTCACCTCACTGTGTATGCCGAAATCGTACTCCTCGGTTGGCTCGTAACTGCTCTCCCTAAAGCATAATAAATTTCATAGTCAGTCTTTGGGTCCAAATAGAACTCCCCTATGGCCTAAACTTCTAATTCATGTCCCGATGCAAGGTTTCCTAATCCTTGGCCTATTGGGCCTCTTTCTCCCAAGGCCCAACTCCTAATTAAATTAAAGCCTAAGTCCATCCATTTAAGTTTCAAGGCCCATTAAGGCCCAATACCATATATCCTAGGTCTAGGACCAGAAGCCTTACTCCACAGTGGGTCATGAGGCCCAACAAATCCAGGACCAATCACCCAAGGCCCAAAAATCACGTTAACCGCTTTGCATGCATCCCGACGTACGCTGGCCTTGACCAGAAGCGGGAAACTGACCCGGAACGCGCAACGTACTAGGGGGTACGCCCAACGTTCCTGCCAGTCACCCTAAAGTCCTTCTTTTGACTTAATCCATTAAGTCCCAACGTCCAAAACATAGATCCAGGTCCTTTAAGACGTCCTAGACCATAAAGTTACAAACTTTATATCTTTGCATGCATGGATGGGGGTTAAAACATGATTTAAGTTCTTAAACACACTTTGTGACCATCTAACACTTGCCTGGTTGTGGCTTAACCATCAAGGGTCGATTTTTATGACTATAAATGCTACCAAGAGCTCAAACGGACAAGTCTTGTGGGCTGGAACTACCAGAACACAAGAAATCTCAACTATGGAGTCAAAATGTCACATAAAACACCCTAAAACTACAACTAAGCATCCAATGGTCAAGTTTGAAGCTTGATACCTCAAATGAGTCAGAAAAGATGCTAAACTCATGGATCTACAAGCTCTTCCCACGTTCTTGCTCCTTCTTTTAACTTATTCTTCTTCAAAACCACCAAAAATCACCCAAAAGTGCACCAAATTAGCTCACAAAGCATGCAAGAGGTTTAGGGTTCGATTTATACTCTTTAGGGACAGTGGATGCTGAGGGAATAAGGTTTGGACGGAGTTAATGTCTTTATATGTGGTGCAAACCCTAAAATTTAGGGTTTGCAACTGGACAGGTTACACCCAACGTATGCGAGGCTCCCCCCCCCCCCCCCCCCCCCCCCCCCCCCCCGCGGTTTCGCGCCTCCATCATGTACTCCACGCGTACACTATGTACGCCCAACGTAATGCCTTTCACAAAGTTTCCATATTTAACACTTAATAAATCAAGGGAGATATCTGGTGACTCGGATGTTACAACCGAGTGGATCCCGATGAAGGACGAGGCCCATTATATGTTTATTTATGTATGTATGCTATGCGATATTTGGGGAATTTATTAAGCTTTGTACTTACGATTTTCAGTTTATATTTCAAGTATTTTTAGTTTCAAAAGGAAAAGCTCAAGGAAGAAAAAAGGTTAAAAATGGACTAGTGGGGCCATTTTATTTATTGGTAATCAAATATAAGCTATTGAGGTTATATTTTTGTAAGTACCACGTTTTTGTAAAAAACTCCATTAAATTCTTTTACCATCTTTTTGTAAATATTTTTAAAACTACCATCATTTGGTAAATTATTTTTATAAGTACCACGTTTTTGTAAAAAACTCATTATACATTGCAAAAGTATTGCACTTCTTGTTAGTACATTTGACCCAAAAGTTAAAATTGGATCTAATGTTCCCATTTTGCCCCTGTAGATCGCGTTCACTTTTCTGCTAATACGAACGACATCATCAACTACACGAAGTCATTGACTCCCCCTCCGCCTCCGGCCGAAGACGCCTCCGCCTCCGGTCTCCAATCGACAACGCCGACAAAGCCTTCTCCTCTGGCATCCAGTCGACGAAACTGACGAAGCCTCTTCCTCCGGCCTCCAGCCGCTTCCGCCTCCCCCTTCTCTCCTAATCTTCCTAAATTGGGGGGATTTGGAAGGAAGGAAATCGTCTCTTGATCTTTATATATTCAGATTACATAATTACCCCTAAAATAACTATATAACGAGATCAAATAACACAGCACGTATACAACCACAAGGAGCTTTTTGCGCAATCTTCCAAGCCGCTGGTTCGTCTCTGCAACAAGGTAACTTTTGTTTTCTTCTGTTTTTCTTCCTCAAGCTTCTATTCTTCGTTTATCATCTACTGTTGTAGGATCATATATCAATTGAATGTCATTATTAATGGTGGTTGTTAGTGGGTTTATTTTCAATTTGGCAACAGAAAAGGTAGTTTGCATTTGTCGACAACTTTTTTATCCGGTATATATAATATATTCCTATGAATTACTTTACAGAGCTAGGTATAAATATTTGTTTGATTACTGTTAGATTGACTTCAAATTGGTTTCAGTTTATCCAGTATATATAGTCTACTTCTATGAATTATTTCCAAGAGTAATCCAAATGAAGGTGCATTCTTTGAGTTGTTACTATGAATCAACTTGATATGGAAATCAAAATCTGAATGTTACTCATCTTTTTTTGGTAATCCCCAGTTGTTTTTTCACCAATTTGTAACCCAAGGGTTGACAATATTTTCTCATTCAAGTCCAGATACAAACAGTTTCAACTTTTGTTTTGGATTGGTTAAAAATCTGCCAATTTTTTGCTTATTTGGTCAAAATGGAGAGTTGACAATACTCTCTCATTCAAGTCCAGATACAAACAGTTTCAACTTTCTAGTAAATTCATGTTGTCGTCCATATAAATGCAATGAACCATTATGAGCCCTTATTGCTTTATAGGGCATCTAAGGGTAGAATGGTCCTTTTCCACTAAACTTTTAAATAGACCAGTAGCAACAAATACTCATTTTTGATTATTGGTAGTCATTTGTCCTAATCTACGTTTTCACCATGAAGCGTGGAAAATACTCATTTTTTGTTGGCATGAATAGCATCTGAACATGCACATTGTAGTTTACTAAATTATTTAGTAAAATGATTTTAGTTATCATTAACAATAATATATAAAACTTTTAGCCTCAAAAGATTAGTTAGTTTGGTGGGAAAAAAAAGGTAAGGGTAAAATCGTGAAGTTGTTTTCCTTTCTCGTCCGAAATTTTCAACTTGGGAACACCTTTTATTTTTTATTTTTTTTTAATCTTTCTTCCATTTCATTCGAACTCGGGAACAAGAAAGTAGTTATTCCTTTCCTTCCTCTCCCTTTCTTTTGTCTCCATATTTTCCTTCTCTTTCTTTTCTTTCCTTTAGTAAACTCGGGAACTAGGTGTCAATGAGTAGTTACTGAACAACTGATGATATTAGGTTTTTACTTCATTTCTTTTTTCCTTCCTTAATTTGAAAGTGTGGTTTTTTGGACTCGAAGGATTCATGAGGTGATCGATTTGTTAGGCGATGTTACTCGTTGATGAAAATTGTGGTTTTACTGAAATTGTAGCATATAGATGAAATGTTATTTGCTAACATCATTTTTGGTTTGTTATGGACTATATACAGTGCGAGTCCATCTAAAGTCACCTAGAATACATATCCTTGCGCTTTACAAGACAAAGATAGACTCTGCAATGTCAAATGACCTAACAAAACTCCGCATTTGCTTAGTTGTTTGTCAATCCTAGTACTTACTCAATGCAAAAACTCTACAGATTTTAGTATGAATGTACCACTACATGGGACTTGTTAAGAACTTTCAGTTGTCATATAACGTTCATAAATTCCTTTGATCATTTACCATTTTCATTAATGGAGAATGGTACGATGCTTAGTTGTTTGTCCAAGATAAATTTCTTACTTCCATTGTATTGTTCATCTCAAATTCAGTTGATCAAGTAACATTTTCATTAATGGAGAACGGTATTAACAAATGGGAAATTCTAGAAAACTTGTCAAATCAAATAGTTTGCTATTCAGATTGTATAGACTCTAAATGCGTACAGCTATCTTTGATCTTTTAATTCTTTTACACACAGGGTATCATTGAAAACTCAAGAACTCTATGCACTGGTCTTTGCTACTCGCTACTTGGATATATTTGTTTATTGACTTTATCTCAATACTGTGATGAAGTTAATCTTTGTTTTTACTTAAACTCTATTTTTCAAATATAAATTTATTTGAGTCATTTCAGAAAAAATAAAACAAAAGTTTTATCTATTAGCACTTTGCAGGATACACTCATTACTACTTTACTACTATTAATATGATATTTATCTTACAGTGAAAATACTCCTAAGATTTATATTCTGTAAACAAATATTATCTTCCACTAAATCTCTTATTATTTTAAAATAATTCAAATAGGAAACAAATCAACTAAATAATTGACTAAAACATAAAAAGTCAGCCAATAGGAGGCTGTGATCGGAAATACAGAGCGATAACATACTTTTTACTTTGGCTTTTCAGGATTTCCTGCGGATCTTGGAACAGTAATCTACGCATTGTTACAGATCGTTATTACCGCTCTAAATGCACTGTTTGTAGATACAGCCGGTAGAAAGCCACTTTTATTGGTAACCAAAACACATTTAGCTACAAATTTGGTCACACAAGCACTCCTTTTAATTTCATGTTGCAAACTATTATATTTTTCTTAATTTGAGGTTTCAGCAATGGGATGTCTATTAACTGCGCTTTTGTTCTACTTGAAGGTGACAGTTGAATCCATGGGTATCCACCACCAGCACCTACTTCTACCTTTTCTCTTTCTAGCCGTACTCCCACTCTCCACCAGCTACTACCAGCAGCAGCACCACCACCACCGGACTCTACTACAAAGCAGCAACGTTTCATGTCCTCTGAACTTTGACTTACTCCGTCGGCTCGCTGGCTCTCGTCGCCCTACTACAGCCGATCGTGCAACCGCCTGCCGCTACGCTCAGCAAGGTCTCCGGTTGGTCGAAGCTGATTACCTTCTCCGTACAAACTCTTTCGTGCCACCGTTGAACTCCGCGGAGTCATGTTGGGCGTCATACCAAATCCTGGCTAATGACTTTTTCCCCAATTTTGATCTCCGGCAAACATGCCGCTTCCAAACGAACTGGATTGCCGTCCCCGGTTGTATGAATATAAGTACCCGTCAAGAATTCGAAAGCCATGTTTCTAGATCATCACTGAACCCCGTCGTTTCAGCTTGTAACCAGTCGCTCTCTGGTTCCTCTTGTTCGGCGTGCACCGTCGCGCTTTCTACTCTCCAGGCATCATACCTTAACGGCGACTTCGTCGGAAACCTAACGGACTGCCGCGCTTATCCATTCATCTACGCTGCTGCCTTCGTTAATCCATTCGGCCCCACCGACAGAGGTACCGCAGCATGCTTATTCTCACTTGATATCGCTTTATCAAAATCCAAGAAGAAAAACAAAACACTTATAATTGTCATCGTGGTGGTTATCGTTTCAATCATTCTATTCGGAATTGCAATTGGATTTTTGTTCTATCGGAACAGAAAACTCAAAAGGAATCGAAGAACAAGAAACGAATCCAATACCGTCTCTGCTTTGGACTCCATTACCGGAAGCACAACGCTAACCAGATACACCATTGAAGATATCAAAGAAGCCACTAGAAACTTCTCGAGAGATAACATAATTGGAAGAGGAGGTTACGGAAACGTATACAAAGGCGTTTTACCTGATGAAACCGAAGTCGCGTTGAAACGATTCAAGAACTGTTCGGCTGCTGGCGATGCAAGTTTCACACACGAAGTGGAAGTAATCGCGAGCGTCCGCCATGTAAATCTGGTGGGTTTGAGAGGATACTGCACCGCCACCACTTCATTTGAAGGTCATCAACGGATCATCGTTTGTGATTTGGTTAAAAATGGCAGCCTCCATGATCATCTTTTTGGGGAGTATTCATCACGAGCCAACCTCAGTTGGCCGATCCGTAGAAAAATCGCTTTGGGTACAGCTCGTGGATTGGCCTATCTTCACTACGGAGCACAACCTGCAATCATTCACAGAGACATCAAAGCTAGTAACATACTCTTGGATGAAAATTTTGAGGCTAAAGTTGCTGATTTTGGGCTAGCTAAATTCGCACCCGAAGGAGCCACACATTTGAGCACCAGGGTGGCCGGAACAATGGGGTATGTTGCCCCGGAGTACGCGTTATACGGCCAACTGACCGAAAGAAGTGATGTTTATAGCTTTGGGGTGGTGCTTTTGGAGCTCTTAAGTGGTAAAAAGGCTCTTATTGGGGTTGGGGATGGTGATGGTCAACCGGTTCTTCTAGCTGATTGGGCTTGGTCAATGGTGAGAAAAGGTACACCTTTAGAGGTAATCGATGATAGTATGCCGGAATGTGGTTCACCTGAAATCATGGAGAAGTATGTGTTGGCGGCAGTTCTTGCGTCTCATCCTCAGTTATATGCTCGGCCTACAATGGATCAGGTGTTGAAGATGTTAGACACGGATTTACCAGTTCCTTCAATACCGGAAAGGCCAATTCCGCTTATAGCCGGAATCGAGGATATCGAGAAATCTGTTAGTAGTAGTGGATCGGGTCGTTTGTCTACTCCAAGAGGGTATCAGTCGTTTGAGATAGATGGACAATTTTCCACCAGGAGGGAGCAGCACGAAGGAGCCCGTCTTTCGGGTGGCAGATAGCACACCTCATACAGGTACTGTTACATGATTTTATTCTTATTTTTTCCCACTCGAAACCTTATGTGGTTAAGCTATGAGTTTGAATCATACACTTGTATATTATGTTGTAAAGTAGGATTTTGTAAACAGAGGAAACCCGATCTGATGTCATTTATTGTGCCTTTGAAGGAAATTTCCACTTCGATTCGTTACAATTTGTAAAAGTAAAAGAACAAACAAGTTTTTTTTTTTTTTTTTTTTTTTTTTTTTTTTTTTTAAATTTATCATACTTGGTTTCTTTGCAAAGGAGCACACTAAATACATGAACCATTACCTATGGGTGCAAACTAGAATATGGTGCTATTTTTAAGTAGGGGAATTTGTCCTAAATTGAAATATATTGAGTGCAAACTACAACAATTCTTGGGCATACTTTGTTGAATCTTATGGCATTTCAAAAAAATTGTTGAGCACATCAATGTATTTGATGCATAATCTTATTCCTATTTGATACATTGTACTTTTTTAACTTAATATATTAAGGCAATGTACTTTCCTGTTTTGTTCATTCGTTTGTTCTAACACTTGTTCAACAGTGACATGTCATTAGAGAAGTGTTCAACTACAAATATCTTATATCAACATCAACACTCATTAATAACAATAAATTATAAATTACATGTTAAAATAATGATCTATTATGAGACGAAGTAGCATTTGTTTGTCACATTATCTATAACCATACTAGCCTTTTAATATATATTTTTTGCAGGCCTGCAAAACTTGAGATCTAAAAAAGTATTAAACTAATGAAAATGACAAAAATCTATGCAAATTGTGTATAGATATTTCATATTTTAAAGGTAAAGGATCTTGTATTAGCCATGACGACAACATAACACAACTTGCAAATTACCAACTAATCCCTTTCGAGATCTTTGGAAACTTAATATTTTTATTCCAAAAACTTTAAATTAACTTAAAAAATCTTAATAATCAAAATAAATTCGTCTAAACAATAGATTAGTGGTTGATATGATGAAGAATGCGAAAAATGGAATATTTGTTGAAACAATTTAATTTTATGAGAAAACTATTTATTTTGCCTAATAGAAAGGAATAAATAATATTTCAAACAATTATAATACATGTTTAATTATTAAAAAAACGTGTTAGAAAATGTTTTTTAAGATATTTTTTTATTGGTTTGACATTAATAATGTTTTTTAGAGCAACATTTGACATAATAAATAAGCTTTATAACTGGCTTGACTTAAATACTTTTATTTGTATTTTGGGAAAAAAATATAGTTCTTATTATATATATTTATAAAAACTATAATGTAAAAGTAATAATCTATCTCTTCAAATGAATGAGTATTACTCGTATAAATATATGTATGTATAAGACCAAATTGTCAATGAAAAAACAACTCGCTTCACATATATGACCTTCGACACATAAAAACCCACCTATTAACAAACAACATCAAACACCAAATGCCAAAGAGTTGATGAGCAAATGCATCAAATAGAAAAAAAAAAACAAGAGAACAAAGTTTCAACATATATAACCGAAGAAAGTTAATACCGACAACAAGGCAATAAGCAAATACAAGAATACCGGTACAATACGATACATAAAACACAAACTAGAACAACATAAATAAAGGATCCCAGTCTACTCGGCTACCCTAGTACTAAGACTCCAAACATTCTAATCGGAGGTCATGTCTTCTGAAAGACCTAACTCTTTCATATCTAGCCTAACACTATCCTTCCACTTCCTTTGAGGTCGTCCTCTCCTCTTTGAACTCTCCACTGTCTCCACCCTCGTAATTGTTGCCATTGGAAGCCTCCTATGGATATGACGAAACCACCGGAGTCTACCTTCTCTTAATTTTCAGAGATTGGTGCAACTCCTAAAGAACTCCGAGTTTGGTATTCTGTCGAGCAAAGTTTTACCGACTGAGCACCTCAACATCCTCATTTCTGCGGTTGACATTTAATGTATGAAGCTGAATGACCATTGAAGAGTTTAATAGGTAAAATAAATGTTGTATATAATTGAGCTAATCTATTAAACTTTATGATGTACTAAAAACAAAATAAGTTTTGTGCAATGGAAATCCGTCTAAAAGGAAAAAGTCCTTGGTTGAAACTCGAAACTCCTAATCTGTCGGCGTCGCTATATAGTTTGAGATGGTGGCATGCAGTACTTCACAATAGGTCCAGATAACTGCCATTATATTGATGCACACAAGATACCAAGAAAGAACAACCCATGTGCAAATTTAAAAACATCCGTCGATCTAATCTTTAAACACTACAAACAAACTTGTTTTGTATCGAGCTGTCCATAATATTCCTCTCAAAAAAATAAAGAACAGTTTTTGTGTTGTTTTGCTTCATTTTCATATATAAATGCAACTAGTTCAATATATATCTAAGATAACTAAAGAGCTTTCATTTTAGATCCTAGTTTCTTCACAATTTTGATATGGCGAATACGAATCAAGATGAAATCCGAGCCCCACTCATCGCTCAAACTGTTGATGAAAAACATGAAAGCATCAAGCAGAGCAACTTCATGGTTTATCTCAGCACCTTCGTTGCTGTTTGTGGCTCTTTCGCCTTTGGATCATGCGTAAGTTTTAAATTTTGCACCCTAAAACCATAAATTAAACCTGCTTGTAATTATGTATACTCCTGTTTATGTTTGTTTATTTCTCAGGCGGGTTACTCGTCGCCTACTCAATCAGCCATCACAGAAGATCTAAATCTGTCCTTAGCTGAGGTTAGTACGTTCAGTTTCAGCACACGTGTTATAATCTCTAAATTTTAATTAATAGAGACCGATTGCGGCTGAAATCATATCTTTCTCTATATATGTTGAAGGACTCCACATATCTAATTACAATATGGCTTTTTGCAGTACTCATTGTTTGGATCAATCTTGACATTTGGTGCAATGATCGGGGCGATCACAAGTGGACCTATAGCGGATTTTGTTGGCCGAAAAGGGGTAAGTGCATGCTTAATTAATTTGGGGTTCGAATCTTGTATGTAATGCAAAAAATCATAACCGAGATCCATGCATACATACTGCATACAGGCATTGAGGGTATCGAGTGTTTTCTGTTCAGTGGGTTGGCTAGCGATTTACTTTGCTGAGGTACGTACAATCGTGCCCTTTTGAAATTGTAATTAATTATGCATGGCATGAAACTAATTATAAGAGGTTTGTTTTATTACGATATATATAGGGGCCCGTGGCTTTGGATATCGGAAGACTAGCAACAGGATATGGGATGGGAGTATTTTCGTATGTTGTACCCGTGTTTATAGCTGAAATCGCGCCAAAAGATCTACGAGGCTCGTTGACAGCAGCCAATCAGGTTGAGATCACTATTTGATATAACATATGAAATAAATTTATGTTGAATTTGCGATGTATTATAGTATATAATATATACCATGCATGTATCCAGCTTATGATCGTTGCAGCCGTGTCGCTTTCCTTTGTGATTGGAAACGTGACGCCATGGAGGATATTGGCCTTGACAGGTCAAAACACAAACTATTTATTATTAACTACTCACAATTTTGTATAAATTGTGTTGCATTTTGTGTTATTTAATTATATATTACTCTTTTAAAATTATAACATTAATTTGTAAGTGAGAAAATTAGTAAAATTTGGGTACCTGGCTCTTGAAGCCTAATTAACCGGATCCTATAATCCAGAACCAGTCGGGACCAATTCCTGGTATTTGGACCGAGTACCAGATGAGCCAAAGGTCACTAGTCATGATTTTGTTACTCCTTGAACTGAAATTATTGTATGATTGCAGGAGTTGTTCCATGCATTGTTTTGGTGACGGGATTGTTTTTCATACCCGAGTCTCCAAGATGGCTGGTAAGATCTTCCATATGCTTGTTTTTCATACCATGCATGCATATATCCTAATTCAAAAATTCGATCCGATATCAAAATGGAGTACTATCCGAAGTTGCCTTACTTGTAAAAAGGATCAACATGCAATTAAAACAATGTTTGACAAACGTGCAGGCTAAGACAGGGAACCATAAAGAATTTCAGGCTGCACTTAGGAAACTTAGGGGGAAAGATGCCGATATATCCGAAGAAGCCGCTGAAATCCAGGTTCGTGTTTCATAAATTTGTAACTTTCACCCACCGAGAATTAACTTTTGTTATAAGGCATGTACATAATAAAAGATTTGAACCCATTTAACGTAATTGTACTACAGGATTATATAGAAACACTTGAAAAGCTTCCGAAAGCCAAACTATTGGATCTATTTCAGAAAAGATACTTGCGATCTGTCATTGTAAGCTCATGCATCTTGTTGCCAAAACACACACACACACATATATATATATATATATATATATATATATATATATATATATATATATATATATATATATATATATATATAGTCCTGTCCTGGTCTCGAGTCCTAAAAGTAGAAAATTGCAACCGGCTCCAGCAAGATTGGTTCACAGCCGGTTCTTAGCGAGACCCAATGCTCAGCCTTGCATACAATTACTTAAGTTTACTGTTTTTAATTTGTCTTGTGATGTGAATTGAAGATAGGAGTCGGGCTAATGGTTTGCCAACAATTTGGGGGAATCAATGGTATTTGTTTCTACACGAGCAGCATTTTCGAGTCTGCAGGTATGTTATGTATATACATTGACGCGTTCAACCTTAATTTATCCTTCAATACAGAGGGATAGCTTACGTACTGTACTTTATTTGCTTTTTAGGATTTCCTGCGGATCTTGGTACAATAATCTATGCGTTGTTACAGATCGTTATTACTGCGCTAAATGCACTGTTTGTAGATAAAGCCGGTAGAAAGCCACTTTTATTGGTAACCAAAACACATTCGACATATTAACTACACATTAATTTGGTCACACAAGCACCATTATTGACCCTTTTAATTTCATGTGTTGCATACTCGTGACATTCTAGTTTTTGTAGTTAATTAAATAAAAAAGAAATGGAGTAGATATGACCCAACCAAACCGACCTTGACCAGGCTTTAACTGGACTGGTCCACTAAATAGGCCCAATGTGTCATGTTCGGTGTACCATAACCATGATCCGTTTTAAGGTAAAACTATATTTTTTTTAGGTTTCGGCAGTGGGATTGGTTATGGGATGTCTATTAACGGCGCTTTCTTTCTACTTGAAGGTAACATTTGACATTTTATTCATTTATAACATTTTTTTCGTTATTCATTTTGTAATGAACATTTTTCAGTCCTTAATTAATTATAATGTTCAATTGTATAACGTCTTCATCTTGTTCTACCAGACTTATGAAATTGGACTATCAGCAGTACCTGCACTTGCTGTTACCGGCATACTGGTAACTTTAAACTAAGGCTATATATTTGAAAAACCAAAACTAACTATTAATTTGATATACTAGCTCTAAAATAGTTTTCTTGAACACGTAAACACAGTTATATATTGGGTCATTTTCAGCTGGAATGGGAGCAATTCCATGGGTTATAATGTCGGAGGTACCATTAATTTTTCACATATCTAAATTAATTCCATGTCCATGGAAATAACAACTCTTGCTAATTTGTATCCAGATATTCCCGATCAATATAAAAGGAGCGGCTGGAAGCCTTGCGACTCTGGTAAACTGGTTTGGTGCGTGGGCAATCTCATTTACCTTCAACTTTCTCTTGAGCTGGAGTTCATACGGTAAGTTTACGCCACAATATACACGATACCAATTAAGCAGTTATATACATAGCACCACGTTTTCAGGTGTGATTGTGTGTGTGATTCATGTGTTTTCTTGTGTGATTGCTTTTATAGGGACATTCATCATTTACGCCGCGATAAATGCTTGTGCGATTGTGTTTGTGATAAAGATGGTTCCTGAAACAAAAGGAAGAACATTGGAGCAGATACAAGCTGCCATTAATGGCTAGAAGCGACATAAAATCGACCTCCTTCTGATTTGTTGTTTCACAGCGCTTTTATTTCTTTTTTTTTTTTTTTTTTGAATTTTTCTACCTTTAACGGGTAATTAAGTGAAGGAGATGTTGAGAAGAACCACCCAATCTGAATGCGACCATATATATTTAATTATCTAGGAATTAGGCGAAGGACGAGTCCACGAAATTTAGGAGTGTATTTTGAGACTTTGGCAAGAGCAATCCATGAGACACCTAACCTTCAGTGATATGTATAATATAAGACAAAATTGCAAAAATGGTTATTCAGTAAAAAAAATATGATTTTGGTTAAAAAAAAACGTTTAGCGTTTAGTGGTATATCAATGGTCAATTTTAGATAACTTGTGGAGTTTTGATTCTTATCTCAGTAAATTTAACGATTGTTCGGTTTTTTTAAGCTCACAAATTTACTCTAAGAGATCATTTATGTAATTGTTTTTTTATCAACCGACAAAGACCATTTATGTATTCTTTTAATTTTTATTTAAACCTCATAATCGATTTAATTTTTTTAGTCAATTAAGTCCTTAAAGCTAGAAATAGTACTAATTTTGACCATTTTACTCGGTCAACAGATTATTCAAATTTCAAAAATTACATTTTTGACCTAAATTTTAAATTATACAACAAATTTGGTTCAAAATAACACTTTTGGCCTAGATTTTAATTTTTATTACAAATTTATTCCAAAAATTACACTATTATTCTAGATTTCAGAATTTTGTTACAAATTCAACCTAATTTAGTTTCTTTACATTTCTTTTTTCAAAATATGTTTTTTTTTCTTTATAAAATCATATTTCCACAAAACAATATATTTTCACATAAAAAACCTTTTTTTTTCCTATAAAAACATTTTTTTTAAACATTTGTATGTGAAATACCTATTTATAAAATTAGGTATTTATCAAATACATAAATAAATATAATCCGTTTTATAAAAAAAAAAATTAATACAAACATGTATTATATATATATATATATATATATATATATATATATATATATATATATATATATATATATATATATATATATATATATATATATATATATACGCTTTTACAAAAAAATGTATATAAACACATATTTCATAATATATATCTATATATCTATGTATTTATATGCACACAAATAGGTGTTTTATACATTTTTTTTATAAAAACGTTTTTGTATATATTTTTATAAAACACTAGTTTATATACATTATTTTTATGAAAAACATGTTTGTATACAAATGCATTTATTATAAAATAAGTGTTTATAAAAATATATATGCAAACTAATCAATATATAAAAATAAGTTTACTATGAAATAAGTGTTATTATACATTAATTTATAAAACATGTATATATATATATATATATATATATATATATATATATATATATAGAGAGAGAGAGAGAGAGAGAGAGAGAGAGAGAGAGCTAGGTTCATTTATTTAAAGTAATTATTGTGTTATTGTATGAATAAATGTGGGCCAATCAAAATTTAAAATAAAAATAAATAATTAAATAAATAAATAAGGGTAAATAGGTAATTTGATAATTAATTTCCACAAATAATATCCTATAATTATGGTAGCCATTGACTCTTCTTAGCTGTATTCCTAGTAAATCGCAAGAAACACAAATATATTTATAACATTCAATCGACATCCAGATTCAAAACCCTAAATTGAAGCTAGTATCGTTTTTTCCTTCTTCACTTCTCAAATCCGATCGACACCTCCCAAAATCGCACCTCCTCTTCTTTGCGTCTCCTCCTTCCGGTCGACAGAAGCCAAATGATTGTACCTCCCTTCTCTCTTCTCCAATCGATTGATGAAATTAAAAGCTCCTTAATCTTTTTTTTGAATGCAACAACAAAGGAGGGAACCACCGCAACGGGGCACAAACCTCCACTTACGTCGTTCTACTTCTACTCAGTGTCTACTAGGTTTAGATGATCGATTCATATATCAGATCAATTTTTCCCTAAAACGTCTTCACGGAGCTCGCATTTGGATCCTATCTGAACTCCCAAGACGATGAACAAAGAAAATTTCGGTGTAGGACAACTATCAGATGAACAAAAGGCTCGAATTTCTGCAAATTTCAGAGCTGCGAAGGCTCTTCTTGATCGCAAACGCCCCCGAGATGCCTCCATGGCCTCCAATTCTTTTCCTCGAAAAATCGAGGTTGTGAATGGGGTTGAAACTCCACCGATTGTTAGCAGTGTCAATAGACTGCCTCTTGCAGACATTTCAGTGAACACTCCCACTCCAGTTAGGGATCTTAAGTTAAATTAGAGTGGGTGTCTCAGCAGTTCACGTTTCAAGGTGCCTTCTGTTGGTAAAAGCGATGGTGGTTTCATCTAAGAAGGTACTCAATTGATATTTCACTCTCACAGATCGATTCTTCCTTCACTGCCATGACGCCTGAGAAGGTACTCATTTGATATTTTAATTCCTACTCAAATTATCAATTAAGTTTCATCTGAATTCCGAAGCCATTGTCGTTTTATCTTTTCAATCTAGTTTCTCATGACAAAATCTTCCTGTTAATTAAGCATTTTAAGAATTGAAATGAGCTAATATACTCAAGAACTAATGTCGATTAAATCTGTTTGATATAACAAAACAGGTGACAGAAATGGTGCTGAATGTTGATCTCAAATGCTTCGGCTGCTACAAGAAAGTGAAGAAGGTTATCTGTAAAATCCCCCATGAATTTTTCTTCATAATTACTTGATAAATGATGTTTTATTTATTTATTTAATTTTGTGTATTTTCTTACATCTGAAAATCTTTGATATATATTTCAAAATTGGGCAGGAATGTATTACATAGAATATACACTTCAGAATCCAGGGGTTTGTTTGAATGTTAGATAGAAATCATTGGGGTGTTTGGGTTTGTTGCATTTGATAGAAAACAATGGATGTTTGGATTGGGTGTTTGACAGGGAAGGGAAGGAAATGAAAAGCAGTTTTTTTAGCTAATATACATATCAGAATGCGTAGTTTTTTGGCTAATATATATTGGAATGGAATCAATAATTCAAATTCTGTTGGAATGGAATGACGAATTCCAATTCTGTTGGAATCACAGAAGTTGATGCTTGAAGAACGGACCGCAAAATTGAAACGGAACTCGTTATTCTTTTAGAATGTATTAGTCGTTGTTAGATTTTGATGTAATTATTAACAATTGTTACCCGTATTCTATAAGAAATAATGTATTTTGTTGTTTTTACTCTTCAATTGATTGTTCAAAAATTTGTTATTCTACAAGAAGTTTTTAAATTCATGATAAAGAAATAGGTTCAAGAATATTTTTATTTTTAAATATACTCATAAACATATTCTGTGAGAATGTCCGAATTAAAAGAATTATAATTCGTAAAATCGGATTTTTAAAATTAATAAAATCTATGATCCCTTAAAAATGCAATTTTCCTTTATTAAATCTATATGTATTGACTAAATTATCCTTGTAATTAATTAAGATGATTTTTTCAATTATATTTAATTCAATAATATATATTAATCACTTTCTTAAAATAAATAAATTTGATTGGCCTACATTTATGAATACAATAACACAATAGTTACTTTAAACAAAATAACCTAAGCCTCTCTCTCTCTCTCTCTCTCTCTCTCTCTCTATATATATATATATATATATATATATATATATATATATATATATATATATATTTATGAAAACGTGTTTGTATATATTTTTATAAAACACGTCTTTGTAAACATTTCTTTTATAAAAATGTGTTGTTATACAAATTCATTTATTATAAAATAGGTGTTTATATAAAATGTATACAAATATATTTTTATAAAATCACACATACACACACATATACATACATACATACATATATATATATATATATATATATATATATATATATATATACAAACACCTGTTTCTGTGCATATAAACACATAAATGTATACAAATATTTTTACTATGAATTAGGTGTTTGTAAAAATTTATTTTTATAAATATGTGTTTTCATATATTCGTTTTTTATAAAAATATGTTTGTATACAAATGCATTTATTATAAAATAGGTATTTGTATATTTTTTTCATTAAATGCATGTTTGTATGCATTTTTTTTTATAAAGTTTGGATTTGTATGTATATTTATGCACTTAATAAATACCTAATTTTATAAATAGACATTTTGCATACAAAAATGTTTTAAACTAAAGTTTTTATATAGAAAAAAGAAGGTTTTTTTATGTGAAAATATGTTTTTTTTTGTATAAATATGATTTTTAAAGCAAAAAAACATATTCAAAACAATATTTTGAAAAAAAATGTAAAAAAATCTAAATTTAGGTTGAATTTTAACAAAATTTTGAAATCTAGACCAAAAGTATAAATTTTGGACCAAATTTGTAATAAAATTTAATTTGTGGGCCAAAAATGTAAATTTTGGACAAAATTTGTTATAAAATTTAAAGTTTAGGCCAATGTTTAATTTTTGAAAGTTGGATAATCTGTTGACCAGGTAAAAGGGTAAAAATAAATATTATTTCCTGTTTTAGGGACTTAACTGATTAAAAAAAATAATGACGAAATCGATTATGAGGCATAAACATAAAGATTTTTTTCGTCGATTTCCCTTGATTATATGTTTTTATTCATTTTAGGGTAAATTACACTAATCATTCCTCGTGCACATGACAAAACGCATGTTTAGTCATTATTTTCAAAAATTAACTCGGTCGTCCCTTATTTGGTTAATAGTTGCAAGCTTCATCCCTCGTGTGACAACCCAAAAATTTCCGTTAGTTTAACGTCGAAATTAATAACGTCAAAAATTAGCCAAATTTATCCCGGAAATATTTTTGACCGGATTTAAACCCGTTGGAATATTTTAATTAATATTCGTCAAGCGAAAATAAAAACACGTAAATTATCTTTCCATTTATTTGGAAAAAGTTTATTTTTATTTGCGGCCATTTAACCTGGTAAAATTTTAAACCTCGTTAAACATAAGTATCGGGTAGTCGTATACCGGGTACAACACCCAAGCCCTATATAAGGGTGGGTGGACACTCCTTAGAAGCCTTTTCCCACCTTAGACTCTCTCTCTCTACAAACGGGTTTTGGTCAAAAATCGCCCATCCGAGCCTCAAATCGGTAAGTAAACCTTCCTAGCTTGTTATCTAACTTATCTAGCTTGCAAATTCGTAACTTAATCATCCAAAAACCCCAAGAACATGAGTTTACGGTCTTGGGAGCATCCCAAAACCATAAACCCCTTGGATATGGGTTTTAATGCTCAAAAACCCTTCCAAACCACTTCTCATGCTTAGCAATGGCTTAGAGGCTTACCCGAAAGGACTTAGAACACCAAAATCAGACCAAATGGGGATTAAACATGAGTTTACGGTCTAAGGATGTTCTTAGACTGTAAACCCATGTTCATGGCCCATAAACACCTTTTAAGGTGTTAAACTACCCCTCAAACACCTCCAAAAGCTTCCATGGGTGCTTAGAGCCTTGTAATCCTTCGTTTGATGCACCAAAACATAGGGTTCATGGACAAAATGAGTTTACTATTGTAAACTCATGTGTTTAAGGTAGTAAACTCCCCAAGAACATCTCCTTATACCGTAAACACCTTTCCAAGGTGTTTAGGTGCCCTAAACACTTTCCTATGCTCCTAAAAGTGACTAGAACCTTACATGCATGAGTTAGAACCACCAAACAACGAAAGAAATGGACCAACATGAGTTTACTACCGTAAACTCATGTGTTTAAGGTCGTGAACTCCTCAAGGAGTAGTCTTAGGCCGTAAACTCCTTAAATGGCCCATTTTGAAGCCTTAAACACTTCATAAGCCCTAGAATTGAACCTAGCCTAGTTCCACAAGTGTTATAAGACCTTAATGCATCAAAGAACACACCATCCATGAGTTTACGGCCGTAAACTCATGGGGATAAGGTCTTAGGGCCATAAACTCTATAAAGAGTTTACTCTTGAAGAGTAAACTCCCTATCTAGGCCATACACACCCTTAGATGTTACCCGGGACACTCCTAGCACTTGACCAAAGTGTTTTCCGCATTTTAGGACGCGTATACGTGTTTGATTAGTATTATATTTACTAATTGTATGTAAACATATGCCATCATATGTTAATAGGTCACTAAGTGTGTTAAAGTCTTTACTTGACACCGAGCACCTAACCGACACCTTCATCGGATCCACTTACAACAGGTGAGTTCATACCCCTTAATTAACCTTTTAAATGTTTTACATGCTTTTATGGGGGGGGGGGGGGGGAGGGAGGGGGAATACAAGTTAAAACATGCCAGTTATCATATCAATCACATGTGATTGATAACCCGCATGCACAAGGATTTATTACACTGTCAACTGTTTTACCGAGTATGATACTGTAATTGGTTTTCCAAAACGTCTTTACTTGTTCAAAGCTTTTCTCAAATTGTCTCTCGCGCTGTATGTTTTACTTCAGATTCAGCTACAGCAGTATTTTAAAACAAAGGATTTCTTTACCTATAATGTTTTATCAAAGTTTCATTTAAAACTTGTTTATGAAAGGTTTTCAAAGGATTTCTAAAGGTTTTCAAACATATTTTACAAAAGATTACCAAGTCGTGATTTTCTTAAGTATGGTTTTCCAAAGTTTTCATCAAAGTTTTCTTCCATGTTTTTATACTCCTACTTTGTTAGATACTACTGCTTCATTATACTCCTACTTAGTTAATGCTCCTACTTAGTTAAATGCTATTACTTTGTTAACGCTTTTACTTCGTGATACGCTTTTACTTCGTGATACACTCCTACTTCATGATACGCTCCTACTTGTTAACGCTTTTACTTCGTGATACGCTCCTACTTCATGATACGCTCCTACTTGTTAACGCTTTTACTTCGTGATACGCTCCTACTTGTTAACGCTTTTACTTCGTGATACGCTCCTACTTCATGATACGCTCCTACTTGTTAACGCTTTTACTTCGTGATACGCTCCTACTTCGTGATACGCTTCTACTTATTAACGCTTCTACTTGTTGACACTCCTACTTTGTAAACGCTCCTACTTATTAACGCTTCTACTTTGTTAACACTTCAACTTCGTTAAATGTTTCTACTTAGTTAAATGTATGCCTATACTTGTATAGTTATATAAATAATGTTTAAAGGACTTAGGAAAGCTAGTTCGCCCTATTTCCTTTTCCTCGTTGGGATGTGGTTTGGTGGGATCGGATATCCGTCCGAAGGTCGTTTGATCATTAATTATATATTATGTATACATGTATAGACATATAGGTTTACATCGGTCAGTTATTTGTGAGTCTCTATCATTAGTCCAGTATTTACATCAGAACTCACTACACGAGATGCATCTTCAGGACACGGCCTTCTCCGTTGTTTAGTTGATAACCAGAGTCTCCTGTAGGGAGAGCGGACATTGTGTGTATAGATCTATACGTGATTGACACCCCCACACCCTGACTGCTAGCTACAGTCCACAACCTACCAAGCCAAGGGGTGACAAATGTCACATTCTTTCCGACGCTTGCAGGGCGTCAAGTTCTCTAGTGTCTATCAGTATGGTTACGAGTATCTCGGGGTTACCTTATAATTCATGGCCTTAAGGTAACGGGAATTAACACTGTATTCACTGTTTTTAGACCTTGCTAGACGTATCATTCATTTGATACTGTCTGGGGTATGTATTCACTGTTTTTAGACCTTGCTAGACGTATCATTCATTTGATATTGTCTGGGGTCTGTATTCACTATTTTTAGACCTTGCTAGACGTATCATTCATTTGATACTATCTGGGGTCTATATTCACTGTTTTTAGACCTTGTTAGACGTATCATTCATTTGATACTGTCTGGGGTCTGTGACTCCTTTCGTTAGACTGAGTCAGGCGTGTTGTTCATTCGATACTCCCCTGGAGTCTATGATTTCTTTTGCCTTAGTCAGCAGTATTTCCTGCTGAGGCCTATGTTATTTTCCCTAATGCTTTTACTTGTGATATCCTTCTACTTTCTTTAAAGTCAAATATCGTATTTTAGTAATGATAATATTTTAGGGAAATTCTCTTTAAAACATAACATTGTCGGGTCTTGGTAGAAGACTACTTTTATTTAGAAAATATAGGATTTTCTGGAAAGGGACTCTAATACACTGTTGATTCTAAACTACTACTTTTATTAAAGTTATTTGAATAAAATGACACTAAATACTTATGAACTCACCAGCATTTGTAAAAATGCTGATACTCGCTTTCAAATAACTTGTATTCTCAGGTCAGCAATAGACAGGTACATCCCAGAAGCTTTTGGTGAAGACAGTTTAGTACCAAGCTGCACCTATAATATTACTTGTATTACTTTGATGTTTCTATGTAATGTAAACTATGTAAAACTAATACTATTAATGCAATGGTTGTTGTACTTTGATTACTATACTGCATATGTTGTGATACTTGACATGACGCCATCCACCCCAAAACGTTTCCGCCATTCCGGTTTTGGGGTGTGACACCTCGTTAGTTTAAATTTTCACACTTTAACCCTTACGAGACATAAAATGATTGTTATGCCCGTTTGGATTTCTTTTCTATTTAATTTAATGTTATAATAATTATTATTAGTTTAAAAATAAAAAAAACAATAGGCCCCACTTCATACCTAACCCTGACATCCCCACCCACAATCTCTCTTTCCCATCTTTAGTTAACTCTTCAAGAACCACCGACCACCATTTCTGGACAACCACCACCGGATCACACTTCTTGAAGTCAAAATTCGGCCACTTTTTATGTGTTTTGTTTGTAGCATCCCTTATTCACAGAACCATCAACCAGATTATCGAATATAGTAGTGTGTAATTTGTTGAGATAAAATATGAATTTTCCTTCTTTGTTTGTATTAGAAAAAAGGAAACTAGAAATAGATCATCAAAGATGACCATCATCTGCATGTCTCAAACGCCATACTTCATCGCCACCTTCCCAATTCCACCCTTCTTCTTCAATCAAACTGTAACATCCTCAAAATCATTACAAAAAATTTTCATTTTAAATTTAATAATTATAAAACCATTTGTTTGAAAACAACCATAGCATCAAATCATATCAAAACCAGAGTATCAGTAGTCAAAACATATCATGATAAAACAATGTCAGAGTACAAATCCCAAAAATCTCATATGCGAAAAATCGTGTGTGTGATGCGCTGTTACCGTGTCGGCTCCTTTCCTTTCGAAGAGGAGGTACCTGAAACCAAAACTGAAAACCGTAAGCCCAAAGCTTATTGAGTTCCCCCATCATGCCATATACCATATACATATAATGTCTATCCCTCGTTATCTTTCAACCGGTATCTGACTGGCATAACTGGAAGCTTGACTCCCCTTCGGTATCTTTCAACCGGTACCGGGAGCTGGCCTCCCCTTCGGTATCTTTCAACCAGTAATCAGGGACTATTTCACCCCTACCCCTACCACATAACATACTAGCACACATATAGCATAATAGATAGTGGCATACCAGATAATTATTACAAAGACAATCATTTAACTAACAACTCCTACTAGTGGGTCGATATTGTGGCCTTAGACCCACTCTTACTGGAAGGTAACTCACTTCAATGCCGTGAAGTAGTTAAACTGTCATCGGTGTTGGGATCAACTTTCCTCAAACTCCTACACATAACATCTGTTTTAATTACTCTTTCAAACTTATAACCCCTTTAAGGGTCAACACTGGTCAATGGCCAAGTCAAAGGTCAACACTCTGGTCAAAGTCAACCTTCTGGTCCAAGTCAACATTATGGTTGACTCAACTCGCCGAGTTGGTCTGTGAACTCGTTGAGTTACCCTCTAATTCGCCGAGTTTCTCCTTATGACAGAATCGATACTTTTCGTTTGAACTCTTCGAGTCCTTCCATGAACTTGTTGAGTTCCCCTTCATACAAGTCGGGGCATTTCACTCGCAAATCGCCGAGTTGATCCTTAAACTCGTCGAGTTCCTCTTCATAGATATTGGGACATTTGCCATCAACTCGCCAAGTTCATCCTTAGACTCGTCGGGTTCTTTGATATTCAAGTCCATAAACATGTCCAACTTGTTAAGTCATATTCTAGATTCAACAAGTTTGCTCAGTAACAGAAAAGGTTGGAGAATCACGACCTAACTCACCGAGTCGTATGAGCGACTCGTCGAGTCCCCCATAGTCTAAATCTATACAGTCGATTTTAGTCGGGCTTAATGAATCCAAAACGTAGATCTGGCCTCTTAGAGTTGATATAACACGTAAAGTTACGAACTTCACGTTCATGCATGGGTTATCTAGCTTAAAAGGCCCTAAAATGAGGTTCACAAGTTGCATGGGACTCCCATGGCCATAAAGTTGACACCTTTATGCCATGAAGTTCCTCAAAGGTTCCAGATCTGAAGTCAATACCCCAAAACATGCTTTCATCTATGAATGGTTCCAAAATATGCTCCTAAAAGCCCTAAACTACTCCATGAAGAGATATAGCAATGAATAGTCAAGGTATAGACTTTATACCTCAAATGAACTGGAAATGGAGCACAAACTATGGGTCTACTTGTTTCCTCTTGAGCCCCCAAGCTTCCTCTTCCTTCTCAAGCTTCAAAATCACCAAGAACACACAACAATGGATCAAGAATACTCACAATGGGTTAAGGTTTCGAGTTAGGGTTTTCTAGACTAAGGGAGGCGATGAGGGAGGCCAAAATGGAGTGTTAAGGTCTTTAAATAGGGTGTAAACCCTAAAAATTAGGGTTTCACTATGGCAGTCCTACTCGTCGAGTCGAGGCTCCTTGAATCGTCGAGTAGACTTCATGTCTTGCATCTAAAAATATTCCGTTCCTACTCGACGAGTTTGGGGCCTCCAACTCGTCGAGTCCCATTGCAAAAACGAATAATTATTTTTTTAAATACATACCAGGAACCAGACGTTACACAAACACCTCATTCCACCTTAAAACCCACCACTAGCTTCCTACCACCTCCTTTGTTGGGTTACACCACCATCATAACACCCTTGTCGCACATTTGTTTACCGTTTCAAACCGCAAACAACACCCACTTCAAACCTTACCTTCAAAACCAGAAAACCCACCTTAGTCAGAACCACCTTCATACAACCTGCAACATTCAAATCTATTCATTGCCTCCAAACAACAACTACTACTTGCCTTATACACCCTCGAAGCCAACCATCTCCATCTCCCAAGTTTCTGAACATTACCATCACCAAAACCACCTAGAGCCACCACCAAATCAGCCCCTAAAAACCATCTAAAAGTGTAACACCCGAAATCAGAAAGGTCAAGAAAGGAAAGGAAAAACCCTAAGTTAAAGAGGGTTGACTCGTCGAGTCCAGGGAGGAACTCGGCGAGTCGGAGCGGGATCCGGGTGTAAAGCAAGTGACCGACTCGGCGAGTCGGCAAGTGGACTCGGCGAGTCAGGTCTGGGTTGGGAAACCCTAATTTCGGGACTTGGTACCCTATTTAAGCATCTTAATCTCTTCCCTAGGGCTCATTTGCGACCCTATAGTCCAGAACCAGAAACCCTAAGCCTCCATTGTTGCTCAATCAAGCTTTCTTGCCAATTTGGGTGATTTGAAGGAAGAAGGAGGAAGGCACACATTGGGGATTCAAGAATTGGCAGTAGATCCAGAGTTTGTGAGGTCTTCCAGAGCTTTTGAAGGTAATGAGTCGCTACTTTCCCTCTTTTGCATATAGATCAACCTTTATCATGGGATTTGGGGCTTTTAGGACAAGTTTATGAACCATTTCGAGTTAGAAGCCCAGATCTGAAGTTGCTACTTCAGATCTATGTGTATCTTGGCCTAGAGAATCATAAAGCATCAGTCTATGGGTTGATTGTTGAGCCCCTTTGTCTCAAACCCTAGTTTATAGTGATTTTGAGCCTAGATCTCGTTAGCTACACGTAAAGTTTGCCACTTTACGTAAGGAATAGGCTTTAGAAGAGTGGATCTACAGTTTGGAGTCCATGCATGACTCAAAAGTCCTCTGCATGTATGTAGATCTGTATGGACTCGGCGAGTCCTTCGAGTGGACTCGGCGAGTAGCATGAAGATGAGGAGGAACTCGACGAGTGGGATGAACAACTCGTCGAGTCGGATGAAGTTAAGCATGAACTCGGCGAGTTGGAAGAACAACTCGACGAGTTGGTTGAAGATTGCCTTGGACTCGGCGAGTCTATTAGTGGACTCGGCAAGTCAGGTCGTGAAACCCCAATCCCTTCGAGTTGAGATTCGAATCAGTGAGTCGGGTGGAGACTCAACGAGTTGGACAGGTCAGGACTCGGAAATAGTTGGACTCGGCGAGTCATGGACTGACTCGGCGAGTCGAGTCGCGAATAGAAAGACCCTGAGCATATGAACTCGGCGAGTCATTAGGTGGACTCGGCGAGTAGGGTTGACCTGGAAGGTTGACTTTGACCAGGACTTTGACTTTGAATAGAGTTGACCTTGTTGACTTTTAGAGGACTGCCAGACTAAGTGTCATATTGATATTGGTAGCTCGGAGAGCTGGAGGAGCAGCGGCTCAGGGGATTGTCGATCAGCAGCCAGAGGATTATCGGCGGAGCTCAACAGTTTCCAGTAGGAACGGGTCTAAGGCCACAATGCCGGCCCGTTTAGCTAGCAGTAGTTTCCGGATTTTGATCTGATGCAGTAGTTAGTATGTTTGATGCCTTCGTGGCTCAGACAGAATTTATGTGTTATGTGTTCCGGGCTACGGCCCGATGCAGTATGCAGTGTATGTGTGTTCATGCTAGTTGATATGCTTATGTTATGTGATGTTCAGTTAGTTCCGGACTTAGGTCCGATGCAGGGGGCAAGGCCCTAGTTAGTCTGGACTTCGGTCCGATGCAGGGGACAAGGTCCCAGTCAGTTAGTCCGGACTTCGGTCCGATGCAGGGGACAAGGTCCCAGTCAGTTTCCGAACTTCGGTCCGATGCAGGGGGCAAGGCCCCAGTTAGTCCGGACTTCGGTCCGATGCAATGGGCAAGGCCCCAGTTAGTCCAGACCTCGGTCCGATGCAGTGGGCAAGGCCCAGTATGTGCTTCATATGTTATTGCATGGTATGTGGTAGATTGGGGGAGCTCACTAAGCTTCGTGCTTACGGTTTTCAGTTTTGGTTTCAGGTACTCATTTTTCAAAAGAGGAGCTCGGGAAGATTGCAGTGCACACACCATAGTCAGTTAGCCTGGGAATGTTTGACTCTGATAATGAGATTATGTTTTGAATTAATACTCTAAAAATTATATTATGACTTATGATACAGTTTTGTAAATATGGTTTTAGTAATGTTTTAAAAGAAATTTTTAGTCGTGATTTTTGGGTCGTTACAAAAACACCACATGGAATGTGATCCCCTCTCCGTCTTTGTCATCGACGAAGAAGATTTGGGTTTGATCTGAAGGTTTCGGGTTTGTTTTTTGAGGTTTGAGTGATGACCACTGGTCGTTACAGGAGGTCTGTAATAGAGATGACCGAGTGAATTTAAAGGAGAAGATAATGGTGCCAGAGTGATGGTGATGGATATGTGGTTTCGCGATGTGGGTAATATGTGGAAAAGATGGTTGATATGGTTGAATCTTGTTGTAGGTTTGAAGCTTCAAGATGATAGTGAAAATGGGGGCGTCAGTGACGGGAGTGGGTGAGAAAGAGGGGATAAAGATAGGAGTTGGGGGGATATATATATATATATATATATATATATATATATATATATATATATATATATATATATATATATATATATATATATAATGTAAATAGAGATTAATAAGGACAAAACAATCATTTCATCTCAATAAGGATGAAACGTGCAAATTTAAAACAAATGAGAGACGATCTGAGTTAATTTTTGAAAATAGAGATTAAACAAATGTTTGGACATATGCACGAGAAATAATTGGTGTAATTTACCCTTCATTTGATAAAACTGTAAAACGTTGACTTGATATATATTGGTGGAACTATTATTTTTCTATTATGTAAAATTAATTGGCAAATATAAGCTTAAAAATCACAACATTGAATGTACTACATTTTAGGTCAACAAGGAAGACAAATCGAACATAGTTATTCTAGACGAATCATGGGCTAAGTAATATGCATCGAGTTAAAATAAATAAATTTATTGATTGCTAAAATATAGGAACAAAGTAGGTTGAAACGTGATGCTACTCGGGATTTAAAGTTTATTTCAATTAAATTTTAAATGCAAATATATCATCTGAGTATTATAAAGGGTTATAAATGAGTCGTGTTACTTGTAAGTTATTGATATCAATTTCTTGAAAGCTCGACTCAAAATTGAGTTGAACGAGTACAAGCCAAACTCTTAGGGTCATTTATTAAACTAACTTGAGCTCAAGCTTTAGTCTAAAAGTTCGATTAGGCCCAAGGCTAAATGAACTTCTATATAAAATATTAACAAATAATTTGTCCATCCTACATCCAAGGAAAAAGTTATAAGGAAACTAGATATATGGTGAACATAAAGAAAAAAAAGTACAACAATTAAAAGATGTAGATTCATTACATTGTTTGATATTTTTCCTTACTGAATTAAACCATATACTAGTAGTATAATTGTAAGTGTTCTAAAAAGCATGTAATGGTGATGTCAATACATGTCATGGCGGCATATTAAAAACCTTCGTGGTGATGTTGCTAGGTATTATATTAATATACACTTCAACAATATTCAATATTCTAATGCTGATCATCTTTAATTTTCAATCTTCTTTATAAAATGTATTTACATAAAACAATAATCATTATTATTATACTGTGATTCATAAGCTTAAAATGACATTTCAAACTTTAAAAAACTAACCTTTTAGGGATTATAAAATCTAACAAACAAACAACCATACTAACGTATTTTTGTGTAATAATAAATAGAAAGCAACACAATTGACAATTTAATAGCGTCCGCTTCGAAATCCGAATAACAAATCCTGAATACGCCTTTTGAAGTCCGAATAACTGTTGTGTTTTTTTTTTTTTTTTTTTTTTTTTTTTTTTTTTTTTTCAATCTTAAATCCAACGAGAAAATAAAGATACTTATGGAAACTCAAGTAGATTTCGATAACTTAAATGCAATATACCCTATATACAACATGTACTTAATTAATTTCATAAATCAAATGCAGATATGGGACTGTGGGGATACATCGTTATTTTTCCAAATTTTACAATCTATTTTTATTTCAACTTTATGGAAATATCCAAAATTGGTCAAAATTTGGAACGGAATTTCTATGAAATAAATTAAAACAAATGCATTGATTTGGTAGAGATGTATTCAATTTTTTGGATTCCTTGCTTTTTTTTTCGTTGATCAATCCATTGATGAAACCGAAGTAATCTCTATATAAAGAATCGTTGAGTTTCATCACTAGCATGATCAAAACAAGTTTATTGGTGTTAATTCTCTAAGTAGCATCGAAATATCAACGACATAATTCATCATCATGAGTTCCACCGCTGTCATTTCTTATCCACCACCGATTGATGTTCCCCGGTCATCAGAATCGGTTGAGCACGAGAACAATAACATTCAAGAAGGTAAGGAAAACAATGTTGCAATAAAAACTCTTGTGACATTGGCGAAAATTGATCTCTTAGGGCTTGGAGACAATAAGGTGGTGAAAGGCGGTGCTACTGACATACCGGTGGGAGGAAAACCCAATGAGGCGGTGCATATTTCGACTAATCAGAGCGGAGTTCACGAGAATCCCAATGAAATAGTCTACAGTTTTCCTCCAAATTTATCAGTTGTAAACATAAACGGACGAATGAGATTTGAACTCGTGACAGTGAGAGAGAATGGACGGTTACAGATATTCATGGTACCATACCACTGTTCGCAGTTGGTAAGGAGTCATCTGAGAAACGGTCGAGTGACGATGTGGCTTCTGAAAGATGCACATATGGATTTGGTATGAGTTTCTAGGAAACCTTTTTAGGTTCTAAAGATCATAAAATAAAACCACTTTTTACCCAGCTAAGTTGCTTTTTTTCTAAAGCAATCAAATACAAATAAATAAATCTTACTAGATGCTTGTTGGGATCTACCGAATGGATATTGAGAACTTTGAATCAAATATTATGATTCCCTTACTATATTTTAATACTTGTGTTTACTTGTTGTCATGCATCCAAGTTTTTCATTTGTAAAATTGTCTTTTTTTCTTCATAAAAGATTTAGAAAACCATATAAAAATGTTAGTATTCTTGCATTGTTTTTTTATCCACCTAGCGTTGTTAATCTATTGGATATGATTAATAATATGATTTTCAACTCGTAATCTTTATAAACTCATATTCATATTAATATATATTAATTATATCATATGGTTCATCTAACGGTCAGCAATTTATATAATATGTGATATTAGATAATAGATATAGACATGACAGTCTAAAAAAGAATTAAACATGTGTTTATAGATTATTATTTACTAGCAACAATCATTTATTGTATATATTATATAAGAAGATTTTTTTACATACGAAAAAATATATATTGATAGAAAAGTTGAAGGGTTTCTCCTAAAAGTTTATATATGTATATACATGTTATATTGTTGAAGATAGCTAAAGTATTCTTTTTTAATTTTTCAGTAACTAGTTGCGAGACCTTGTACTATACGAGTTAAAAAAAAAAGTTAAATATAGAGATCTAAACATTTAAGAGTTTGAATTTACAAAAAAAATGAGAAAAATATTAAATTATTGAAATTGAAATGTTCCTTTCTCTTTTAAATTTAAACATATAATCTAAATAAATAAACAAAGAATAATTGGGCGTTTAATTTATGAAATTTGAAATTAAACGGAAACTTACATTAATAAAACTGATACATTTATTATAACTATTACATTTAAATATTATAAAGTTTAATAAAATGAGAAGAATTCATAAAATTACAAATGCAAAAACGAAATGGCATTTATTTATTTATTAGGATACAGTGATATACTATACATTAAACAAACATTATTGGGTTATGGGTTCCTTCCCCGGGTGAAGTAGAGTTACCCATTTGGCATTTGGGCTTCAGGTAAAAGGAGCACATATTTTGATTTAACAGACCTATATCTTTTTTTTTTGAACAAAAAACACTAATAATTTTATATCCATATTAACCTACGAAATCAGGGCTACAAATATGATAATTTGTAACCAACTTAAGTGTATCACATCGGGCTAGTTGGACTGTTTGGTGACATTTCGAAGTGGACATTAGGTTGTTGCCTCTTTTAGAGTGAATTGTTTTGGACTAGATTTTCATTTTAGTATGTAAATAATTACTTAAATGGAAAAAAATCAAATAATTAGTGCTTCTTCTGGAAAAAAAAAAAATCGTATTGGCTATTATAGATAAAAGGAGGCTGATTTTAAAATTGTGACATCCATTAAGCAAAAGTAGATGTGTAAATGACTCCACCTAACTAACAATCACGGAAAGTTATGTGTTGTTTATCTCCTTGCATCTTATTATTATGGCCTCGTTTGTTTTTTTTTACAAAAATACTTTTTGAGCACTTTTCATTTCTGGCGGGTAGACGTTTCTCAAGTCCATGTCTTCTTCCGCACACATGGAAAAAGACAAAATACATTTAACCACTTCCAAAACAAACAACACTTACGTGTGTTGATTGAAACCCTAAGAAATGTTCAAGTTCCTATCAAGAGCTCAAATGGTCTTAAATATCTGCAAGAATTATATTGTTGGCGCATTAAGGCAAGGTCGAATAACTTGAAAATGAGCAAGCCCAAAAATATACACCAAAAAATGTCCAAACTCCAACCTTTAAGTACATACATGTTAACTCAGGTCTTGAACAGCTCGACGAGTCGAATTCTTATAAACTCGAACTCGACTTGTTTTGAGCTCATATTTCTACATACTGAAGCTCGAATTATCAAACAAAAGGCTTGACTTGTTTGCAGCCCTACTTGATTATGATACAACACCTGCATTTGAACATCAACATTCAACTTAGCCATTTTACAGGATTATAAAGTAAGTATTAAGTATTAGGAACCTGCACTCCAAGTCAGGTTTGGGGACTTTATATTTGTTCAAATGCAAGTCAACTTTATCCCTCCTCATGTCCATTCTTCAAGTTGCAAAACCCTAGCTTTAAGAAAGGATGAATAAGTCATTTCAAAATTCAAATATAGATGTAGATAGAAGGATGGATGGAAAATGAAGTGCATGCCTTTTTTGTGATTTCTTAAAAGGCTTCGGGGTTGGTGTACTCTAGCAGCATATGCGGTGACCTGTATATTTTTACCAATGTCCAGTACAAGACCTCTTCAACTACCAGTTCGCCCTCAGCTCTAGCAGCATATATATCCTCACAAATGGCAATCAATCTACACACACACACACACACACACACCAAAGTTACTTTAATCAAAAATGCCAAAATGATGGAAAATCATAATTTACTTTAAATCAGCTGATATTGGGCTATAACAAATTTAATGGCTTAGCTAAAAATAAAACGAGTTAAATAGTGAAAAAAGGTACCTGTCACAAGAAGGAAGGTTCTCGAATGGAATTCTCATTCTCAAGTCAGAGCACTGAAGCCTTATGAAGCGACCAACTGCTAATACAAAGGTAATGTAGAGACCCCATATACTCGATTTGCTCAACGTCTCACCAAGAAGACCCTCTTAATCAGATTCAACAAATAATTATCAATATGTATTTTTTTTTCTAAACTTTTTGATTATATATTTAAAGAAAGATGGACTTACGTGGCGTTTCCTCTGACACTACAATGGCCATGGGCCCCATCAAATCTCCACATGCACTTGAATTCAACCAATCAATATCGTAAAATGACCACCATTCTGAATTCCCACGATGTAGGAGAAGCTTCGCATCCACTCCACCTGCCTGTACATGTAATTTGTAAAATTAAAATTCCAGCATTAGGGTTAGGGATACGGATACAACCATACAGGATATATATATATATATATATATATATATATATATATATATATATATATATATATATATATATATATATATATATATATATATATATATATATATATATATATATATATATGTACCTTTTGGTCGAAGAGTCTGACATCCCCTGAACCAGTCAAGCGAAAATACCTTGGATAAGTGTTATTTATCCTAAAGCTATTGGTGGAACCATTAAGAACCTGCTCAAGTTCTGAAGGCGTGGGAAGATCTGAGCGTTGTATAGTTTGTTCGTATTTTACAACTTCTTTGTTCTTAGGCCTGTCTCGAGTCAGCACCCAAGAAAATTTCATATCCATGGCCATATCAAGAGACTGAATGAACTTTCTTTGAATGGCATCAGGGACAAGCCACAAACTAATGGCATCGGCTTGGCAACATATCATTTGGATATCATCCACATTATAAGAATCCAGGTAATTATTGGGATCAAGATTAGCTGAAGGTTTCAACACGTTCCATGGTGTGATTGCACATAGAGTTGTCTCGTATAACATCAATCGTCCACCGTTTGTCTTTATGTGAAACTGAACACTTACATCATTAATAGGGTTGGCTATGTTTGTCGGGTTACCACTACTATACATCTGCAATTTAAAAAATTTTGTTTAAGAAATATCAACAACCATGCAAAATCATGTATATATAAATAAAGAATAGAGAAATAACTTACAAGCATAGGAGCCCATATGACACAGATTAATATAAAGAATAAGCATAAGCCATTGCAAAATTTAGTAACTTTCTTCTGCCTCTCTCCTTGTCTACGACCGGCCATGTTCAGAACTGCATCAGATTTGACAAGGTACAAACTTGCATTTATGTCCTCCAACTATAACCGCAAAATTACATACATCAATCAGTTTATTTATATACATGCCAGATGCTGAAAATCATTCATGAAAATGAAAAGTCCTTTCAGATTTCTATGGATAGTTAACTTCCTCTTTATTTCTGAAAATAAAGCCAAAATTTGACTTGCTTTCTTGGTTCTTAACACATCTTGATAGATTAAAAAAAAAAAAAAAAATAGGAACTTACCTTGAGCCAGTCATACATGGTCAAAGATGTGGTGGTGCATGACCAATCAAGAACACATCTTAATTCATAGAGGAAGGGGAGTGCACGGTAGAGTCGGTAACCCAAATAATTAACTCTAGTAATACTGCTAGTCAAAAACTGCCTATATAAAGTACTCTTATGAGGAACCCCTGATCGTATTTGCATGGCTTGAAGGGCCAAAGAGATGGCTTTAGTAAGATATATTGCACGCAGTGCTAAACCTGCTGCATGGTGCTGTGAAGGTTCCATGCTCCAGGCATACTCAGTCACTGAGTATGTGAAAATTACAAGGTTACATATGTAAAATATCACTTTCCCTGTTGCAAATGAACACAGATATAGAACGCGATCAAGCACGATCAAGAAGAAGATAGCCTGCATATACATATATATATAAAATCTAATTAGCTTACACCCACCCCACCCTAAATAAGGTATTCATTCAAGTGATAAAAAAAAAAAAAAAAAAAAAAAAACTTGCCATCAAGATGAACACAAACTCCTTTGGAAACTGATCTTCCAGCTGATAAACATCTAGAAATTCGTTTTTATTCTTTATAACAGACTGGTAGAAAATGGCTACCAAAAAGAAAACAGCCAAATCCGCACCGAATATGTAGGCATATAGATCGATCTCTCTTTTGCCTCCCCCTATTACGGATACAATAGAATAAGGAAATCCAAAATGTTTAGAAAGACCAGCATCTTCTGCTTCTATTATCTCCTTAGCCACATCAGCTGCAGGAGTTAGAGACTTGTAGTTTTCAGCCATAAGACATTCCTCCCTTGGTGATGCATACGTGACTTCAAAAACCGCCAATGCCACATTTGGGCTGTCTTTACTCTTTTCAATGCTACGTACCTGGACAGTACTCGCATAAGAGCAAGTGTCAGGGTCTGATATCTTGCATTTTGAATTATGTACAAATCTAAGCATTTGGTTGACTCCCGATTCTACCCTTGCTGGTTGAATCCCGTATTCCGGCCATGAATGAACATCTAATGATAACTGGATAAAATACGGGGGAGATTCTGCTTCCTGTGTCAGTGATTTCCAGTAATTAACACAGTTCCCGATGATCAGTTTAGCAATATTTTTTACAATCTGAAGAACCTTTTGTGTGTTCTCTCTCCAACTTGAACTAAAAAGAACCTCCTTAGGGTTGACGATTCTCCCCGTGAAATTGCTGAACTCGGTTGCGAAAATCCATTCGCTGTCTTTGGCAGTTATAGAGCTCTGAATGAGGGTAAATAGGTAAACTAGAAATAGTGGCAACAAACTGACAACGAATGAAGAGGTTATTCTGTTTGTAGGAAACCCCCATTCCGGAAGAGAGACGGAATCGATAGTGATCCCACAATGTTGGATGATGATTTGATACACATACTGAATCAAAATATAGAACTCAGTGTAGATCAGCATTACAACCCAGAAGATGTAACTAGGTCCGGTGTTCACACAAAGAGCATACAAGAAGAGAGCTGCAAGATACACCATGGAAAGCAGGCTAAAGTTCCAAAGAAAGACAAGAAGGAAGCAACAATAGCAGACAATGTCATTATTCGATTGCATCTGTCCCCATATATGTTGAAAGATTATCCCACAACTAGCTGATTCAGAACCAGTTCTACTTCTTTCAGATTGCAAAGAAGATGAACGATTCGAAGCTATGTGACTCTCGTTTTGGCTTTCTGTCTCACTATTTTTACCAGTGGGTGATAACGAAGTCGGGTCATCCGAATCTAAATCTTCTTGAGGGATATTTAAGTAATTTGCTAAGTTGGAAACCGCCCGATTTCCGATCGACTGTACTTGAGAAACACCATCACCTATCAACTGTACAGCAGATATCAATGTGCTTTCTTTCATAGGCCCTTTACCTTTCTTCTCCATCTCTGCGATGTCCTCATCAAACTCAGCAACTTCAATAAGATGCGAGTTTTCTGGCGACTCGAATGCAGGTAAACTTTCGGTTCCATGGAATTCAAATGGTAATGGCATCTCCATATTAATATCCGACGCGTGTTTCTTGAGATTATCTTCTTCTTTATTAACAACACACTGAGTGGTATAATCGGTATTTAAAGAGACAGCTCTCCTTCTTCGTAGCCCTTCGTTACGAGGTGAATCATCATGAGTATGTTCATGAGCAGGACACGTAGTGTGAAGCTGGATCTGTAAGTTTAGCATTTCGGATTTCATCTTCTCCACTTGCATATTCCTCTGGCGTTTCTTCTCTTTGTCTTCACGAATATGCTGCAACTGCTCAGTTTTCCATGCAGCCTTCTTCTCTTGTTCGCGTACAATCGCACCGATTTGCTCAGCTTCGAGATATTGGAATACGTAATTTAGCTCTGGAGAGGAAAACATGTATGACTGCAATGACACCAGAATGAAGATGATAATCTCAACCAAGGCAGACCTTGAGGTAATCCGGAATCCATAATCATACTTATAAAATCCGATAACTTCATAAACATAGTCTATGGTTTCACATTTCCCTTCGTTAAAAACACCAACGAATGGTGATTGATAGGCAAGAGAGAGAACAATGACAGCAAAGTTGTATATCCGCAACCACTTAAAGATCTTGTTCTTTTTCTTTAGTATTGTAAGTCTGAGTCGGAAAAGACTTAGAGCAAAAGCGAGATATCCAAGGTGTAATATATCGTATTCGAGAGTTCCAGTGATTAAAATTAAGGCAAGCACAAGATCCAACAGATGGCAGTAGCAGTATAGTCTTAAGTAGTCAAGAAGAGTCCAGATGGTTTTGGTTTCAAGCGAAAGGTCTTTCCAAACAAACGCATTCTTGCGTTGAGAAATCATTTGGCGATATGTATATGATCCTGAGAAACTACAGAATCGATCGGCTCGCAGCTTGAAACATGAAAACTTGAAGACTATGAAGTAACTGATCAGCACTCTTGGGTCATCAACAGTAAGTCCTACACACAGTTATAACAAAAATTAAGAATGCAAATGTTGGTGATTTCATGATCCAATTTGATACTCAAGTTACACCATGTTAATTTCTAGATGAATTCATCAAAAGGATGAAGAGGAGAGAACAGTACCTAGCCAGCAGCGACGACAATAGCTGAAATGAAATTCCGAAGTCCTCCAGCAGTCATGGCAGTGTAAGGTGTTGTCACTTTCACCAAATTCACTTAAAGGCCTTTCAGTCTTCCAAATGGCAAAATATTCGAGTAAAAGAACACTAGCAAAAAGGACAACAAATAATGACCATGATCTTTGTACTAGTTGTCGGCCAAGCACAACACAAGCAGCAAGTGATGCGATATACAGCAGAGAAATGGCATTAAGAAGAGCAAAACTCGCAAGAAGCAATGCGATCATGTTAATCTCAAGGCCAAAGAGGATGAACATGTTCTCCATCCAAAACTTTAGGTATATCTTTAAGGAAGTCTTCTGCATTTCAAATCTCTCTTTTCGTAAGAAAAGAACCTGTTTCTTTTTCCATTTATGGTTCTCATTAACCTGTCCCCAAAAATACCCAAGCATGTATCTTCTGTTATTACTCTTGGTACCTGAATCACCAGATGATTCTTGGCTGTTTGCTGGCCAAGAGTTGATGCTTCTCAACCCCATCTTTTTAATAGATGAAAAAACATTATCCTCATCTGGAATCGAGGCAACTGGTAACACATCTTCTTGAGAGAAAAACAATGGGCAAGGCTCTTCCCATTGACCTACACCCGAAAGCCAACTGGGAAGCACCTCTAACCAATGGAAGACATTATACTGAAGGGTACATGCAGCAATGACCAGTACCTTAGCCCTCAACCCTGCTTCTAAACCTCTAGCTCCAGGCTGATACACCTTTAACCCTAGAAAGTTGGAAAAAGCAGAGTGTTTTTGCCCAGGAAACATTGAAGCTTGTTCCCCACACAACTGGAATAAATACTCTGATGTCACGAGAAATCCCGTGTAAACCAAAAATGATTTTGATGGGATCCGGGAAGCTTTTGGTAAAATTGAGCAGAAGACAGTGCCAAGAAGATAGAGAAAACCGAATGCACTTATTGGAGATATTGCTGCGTAGAACATAGCAGCAAACAAGATTTTTTGACTGTGCCATATTAGAAGCCTTCTAATAAACCCAATCACCCCAAACTGGAGCCGATTTGTGTCCTCTAAGTTAGGATACCTGTTTTGTCTCCTCTCGTAGCTATAAAGTTGCATTGCGATTGTTATTGCTAATGCTTCCGAAACGTTTTCAAATACTGCTGCTTCTGAATTGTAGCCAAGGTATTTATAAAGATCAACTTTTGTGGATATCCATCCCTCAAAACTTGGGAAGATGCTCAAAATATAGATGAGAATAAACATCACGATTGAATATGCTTTCAATGGGAACCATAGACGCTTTCTTGTCTTCTCAACAAGTTGTCTGCCAGTAATCCAGAAAAGGAGAAGAAAAAGGTACCCAAATGACACGTAATTAGGTGGAGTCATGTAGACTGTGATAAGTATAGTTACAAACGCGATGTAAGTGCCAAATGAACGATATAGCGATAGAAACCTCTGCCCTATTGCACTGAGATATGATGCCACTTTTCTCTCTGAAACAAAAAAACACAAAGTTATTAGAAAAGTTGATAATATAAAAATTAGAAGAAATGGTGGTGAATGTGAATGTACCTTGGGAGGGGTTATCATCGATGTGTGTAGAGTTTGCAACAGCATAAACAGATAACAAAACTGATTTATTCAAACCAGCTTTTAAAATACTAAATCCAATGGGAGGGCGAGGTGTGTGCTGCACAATTGCTGAGAAAGAAAACAGAACTTTGTGACCATGCTTCTGAATGGCACAGAAACCTGCAAGCAAAGCTATTTCCACAAAATCCCAGGTGCTATCACATTCAAGGAGACCTGCATCAATTTGGTTACAATTCTTATTATTTAACAGAATAAATAGAAAAGCAGGAAACCATGTGTGATAACTAATCCCACATTGGTTACAGATTCAAGTTTATTTGAGTTTATGTGTAGGATTGGTGAACCAATTAGAAATAGACAATACCTAACTGAGATAAAATTGCCCAACTTATAGTGTCACTTTTCCTCAAGGCCCCAGAGACAAGATTTATCTGAAGAGTGTACAAGATTGCGAAATGAATCTCACACAGAAGAAGTAAGGCGCCTTGCACTCTTGGGCTGATGCGGTGGCTCAATAAATACAGAAAAAAGAATATCACTGAAGCACAGATAAAATAGTAGCACTTATAAGGGCTTGTTCCATGATCAGATCAGATAGTACTAGTAGTAAAATTATATTAATTAGAGAGTAAACGTACTATATACAGCATGGATGAAACCAGGCTTCATTGCAATGAGAAATATTTGCACTAGCATGATTGCCCGGTTACATTTGCGAAGCACCCAAGCGATTGTGGCTACAATCAGCACTTTTGTTTCTTCTTTAACTGCATTTACAATTGCTTTTAGTAAAAGAATAACAAATTAATCAGTAAGAATTGAGAAATTAAATTTGAAAATAAAAAAAAAGACCTTCAGGGGTAGAGTCTCCATCAGACGTACTGGGGACCTCATCAGAGAGGTAGAGGAAAACAGAGTTGTTGACAAGGTTAACAAGGGCAACTAAAAATCCAAGACAAAACTGAGCAAGGATAAAGAAACCAGGAAATGGATAATGCCACAACCCCACCATTTCCCAAACCTGTGTGTCCTGTATATGAAATTTAAGGAAAGAAACATACAAGATTATTTCTCATGAAAGGGAAATAGAATGAAAAAAAGATAATTACCTTTCCAAGCTTCCCATTCTGGTTTGAGAAAACTATATTGAAAATATATGTACTGACAGCCCAAAACAGAATGAAGACAAGGAGCAGCCCGTTTAGTCTGTGCAAACGGAACAAGGATGGGAACACAAATATAATGTAGCCGACATATCCAAGCAATCCAAATGCACACACACTTGCATAATAGAAGCTCCATAAGGAAAGAGCAAACAAGGACACCTGTCAATTTCATCACTGAAAATTTAACAAAAATAAGCCGAAAGATAATTGACATGCTCGACTTAACCTGAAACCAAAATACATTGACTAGGTCAAGGAAGCAACAAGCATGTGAAAAAAAAATGTTGCACTTATAAACTATAGAGATTCATATAAGATTTTAGACAGAACAAATCCAAAGACAGTCCACATTACATTTATTAAAAAAAAAAGAGCCTAAATAACATCACTACTACAAGAGTGCTTATCGATATTTAGATTCAATCAGATCATGTCCTTGACCTCCAAACATACTATTTAGATTTCAATGGTAACTCATGTATTAATGAGGTAGTATATTCATGAAAAATATCCAATAAAACTTATATCATAACAGATTTTGTGGATTGATGCATAATAATAAAAAGGACCATGACAGTATAAAACTTATGAGGGCCTTTCATGTGTTACAGGATCTTTGGGTAGTACCAGATTAACTACAATTTTAGATTCTTGTTTTGCAAGTATAGCCTAGTCATGATTGTACAGTTGAACTTCTGTCAGACCTTCTGTTTATGAAATTTTTACAACAGTTACATCATAGTACTTAAAAGCATGTGATACTTTCCAGAAACAGAATTTGATTATGTTTTATGCATGCAAGAAACTAGGTAGCGAGATTTACTAGAATTCCAATTTGATGTAAACATATTTGATCAGTTGTTTGTTATACATCTAGAGATTATAAGTATGTCCAGTTAAGGGTACGTACTGGGGCACCATAGGTAAAGAAATTGATGCTGAATGTCCGAAAAACTGCACCTCTTAGTAAAACATTGGTGTCTCGTTCACCAGATCTACAGATGATATTGCCTTAAATTAGATCATACGATAACTTTGATACATATAAATCAATTTTGCATTATATTTTAACTCGGTTACCTTGATTCACGGATGAAAAAAGAATTTGTAGATGGGAGAAGATGTTCGGCCAAGTTGCCTTCTCTCATGGACATGATCAAATTCATTTCCTCCAAGTCAAGTTTGACAAAAGATAACTGCATAAATGCTGCAAAATTATCAACTGTACCAAAGTTTGATACAATAAGCAGCAAAATTTGCAGTTATGTACATGGGTAACTAAGTAGAAATACACCAAACACTGAAAGATTTATGTACTGATTTTGTATGACTTCACCATGGAAGCAATAAAACTATTAAAAAAGTTCCATTTTAACCACTCCACTATAAAACACGAAATGAAAATGACGAAAATATCCTTAATTTTGACCCATTTTGTGTAAATGAACCAGACTGCATAGCTGGTCTTTGATATATATATATTTTTTTTATAGTTGAGCTGCCTAAATGAGACTTCTCTAATAGTTTGTTGGACTCCATAGGCATTTTCTTTATAAGTAGTTTTTTAAAGGGGGGGAGGAAAGTATAATGTTGATAGAAATCTAAAGAAAATGTTGGCAAGTTCCTGGAAAAAGGTGTACCCCGAAGAAATATATGATCAGCGAAAGACCAGAACAAATTTCTGTCCAATCAGATTCCGAAGAAATTCTGTATAGGCCGATGAAATCACCTATCATATTCGGTGATCTTGTGGGGAGCTGATACATATACAGAAAGATAATATTGAATCCCGCATATAGCCAAAGAGCTCTCCACCACCTTCATAACAATTTAAACAAATGCAAGCAAAATTCATTATATATTACTTTGTATAACAAGTTTAAATATTATGATAGAAATCTTCACTTTGTATAACAAGAATCAACATTTTTTTATTGTACTAGGATAATCAACAAGTACTATAAAGTCACCTGAAGACACCATGAAAGTTGCTCGATAATGACCAATCCACAAGACCCACACAGCTAGAAACGAAAAATGGTAAAGAAACCCAAGAAGTGTTGCTGATACCCACAACCAACTGAACAGCAGGCAACAGCAAGAAGAAAGCAACCTTCACATGTGAACCTTCCATACCACCAAATGGGGACAGAAAGATTCCAGTCAATTTATGACAATAATTTCTAAGAGCTCAAGTTATGTCAAACATTCGACTTGTATCAATTTTGTTTAAATAAATCCCAGTCAAAAGCCAAGGGGGTCAAGTTTCATAAGGAAATGTGAAGTTGAGGATCAGTATGTTGGGAAAAAAAAAAAAAAAAAATCATCAAGCAAAGCTTTAAATTTATTAACTTGTACTAACCTATTCGTTCTATGGCTTCTGCAAGATCCCCCAAAAATGAAGATGACCATGTAAACAAGCCTAATCTGATTTCATGGAGTTCAGTCGTAGCAGTGAATGCTGCTAATAGTTGCAAGGTCAAATAATAAATTATTTTTGGTGATCTTGGTCTCTTGATTCTGCAAAAACATACTTCATTAGTATGCATGACAGATTAATTACACAGCAAGAGCCAAGAGCAGCTGATGCTGATGAGATTGAAAATTTAAAATCTCACATCATGAATCCTATAAACTTTGCCCACACAGGTTCTTCTGCACTGCATCTTCCACACCAAATGGCCCATGCTAAAAGAAAAGTCAATTGTGAAAGGATAACAACAAGTGAGTAAACAACAATACCCCATAGTACAATTCTCCCCTTTGAGTGAAATCCTACAAAAGAAAAATATATCAAGTAAGCTTGATATGATATCAATTGCTTAACAGATACACTATAAGGAAGTGTTATGTCAGATGCATTTACAGTGCATGAATAATGCAGATAGAAACTGGAGCTCGTCTTCAAAGAGTTTAAAGATGTTTAAGCAGTCCTACTGTATCTGATGAACGAATATAGAGTAATACCTCTTTCCAGATGAACGAATAGAATAAGTAGAGAACCTAGCAAGTTCCCAAGAGAGATCAAACTCCAATTCAGTAAAGCAGCTGCAGATACAGAAACAATTAGCATATGTGTAGAAAGGTAATAGAGTGATCAGATAAAATTGTCCAAGATTTAACGGTCTACAATAACAAATTCTTTCAACGTTTACCCCTGAGCTAACTCATTTATTTGTACGGAAAAGTTGTCCAATAATCTCAATTGACAGGACTCAGTGAAAAACGTCATATGAATTGACAATAACTTGACATAATCACGAACAATGTCGCAAGTACAAAGATCACAGTGCATTGTTTGTCACTTCAATTTTGAAGTCCACGCTAATCTAAGCTTTATGTAGAGAAAACAAATACTATAATCTGTATTTTAACGACAAACATGAGGTACCTACATGAATCCACAGTAATAAAATCAAACGCCATGCATGCACAACACACATCGTTTTGCCCCTAATTCACACTCGATTGTTCTGTGAATAACTATCAGGTGATCTTCATATAAAACTTGCCCAATTAAATAACGAAGAAATAAAATTTTACCTGTAAATAGTAGCAATGACAACAGATATCCTCCGACTAATACCCCCATTCTTGGCTCGTAAGGTCGAAGCCAGATCGTTCATATCATCAGTTGATTATTTAATCAGACTTTCAGTGGAAATTCTCTTTTCGAGCAAAAAATTCGAAAATTTTGAATCCAGAAGAAGCTATTTTTCCCAGTATTGGTTCGATTTCTGTAAACTAACAGCAAAAATCAGAAAAGGCGAGTGGATCTTGATGGAAGATTTACGTAAAATTGCGAGCTCCATGTACATCTACGATTAGTGTGATCACGGAAGGTGATTACGTAATTTTGATTTGAAAAGACTTGTCCAAGACCACGTGGCTGAAAAAGGACAGCAAGCAAACAAAAAAAATGCGTTTGCCGGGAGTCGAACCCGGGTCTATTGCTTGGAAGGCAATTATCCTAACCGTTGGACTACAAACGCAATTTATGTAACAATTTTACCCGTTGTGTAGTCATCTAAATATTCATGTTTCTTGTATTGCTTTACTTCCCATTTACGTTGTTACATATTTGTATAGTTTACGTTATGTTACTAGACATTTTTATTGTGTTGCTCTGTATCCTAATTTTTATACGTATCTAGTTTCTGGGTTTATATTTTTTATGGACCAAACGTTTGATATTTTTTTCAATGCATTTTGTATCGGTTGAAATTTTTTGGATAACCTAGGATTGTCGATTGGATCCACCTAGGAATTCCCAACAAAGTCAACATTGTAGTGTCCATATTTATATGTTGCAAACTTGGGAGGAGTCACATTTTAATTAATTATATTTGTTTTCTGAAAGCATGAACTATAAATTCTAAAGTATAGATCATAAATTAAAAACTGCTTCTATACACTTTTCCATGCAATTTGTTTTATTTTGAGGTTTATGAGTTGTGTTTTATCACCATCAATGTGACTTGCAGTGATCACTTGAAAATTAAGCACTTTTAAATGGAATTGCATTCACGTTCAAATCTCATATGCTTTTAAATTGAGTGGCACGTCGCAAAAAAAAAAAAAAATGATTTTTTAAAATTGTTAAAAAGTTGAGCCGCCTTCTACCTTTATTTCATTCTCAAATTACATTTTTGATTCCTGAATCTTCCAAGTTAACATTTTATTTGTTTATGTTTTTCTAAATTAACCGTTTTGCAGTATAGGGGCTTTGTTGCAAAGATAAATGTTTCCCGACTATGGACCTCTTGATTTAAAAGTAGTTTACTCGAGATTTAAAGTAAAAAACTATAGGGGCTTTGTTGTAAAGATAAATGTTTCCCGACTATGGACCTCTTGCGGCGTCGTTTCGTCGATATAGCGTTCGAATTATAGACATCCTCCTCCTCCCCTTCCTTATCCCTCCTTTCGCTTCTCCAGCGAAGAGCATGAACTCTTTACTGCCAACGTCCGTCTACAAAGCGCCATTGTCGAATTTCTTCTGCATCAATCCTTCAGCTCTTAGATTAACTCCTCGATTTCGTGGCAAAAGCTTCAACGTTCATGCATCTTCAAATGAATTAGATACGAAAACGGTGGATGAGGGCAAAGAAGAGTATCAGGAATCGATTGGAGTTACGAATGCTGAAACAAAGAAAATTTCAGTTGGAGCAACATCGAGCACTCCAACGATCGAGAAAGACCTAAAAAAGGTAATACAAAAGCCTAATCTACAATCTGTTCCAAATTGTATACGAACGGTTGTGAATTCATAATGAAAAAAAAAAAAAAAGCGGTTAACAAATTTAAGATAACATTTCTGTGGTAATCACTCGAAATATGAGTAATATGATTAATCCATTCACCTTGAAAGCTGAAACAATCTCATTCCAAGTTCCAAAATTCTATGATTAATTGATGAATTACATTTGATTCTACTCATCTTTGGTTGAAGTGGTTGAAAGTTGTGATGATGATGAGTTGATCCTTGTATTTGGTTAAACATGGCAAACTATTGTATTTGGTTTGAACAGGTTGTCCAGAAAACTGCTGCTACATTTGCACCCAGGGCGTCCACAGCTTCAAAGAATCCAGCAGTACCTGGAACAACACTATACACTGTATTCGAGGTTCAAGCGTATGCATCAATGCTGGTGGGTGGAGCTCTCTCTTTTAACCTCATATTCCCCTCAAATGAACCTGATATCTGGAGATTAATGGGAATGTGGTCAATCTGGATGTTCAGTAAGTACCACGACCACTCTTCACTCTTTCATAGCGCTTTAATTGAGTAAATTGTCTTTGAATCTTATCATATGACCTGTTACACAGCTATTCCTTCCCTTCGTGCAAGAGACTGCTCAAAGAATGAGAAGGAAGCTCTGAATTATCTGTTTCTCCTTGTCCCATTGCTGAATGTTACAATCCCCTTCTTCTTGAAATCTTTTGCACTCGTTTGGTCTGCAGATACTGTAGCTTTTTTTGCTATGTATGCATGGAAGGTACCATAATTACTTTATCTGCACCTCTTTCACACCACTACTTGTAATCTCTCTCTCTCTGTTTGTTTATTAACTTGTTGTATATTGATTTAATGTTTTGTGCAGCTTGGGTGGTTACAGAAAACTGATTAGCTAGCTAGGTCTTGCTATGAAGATCTTTATTCAAAAAAACAAGTGGATTTGGGGTTTTGGAAGTTGATAGCTTGTTCAAGCCAAGGGCACAGGGTCCGTTTACAATAGGGTAGGGAAATGTTGTATATGTGATATGATGATATTCATGTCCCTATGTGATGTATGGATGTGGTTGCATAGGTGTTGTATGTATGTTTACAATGTGTCTTAAGACAGGGGGATGAAATGAAATGTATATGGTGAGAAGGTGGGTTCAGTAACAGGTAATTATACGGTTGGGCCAAGTCGGTTGGCCTACAAACACTTTTTATTAACTTCAAAAATAATTTAATGAATTAAATATGATTTCAAAAATGATTTAATGAATTAAATAATTTAATAATCCACTTTCTTTTAATAGAGCGATTTGGAGTTCTCATGCAGTTTGAATTCAAATAGGATCGTTTTCCATCTTCGAGTCATTTGCCATTCACCAATTGACATATATCAGTTTAATTTTTAGGCTAGCTTAATTACTTGATAGGCTGAAATTGTCACCTCAACTTTTGTGATTCATAGTGTAAATGAATTACCCAAATATAAAACATGATACTAATACAGTATCTTTAGCCTTTAGGAATACAAACAGTTGGTTTTAGGCATTTTCTTTTTCTCCGGTCTATAATCTATATATCAAATATATCAAGTAGTTGGGGCCAAAATAGTTAAGTTGCTTTTATGGATTACAGTGAGCGAGGTTGGATCGACCCAAAAACACCTTTTGTCCAATTTTCAATATGACAAATATATTAAATATTACATAGTTTTTAAAATACTAATGTAATTATTTTTACGAATAATTAGTAGTTTTTAAGCATTTGAACATAGATGAGACGACTTTTACTTATTTGACATGTTTTCTTTTTTTGCGCTGTAAAAACAAAAGAATCTTACGCAACTCATTTATGGGTTAACGACCAAAACTGTGATATCTAATTCTAGTCATCATAGGGAGTGAAGGATAAGTATAGTAACAAATTTCTCGGACATCTTTGGTTTTACTCTCATGAGTCATGCTCTTTTTAAAATTTAATTTCGTCAAAATGGTGTTATTTGGACCCCAAGTGTTAGGATAGGACACCTAATAGAACGTCAACTTAGAAATCAGGTCAAGGAAAATAGGTTGAAAATCACAAGCCAACATATTCCAACTTCCAAGTTCACCAAGAGAAGTTTAAACCTGAAGCCCAACATTTGCGATTTACCCACCCAAAGGCCTATCACATGAGGGTAAATCGCAAGGTACCATCAGTAGTTTTTTGGGTGTGCCGGGTTTTAAACCCTTGACCTTCCTTTAAGCATTTCACCCTTCATCTACTTGGCTCCCATTACAGGGGCAAAAATGATAATTTTGAGCCCCTATAAGCCTTAAATTGTGGGCTACCACCAATCCACCATGTTTTTAAGTTGGTCAAGAAGTTATTGGGCTATTCTGTGACTTTGGGCTTTGGGCCTGGGGTGTTACACGTAACACGTAAGTAGAAGTATATAACCAGTATATTGTTCTCATCCTTTGATTGTCTAAAAGGGTGTCCTTATAATGATCTATAAAGATTCAAGTCTTTTAGGCAACAAAAATCATACTAATATGTATTCATAAAACTGGAGTGCAAGAAAATACATTAAGAAAAACCAATACAATTTTAACTTCTAAAACCTGATTTAGACATTGATTTGCATAACGGTTCACTAATTTGTAAGTACTATTTTTCTGTCATTGATTATGAAAACTAATACATGGGGAGAGACAAAAATAAAGTGATATAATGTAAGATATCTTACATACCTCATAATATTTTGAGCATGTAGGCTCCACTAAATTCGTTCTTGTGCTAGCATAATCAAGATGCTACAAGTACTCTTCATCACTGTCCTCGTCAAAATCAGAATCCGATCCATCATTTCTGGGTTCCATTAAAGTATTCATATCAAATGACGAATCATCTTCCATCTCCTCCATATCAATCGTGTCGTAATTCATCCGTTCCTCAAACTTGGCATCAGAACAGTTAAGAAGCCAAGCAAGAGAACATTTAAGTCCCTTTTTAGCAACCATCCGATGCCTTGGTCTTATAGTCGACTCCAAACCATAAGTAAAAAAAGCCGGAAAATCAACCAACTCATCCAACTCCCGTCCCATCTTGCTTTCAAAATAATCAAAATTTAATTTCATTATATCCATATTCAAAGCAAGCAGTTGTGGACACCCAACAACCATCTTTTTCACTTGATCTAATGAGAACCCACAATTTTTCAAAAAATCCACATGCTTGATAACCGGTGTGTTACTCAAGCTCACAATCTGTGGCATTTTCTCAATAATTTTCCCAAAATCTTCATGACTGAAATCGATTATGGAATTGAGGAAGCTTTGTTGTTTTAGTAACCTTGACCCAAGGTCCAAACCTATGATTTCAGGATACTGTGCAATGACAGAGGAAATAGACGCCTCCCTGACACCAAATTGTTTTAGAGAGTTGACATTTGGTTTGACTTTTTGTTCAAGTCCGAACCCGAGTATGTGGGGCCGTGTTTCGATTAGCCTGGCGACAGCTAATGTTGGTATCCCTAAACTTTCAAGATAATCAACAAAGGGTTTAATCACTCTTCCAACTCTCATTCCAAGAATCTCTGGATATCGAGTCAAAACCCCACCAATTTCTCTTCTTGCAACTCCAATTCCCACCAAATAAGCTACAGATGTGCTCATTGTCCCTTCAAGTTTATACCCCAAAACTTCCGGATACTTTTCAAGAACTCTAGGAATGTCATTTGGTTTGATGTCCATGCCTTCTAGATATTTAACAACAGGTGCAAGATCTACCACAACACTGGCATGAAGAACTTGAGGGTATCTTCTCAAGAAATCTGTCAAAGTAGATCGCCTAACACCCAACTTACCTAAAAAATCAAGGACTGGGATCATGTTTTTCTTGACACTACAACCGAGGACAAGAGGGTAATTGTTAATGTCTTCTATTGTTAACCCTAATGTGTGAAGAAAATCAACACGTTCTTTCATGACATCAACTGTTACAGGAAGCTCCAACCCATCAAGCTCATCTGGTTCTATACCGATACTTTTTAAGAAATCATAAACACGGGCTCGATTTGCAATCCTTTCGTTCTTCATTTCTAGTAAGCTAGCACGGCTGTATATTGATGAGGATCCTCCTTGTTTTCGGTTCATACGAACAGAGTCTGATTTGGAGTCTACTGAGTTTGATGCATATGGTCTACTGGAAACAGAACATTGTAATTTTGTGATGAAATTGATTCTCTTCTGGTATTGATTTGAAATCAGTATAGTTGGTGTTAGAGGCTTGCAAAACGTAAGGGTAGATATCTCATGCTGCACGATTAAAATACTTGATTTTGGAATATGATTATAGCTTATCATCTTCATGCTCACTGCACATCCAAAGGAATCTGCACCACAAAAATAGCAAATTAGGAATCTAGGGCATCAAAAGGAGTACATGAGGAACCATCAGGCTTACTCAAAAGAACAGATGAGCTTCAGGTTCATTGTTTACAAGAAAAACTTTAGTTTAACAATTATGATGATAGTTATGGACTTACGTTAATACTCGGTGATATTAGATATAAATGCAATATAAACAGAAAACTAAGAAGCTTAAGAATAAACACTACAAAAAAGATGAGAAATTTGAACTGTGCATTGAACATACATAAACTAGGTTTGTTCACAAAAACGTAGAACAAAACTACAGATGAATTCGAGGTCCTTTGTGTTGTACAAGAAACATGGAAATGTAACTTCTAAAAGAAAGATTATGATAATACATGAAATTATGCTATAGGCATAGCATACATGCCTTCTATTATTTTCTATTCTCTTCCAAACTGTAAATTTTAAGCATAAATTCAACACAAACAGAAAAATAAAACCCTAAGGATAATCAGTGACAAGAAGATTTAAAAGTTGAACAACAATCAAACATACAGAAATGTACAATTGTTTACAGCACATTGAACGAAACTGCAAACACGAAACAGATGATTCAAGGATAACTGTTTAAAAGAAACATAGAAGTGTAACGGTTACAACAATAGCGATTATGATAGAGCTTGTAATTGCGTTATCAGTTTATCCCTTCTAATCTTCTTTTCTATTTCTGTGCCAAATTGCTGATAAACAGTGATATTAATTATTAAGAGGGTGTTTGGCTAAGCTTATTTAAAATGATAAGCAGTTTTTAACTTATAGCTTATTAGTTTCTAGCGGTGTCAAAATGGACTTTTTAAAAAAGTGTTTGGATTAGCTTATCCGGTGTCAAAACGCTATCTGCTGATAAGCACTTTTTGTGTTTAACAAAAATAAAAACTGCTTATATGTGTAAAATGACCAAAAAGGGTTTCCTTTTTACATATAAGCATCTTAAGAACATCATTCAAAAACACTAGGAGGAAAGCAGTAGCATCTATTGTTCATTCCCAAGTTACCACCATAAAAATTCAAGAGTTAACATTAAAACATGTGTATTAGAAATGATAAGTGAAAACATGCATAAGAAAGTACTATCCCTCTCAGGCATTTCATCAAACAGCTTGCCTGCAAACACATTCCAATTTTTTACAGAACACTAGACACATCAGTTTCACACATTTGAACATTAAACACAATTAGCAAATCAGTAGCAGCAAAATAGTAGTAGCAAATCAATTATCAATGAAAGTAAGAAATCATTCCAGGGAAGAACTTGAATTGACGATTGATATTAAAAAAAAATACTACAGAAAATTCGTATGTGAAAAAAAAAAAAAAAAAAAAAACTTTTGGATAAAAAGAAATCGACCAACAAGGCGATTTCAAAGAAAGCAGAAAAAAGAAGAAAGAAGTGCGAAAAATGGAACCTGGGGTTGGGAGCGACGGACTTGTGGCTATCGAAGGTCTCCGGCCGGTGGCTTCACAGGGGAGGCGACGGCGAGCAGGGGGAGTCGACGTGAAGAGCAGACAGCGAGAGGCTTCATTATTTGATTATATCTGTGGATATAGTCCCTCTTCTATGACTCAACTGTGAATTACTGAATTTGGCCCCTCGTTAATGACTTATATTTTATTAAGTCCGTCTTCTATGGCTGTATACTATTTCGACACCCACATAAATATAGTAATGAGAAAACATAAAATATAAGCAAAATAATCGATTGGCAAGGTCTTAACTCTTTAACATATTAAAATTCATGACCCAATTCAAAGGAACAAACCCTGAATAAAGCTACTGAAATGAAAAACAGACATAAAAAGTAGTTTCTAAAACCTAAAACAAAATATAAGACTAACCATATAAAGCTCATGGAATGAAAAACAAACATAAAAAGTTGTTTCTAAAACCTAAAACAAAATATAAAACTAACCATATAAAACATTTTGTAGTTTACCGAGTTACCCTTCAAGTTTTTTATATGTCCCAACTCCCAAAGATAAACACCTAAATAATTGTTGGAAGACAACATTAGATTCGTCTTATATAAGTTTTTTTTTTTTTTTTTCATTTTACGTTGCATTAAAAAAGGACCTACAACTCTAAAAGACCATTTCTTCCTCTTAACTGAATGATTACCCTGTCCGCTTATTGAGTTAAGTGAGTATTTAACATGTTAATGATTACCCTGTCCGCTTATTGAGTTAAGTGAGTATTTAACATGTTTTCATTACAACCGCACACCTATCATGTATCATAAATTCATAATGGCTACAAGAAAATCAAGCATTTGACCCCTTTCTAACAAGTAGAAGATATAAATTGTGTTATAATTTTCATGAAATGCAAATGCTAGAAGAAACAAAATTGTGACAGCTGAGAAAGAAAAGGGTAAAAATTCAAGTTGATACACAATCCACAACCCAACAAATCCTTCAACGGTAATGATACAGATTACTTTCTATTAAGGAGTAAGGAGTAGAAACTACTTAATGGCCATACATATATATGATATATGATATGAATCTATCGTTTTCTTCGAGTTGAGGTTGAGGAGCTTCTTCGCTCAGCTTCTCTTTCAGCAACCAAAACAGAAAACTCAGCAGCGAGCATCTCGTGTATATTCAGACCCTTGGAGCTGCTCATATCAACAACCTCCTGAATCACATCAAGTGTAATGCTAAAACCCAATGTAGACAACACCCTGATAGCATTTGCAATCCTACATATGTTTTGCCTGGTTTCTAACGGAGTGTATGCTTGTTCTTGTTCTTCAAGGGTTGTTTGGGATTTGTTTGGGGGTTTAATCAGTTCGTCTTCCACCATGTTATCTTTAGTTTCAACATGTTCACCAACCCAGATGAAGCCATTACAACCAAGTATGAGGTCGATTCCATACTGTTGTAGATGATGGAAATGCTGTTTGCGCCTCTTTACTAGATATGGAGACACTGTCAGCATCTGACCCCTTTCTAGCTGCACGTGCAAATTACCATCATCATAAATCCTTAAGCTATAAAAGAAATACATCTTCCATTAACATACACCAACAAGCTCACAAAATGACAATGTCTTGGAAGGAATTAGAATCTTTCCATACTTCTGGACATATAAAAGGAAACATAAACACAACATGTCCACATATGTTTAGTAAAGCAAGCCAAACCTTTCCATATTTCTGGCTCCTTGCTTGCAGTTGTAGACTACCATCACGCATGAAATCACGGACTTCAGCCTACAACAAACAACATACTGATTAATAAATAACACAGTGAATACTAAGGTGTTGTTTCTTTTTTACAAAATGGACTTAACTAAGTGAGTTGCATATGAGTTTTCTTTTTTACTTAATACAGGAAGGAGAAGTTAACAGAGAAATTCAGGAAAAGAAGTCTTTCCCTATCCCTATTAAATCTAACTTTTTTATATAAACTTGCATTTATCCAAGTGTATCGTCTTTTTCTCAGATATGTTATAAACATCATTTATCTGGACAACACTTCATTTTGGACAAGTAAAACACATGAAGGAGGTAAAAAAAAGGCCTTTCTTGTTTCAATAAAGGCACGAGATTTATGGGCTTACACAAATGACATCATTCTCTTCAAAAATGCTACGCATGTTGAGCTCATCAACTGCAGTCCGTCGCCTCTGCCAATTTAAGGATGGTCATGAGAAAGAGAAAAACACAACAATCCAAACAAGTTTGGAAATAACAAAGAAACAAAGTTGATAGGTACACTAATCTACAGATCATACATCTTTCTCGCATTATATAACAAAAAAAACTAAGCCAGAAAGCATACATAGAGCAGTATTGACAAGTCATACAC